>NC_090929.1:664950659-665253689 GCF_040938575.1 Ambystoma mexicanum
CCCAGGACAGGTGAAGGTCGTGGGTGAATAAACAAAATATTGTTTATTCTTTCCTTTGAATGTTTTGGTTTTTAGTGTTAGGCCAACTTGTTTATGTCAGGAGTTATCCCTTTAGCCTTTAAACGAGGTAGGGAATTCCCTCATAGTGTAGGAATAGCAAGGATTTATTTGTTAAATTTTTCTTTAATAAAATGTCTAATCTTGAGAAAAACACAAGCAGTTGTCCGACTCTCATTGCTGACCCCTCAGAGGACACAAATGCTGGGTAAGTTTCATTGAGCGCAATCTAGACATGGACCCTTTGCCCACTGTGCCTTATAGAGAGGTTGAGCTTCACCTCACTGATGAGGTCCAACAAGAATGAAACACGTGTCTGGGGTTGCTGATGATTTTCATGCTCAGAGGAGGATGTCTAGCATTTCAGTGCCGGACATCCCTGGTGCTTGAGACCAAACTAATATGCAAAGGGGTACTTCTACTCTGTGCTGGGTACAGTGAGCTAACATGTTATTGAAGACCTTCCACGATGGGATACATCCCAAACAGGTTATTTGAACTATGTTTGTCCGCAGTAGTGGGGTTCCCACACTTTGCAAAGTTAGAGTGGAGTTTGAGGCTGCTCTCTGCCTGTCAACCAACCTACTAAGAAGGGTTAAATGAGCACCTGTGGTTTTCATATGTCAGACAGTTCCAACCTGAAACCAAAATGTGTATGCCTCCCTGGCCCCTCGATGCTTCAATTAGTATAATGAGTGGAGTTTCTAGTCACCTCTTGGGGCTCATATGCCATTCCCTGATCAAATATACAGCTAGAGAGAGGCAGAGAGAGAGAGAAAGGAGAAAGAGAAAAGAGACAGAGAGAGAGAGAGAGAGAGAGAGAGAGAAGGAGAAAGACAGATGGAGCGAGAAAGAGAGAGAGAGAGAGAGAAAGAGAGGGAGAGAGAGCGAGCAAGTGAGGGAGAGAGAGAGAGAGAAAGAAGGATGGTTTAACAGTGAGAAAGTGAGCATGAGAGCAGAAGTCAGTGGTAAGAGATTAGGGAGGATGCTATGTTATTCCTTACTATATTCCAAGTCTTGTGTCTTATTGATTGCTTGTGCTCCTCACCAACCTGCTCATCTATCTACTTTCCACCTTATACTACACACCTGAACTAGCCGCATTATGGTTGAACACCAGCTTTATTACATTTTATTCAACATTTTATAAGTCCTCCTGCGGAGGTGTGTAATGATGATGCTGATCCCCTGGAAATAGAGGGTTCCAAATGTCACATCGAGTGGAATTCAGACAAGGTAGTCCAAAGTACTGGAGAGACTATATTGGTTGTTCTACCTGATATCAAGGCCATATTAGATGAGTGCTCAGTGAGTGACAACATTATGAAGGCCAAGGATAATTTAAGGAGGCATCTGGGTCACACATGTGCGCTCCCTTTTTTTGTTGCTGAAAGCCCTACGATAACTACAAAGACAAGAAAATGGTTTGATGCCAATTACAGGGAATCGAAGATAGCACTGTTATAGCTCATTTCGAAAAGGGATAGTGATCCATTAGCAATTAGATTAGCTAGGAAAGTGTACCAACAACTGTCAGCCCCCTGGGCTTGTGCTGCAGCAAATCAGGTTGCTCAAAATGTAGGCCGAATTTCCTGATCGAATCCCACATTCTGAGCAAGCGCTCCATTGCTTGCATCTGCACCCAATCCTCTACCCTCGCCCAACCGCTTCCTCTGTCCCCTTCTTCCAACAGCTCACACTTACCTCTCCATGTCCACCAACCTCCCCGACCACCATCCAACTGGAAGAAGATCTCTGCAAAGAGTGGGCCCTTCATTTCCATGGTGGCCATGTAAACTGGGGATATTTTTTTGTCTCAATCAATGGGTTAAGTGCTCGCAAAAGCCCATTACTTCAGACAGATACATGCTCTTAGCACACGGTTAAAAACCTAGGGTGCTACTAGCAATAATCATTTGTTCCCTAGGCTGTAGTGGGTGTCAATGGCCTGGGGACCCTTGTTATCTGAGTCCAACGGCCGGTGCCAACAGATACAGACTGGAGAACGGGTGATTATTGCTCGATTAGAACATCAGAATGTTGAAAGTTGTATTGCAGATAATGCACTGGCAGAGGGCAAAAATGGCTGACATAAGCCCTTTGTCTCAACATTCCGATGTGTGTCCTCTCTCTCTCTCCAAGTTTTAAACAGAACATTTCATCCTCATTTGTTGCAATGTTCTTATTGAAATAATCATACCTTCTTGTGCAACTGCTTCATTTGAGCCTTCGCTCGGGCCGAATGCCATTGCAGGATTACTGCTTAAATGGATTGTAAAAAGAGGGCACTCAGAATTCTCATTATGAAGCTATGCTCAATGCATATTCTGGGCACATGAACATATGGAAACAGGTATTAATGCATTAGGTTGGCTTTGTTTCTTTGCCCCCCCCCTACTTAGAGACTTATAACTTTTGATTAATGTAGGTGTAACACCTGCTACTGGGTTACAGCCCAGATTTGTAAACGAAAGTAAGCAGGTTTACTTATGCCTGTCTACGCAGAAAGCTCATGAAGCTATCCCTGACTGGTCATTCCAGCCTAAGTGATTGGAGGATTGAAGAATCCATTTTACCAGCTTTGCGCTGTAAGGAGAGTGCTTCTCATAGTTCCTTTGAAGTCATCAGCCAGCAGCCACAACCTCTGCTCACTCCTCTGAGGGGTCAGCAATGTGAGACTCACAACTGTTTTTAGTTTTCTCAAGTTTTGACATTTTATTTGAAACAACATTTTAAAATAAACCCTAACTAAACCTACTCTACCAAGGGATTCCCTACCTAGTCTAGGATCTAAGGGAAACCTCCAAAACATACACAAAACAAACCCTCCCACTAAACATAATAAACATTCAAAGCAACATGAAAGAAACATAAATATACGGTTACCAAACAACCAGTGTCTTGGATGACTTCTACTTGTCCTGGGCAGATCTTGCTCCCCCAGGAATGTCCCAAATTCAATTTCGTCCAAGGAAATAAAAGTCTCGAACAAAGTCTTGAAAAGTTTCAAAGAAACAAAAGTTTACACACATAAAAATCAACTGGTAACAGTTCCTTCTTCGCTTGATGAAAAGATTCCCTTTCAAAGTTCCTCAAAGAAAACAACATCACCAATGGGGTTCCTGGATAAATTCCTTCCATGAAAGAAGGATGAAGGTTGAAGACAAAAGTACCACTTCTGTTTAACAACACATCTTCTGCTTACAACTTCTATGGTGTCTTTTACATAAGGTTTGCCAGGATGCTTCTGCTTAGGGTTTGATCTCTCTCCAGCAACTCCCTTCTACTAATATTACTGTGCTAGCAGGCTCCCTTGCACCACAGTTGACTTCTGCTTCTACTACATTTAACTGGTTCCATGTGTTAATATCCCCGCATAAATATCACGATACAAAAATATTGCCATATTTTTGCGGCGATATTGACCCATGGACCCTGCAGGGGACACCCGTGCATTATTTTAAAATATGCGGGGGACACACTCGCAACCCCCGCTCCCACAAATTATCCCCCCAAAAAATATCGACCTATGGCGAGACAAACGGCCATATGTACGGCTATATTTTTGGTGGGGATATTTTGTAGGGATGCCATTTAACTGCTAGAGTTCTGACAGTACTACATTTCTACTTCTGAAACTTAAAGTTTTAGGCAACTTCAACAAGACTTCTTCGACCTCTACAGGTTGGGAAGGCTCTCTTCTCTCTTGAATGGCAAGAAAGGGCAGCCTCTTTGCCTTTCCTTCTGTCTTGTAGCGACCACAAAATCTGTCTTTAGATTTCAGACTATTTCCCCAGCTTCAAATACACTCTTTCATCCAGTAGTTATGCCAGTAGTTACTCCTTTATACTGGAGGACTCTTGGTTAACAACAGCTTCAGTGACTCTAAAATGATGGTGTGCAGATCTTAATCGAGCTGTCTTTACTTTAACAGGGTTTGTTCTGCTGGCTTGGGTAATACTTGTTCTTTGTTCCACTTCAGCCACTTCTACAACTCCTACTTTATTGTTTAGTGTGTTACAAGATGCAAGTCTCCTAATGCAAACAAAATTAGGCTCACACGATTTCGTTTTGATCTTGAAAAGCCACTTCAAAAGACGCACATTCCCTCATTTCGGTCAGCATTATGCTTCCATGGTATTGGGGAAACACTGTTTCATGCGTGACCTTTTTGGACATCATACTGTGCTTGCAACATTTCAGGAATCCCTGTTCTGCTTCAATATGTTTACCGGCAGTGTTTTCCTCGTTAATAGAAGCCTGTTACCGCTCAGCAACCAGTTACTTCTAACAATGGGGAAAAGAGATGCTTTCTCTATGCATGGGCACTTCAGCTTTGTTAACATAAGAGTGTGTTACATTTCTCTTGTTAGAAAGACTTCCCGCTTCTTCTAACAAATTTTACTCGCTTTGATGTATACGCGAGTATGAATAAAGCTGGCTACAATTACCAGCAGGGTATTTCTGTTGATTTGGAGTACGGAGCTTCCTTTTTCCGACACCACAATTCCGACGACTGTGGGCTGCTTCTGCTGCCCGGCTTGGTTCCTTCCACTGCTACTGCTACAGGTCCTCTTGGGATGCACACCCCTCTGCTCCACGGGGGTCTACGATCCGGCCTCCATAAGGGAGAGTCTTCCACTCTCCAGCATCCCTCGGCTTGCTTCTGCACATGGGCCTTGGGTGGATGCACGACATCAGCTCTGCATTCACAGCAATAAGTGCACCTGGAAAGACTGCCTGTTTCTTCCAGTCTCTTCCAATGCTGCCACAGTCAAACAGGGTTTGTGAGCACAGGAACAACTCAGAGCCTGCAGGTGAAATTTGCTCTTCCTCTGCGCCGGCGTCCCTTCTGTAGTCACACTTCCTTGTGAACTGCCAGCTTTGTGCTCTCCTGCTTCTACTACTGCCAACCTGCCAGCTCCTGCTCCAGCTTCTTTCTACTACTCATCCCTGCTGAAGCCTTTTATGCCCCTCAGGTGGGTTAATTGGTTTCAGGTACAGGCCCTTACAACTAATTACCTGACCTTGCCAAATGCTATTAGGCTTGCCTGCCTGATCTTGGCTCTTGCATTCCTCTTCAGCCCTCTTCTTCTTCACAGTGCCTTAGAGATTCTGGGACATGCAGTCCACTTTGGGAAAAATACATTTCTCTCATTCTTTAAAAGTTTTAAGGATGTATTTTCTCCCTTGATATTATTAAAAGATTAATTAGAAGGTTTAACATGTTGAGCGACAGATGGGGCAGGAAAAGTCACATGTTCGCCGTTCCTGTTGGCATACCTTTGGCATTGTGGAGATATGGGGATTTAGGGGTATACAGGATGGGTTCTTTGAGATCAACACTAGCATTCCCTCTCGCCTCATCCTTCTCGATCTCTCTTCTGCCTTCGACATGGTCAACCACACCATCCTGCTCAACTGTCTCCGTGATTACCTGGGTATCACTGATCAAGCTCTGGCCTGGCTGACCTCTTTCCTCTCTGATCGACCCTCCCAGGTCAAACTGGGGTCCTTCCTATCATCCATTTTCCTCTCTACCTGAGGGGTTCCCCAGGGGTCTAACCTCTCACCCTGGCTTTTCAACAAATACCTGGCAACTCTCACCCACTGTATTGCCATTTTCTGCTCAAATTTCTAGTGCTACGCTGATGACACTCAACTCATTTTCCGGCTGCTCTCGGCCACCTCCTTTCCCTCTCTCATCTCTGACTGCCTAACTGCCATTCAAGATTGGTGTGCCGCCAATGATCTTTGTCAGAATGCCAGCAATACTGAAATACTCCTCATCGGCACACCATGTCCATCCTTTTCCCTCACTCTCTGGCCGGCCTCCCTTGGCCCTCCTCCTACCCCTACCTGCGAGGCTAAGAACTTCGGGGTCATCTTTGACTCCACACTTTCCTTCTCTGCC
The DNA here is from genome assembly GCF_040938575.1 of Ambystoma mexicanum. Classification (NCBI taxonomy): domain Eukaryota; kingdom Metazoa; phylum Chordata; class Amphibia; order Caudata; family Ambystomatidae; genus Ambystoma; species Ambystoma mexicanum. The sequence continues at coordinate 664,956,631 of NC_090929.1, forward strand.
CATATCTCTGAGGTCTCTAAAATGTCAAACTTCCTACTGCACCTCCTCAGAGGTACTCTGCCTTTCCTCTCCTTCCCTCAGAAGCTCACTGTCTCCCAAGCTCTGGTTCTCTCTAGGTTGGACTATTGTAACAGCCTCTTTCTAAATCTACCTGCCTCTACTCTCTGCCCTGTGCAACTTATCCAGAACAGGACTGCAAAACTTGTCCTTGGCCTCAAGCCCTGGGATCGTATCTCTCCAGCTCTGAAATCTCTCCATTGGCTCCCAGTGGATTCATGGATTAAATTCAAAACCCTCTGCATTTTCCACAAGGCTTTCTGGGGCCTGAGTCCAAAATACCTTCAGCTATCCCTCTGCAAATACCTCCCGTCTCGAGCTCTTCGCTCCTCTACCTCTGGGTCAATCGTTTTTCAAAGAAACATTCTGGGGGTAGTTCTCTATCTTCGGCTGGGGCCTCCCTCTGGAACAGCCTCCCTGATACTCTAAAACTTGAGGAGAACTATCTCCGGTTCCGGAAGCACCTCAAGACCTTCCTCTTTGCCTCTGCCTTTGCTCGCCCTCTCCCCTGCCAATCTGCTCTCTCTTGGGCCCAGGTACCTGCTCATCCTGCCACACTCTTGCACCGCCTCCTGGCCACCCCTTGCACTGGGGACTGTATCTGTACCCATACAGCCCCCCACCATTGTTCTTCCTTTTCTGCACTTACCAGACTTACCCAGTCTGCTGCCTTAAACACGGCACTTGCCACTTGCTGGCTGCACTTCCATTGTTTATTGCCTCTTTTTCCCTTTATTTTTATTTATTATTATGTATCTGCTCTCCTCTGCTCCGCACTTTCCACACTTCCCCTTCCATCCACTTTTTCCCTTTCCCATGCACTTGCACGTTCTCAATGTCACTGGGCCTAGTAAGATCGTTGTTGTGTTGTGTTGTATTCTCCCATGTTCCCTTGCCTTGCCTAGTCGCGCTCTGAAACACTTGTGTACGAGCGCGATACAAATAAAATATCATATCAAATCAAATCAAACACTAGATTAAGTCACTTCTTTAGAATTTACCTTGTCATCCTTAATAGGAGGTTGAGATATATCAAAATGGCAATAGACCCATTCCTCCTCTAAGTCTGAGGTAAAAGTATTCCTCTTGAAAGAAAAATACTGTGTCTCACCCTGCAAAATCACCCCACTTCCCTGGGCCTGGACTACACCCATGTGATCCTCCCGCAGTACACCAACCCCAGGATTGGGATCAGGTAGTGTCTGCCCTCTCCTGGCCACCTGAGAGGAGACTCTAGGGGTTCTATGTCATTTCATCGCCGTATATTTCAATGCCTGGCAATTAAACGTGTACATTCTAATGAAAATATTCATTGATTTTTCCCCCGCCTCTTCTTACCTACTCCGTACTGACCCAAACCCTTATTTGCCCCCACCCCCAAAATTCGATGAACATTTTCATTATAATGTTCACGTTTAAATGCCAGCGTTTAAAATGTACGGCGATGAAAGCACATCTTACCACTCTAGGCAGGGTTTTAGTGGAGGATCCACAGGATTCTCCACACTCCCTCATGAAACTGGAGCTAAAGAAGATCCCAGCATTTGGACCACCATTTTGCTTGGCCTTTGTCCATGAGCAGCCATTTTGGAAGCAGGTAGTTCCTAATTGGTCCTTCAAGCCTGTGTGCATCCAATAAATATCTGTTTTGATGTGTTCCATTACGTGGCGTCCATAGCAAAGGGCTGCACAGACAAGGGCATGTTCAGTTTGGCCCTTGTAGGGCCTGGTAAAGGCATTCAGCTCTCCCTTGTCATCCTTCATCTTGACCAACACAGCTACACTGAACTGCATAGTAAGTTACAATCTCGAAAGACTGCAACCTGCTTCTTTCTACCGATTACAGTCTGATTTCGTTTTTTCTGATCCCATGTCCCTGACGTAGATCTTCTCCATCCCACACCCAAAAAATCCCCAAACCATGTCCAATCCACTGCCACCAGCAGTCACGCGCAGCTCACAGAAGCTCACCAAAGATAGCATCTTGCCTCTACTGGACACCACACGCCACAAACCCCCTTTCACCACTGATCCCAAGTCTTTAGTGGATGTATACACCTCAAACCTGTCAAAGGCAGTGAACACCATTGTCCCCTTAGTTCCGGATAAAACCAAAGCCATCAGACACTCCAACTCTTGGTTTACCCCCCGACCTTCTAGATCTTCACAACCAGAAATGCCAAGCCCAGCTAACATGGCTAAAGAATCCCGCTGACACCATGAAAGAAGGCTTCACCAAAATCTCCAAACTTTGTAAATCTCATCTGCAATAATCTCTGCAAAATCGAATTCCTTCAACACCAGAATCAGCAATGCCAATTCGAACTCTAAAGAGATCTTCACCATCTTTAGAGAACAGGAATCTCCAGTCTCACCCCGCTCCACCCTCACTAAAAATGAAACCTGCTGCTCAGACATCCAAACAGCATTATTAGGCAAAATCGACACACTGAACAAGAACATTCTTCTACAACAGGCCAAATTCCACAAAGACACCAAAGCCAAAGGCACCAGCATCTCATCCCTCCCCCTAATCCCTCCACCCCCCAGTTTATCTTCAGAGACCTATCGGAAACAGAAGTCTTAAACTTAATTAAAAGTCTGAACCCCTCAAAATGCAAAGGAGATATATGCCCTGCACCCCTCATCAAAGACTTTGCTTAAATACTAGCCCCCATCAACACAGCCATCATAAACACCTCTTTTGCCAAGAGCACAGTTCCTCAAAGAAGCTTGGACTCTCCCACTCCTAAAAAAAACATCATTAGACCCGGTTATTGCCTTCAATTAAAGGCCAATCACCACTGCCCCATTCTTGCTAAAAATTCTGGATCGGGCAGCCTTCCTGCAAATTCAGCAGTTACTTGGGGATAACCAAATTTTAGGAATGCAGCAATCGGGATTCCGCCCAGGGCACAGCACTGAATCTGCACTTCTCAACCTGAAAAATCAGCAAGACAAGATTAAGGATGAAGGAAATTCTGCTCTTCTCTTCCTTCTTGATTTATCGGCAGCATTCGACCTGGTCGACCACCAAATTTTTTTCCACCACTTCACCACCTATGCCAACTTCTCCTCTCTGCCACTTCCTGGAATGCATCCTTCCTAGAAGGAAGAGTCACAAGCGTTATCTCAGAGATCGCCAATGCCTCACCATCCCCCATCCCATGTGGGGTACTTCAACGGTCTTGTATCTCCCCGCCTCTATACAACATCTTTACCAGGACCCTTTTCAATGCTCTGGACTCACTCGGTATAGCCTACACCAACTATTACGATGAGACCCAAATCCTGATCCCACTCTCAGGCAACTGTGCAGATGATTCTAACACCCTCAACAACATCTACTCCACAATACAGGCCTGGATGGCTGCCAATCACCTATGCCTAAACAGCGATAAAACTGAAATTTTAATTGTCAGCCCACCGAGCACCCTAAAAAATCTTATCAACCAATACATTGCCTTCCAGATCAACAAGTGCTCTATTTTCATCTGAACTACAGAAAAAAAGACGATAGGGGTTTACCTCGACACATTCACTAACCATGTCCAGACAAGTGAGCGCCATTGCCCCTTCAGCACCCTATGCCACCAAGGTCCTAATGCGGCCAGATCCTTCCTCTCTAAAAATAGTTTGCCTGATTGTTGCCCGCGCTATCATTGGATCGAGGATTGATTACTGTAATGCACTATTCGTAGACACCTCCTCTGGCAACATCCATAAACTCCAAAATAATGCCCTTAGGAGCAATTAACATCCGAAAAGAGAGTGTAGAGGTGAAGCCAAGTATCCTCACCCAAAGCTCCTCTGCCATGTTGCCTATATATTGGGACCCAGAGTGAGAGACACGTGCAATACCAGTGATACTACCAATACGAAAGAGAATCCTGAAAGTAAGATTTCCATTGATAAAGCCATACAGGCATACACGACAATATGATGGCCATTTGAATGAAATCCCGGAAGAAGTGTGAAAACTGAGCAAAAGAGAAGATTGGTGATGTCATAAAGAACAGAGCTGACACGCCTCGAATAGATGTAGAGACGAGAGAATATAAACACTGTATATGCACTCTAATGAGGAGGTGCCAAAGATGAACAACATTTCCGACTCGAGATGATGATGTTCAGCTAACAGAAATAATGGTGAACATATCAAGTCATTTTACATTTGTACAGAAGCAGTAACGAAAGTAGACAAAGTATTTTTAAAGGCTAGCTATGTAGTGAATATATTGTGGCAATGCGCTAATGTATATGCATAGGAAACATATGAACTATGGATGATTGCACAACACACTTTATCAGAGCTAGGTCCAGTGAAAAGAAAGTGTTTCAGTGTGTTGCAGTTAGAAATTGAAAACTTAACCATGGAGGTGAACCAAGGAAGGTCTTGGCTGGCTCAACACCAAGAAGTCAAAGCCACCTTGTGCCTGAATGTTCACACAGTAGTTACAGAATGTGTGAAAGAACAAAATGTCTGTCTTAGGTGAAGGGTGAGAACATTGAAGATGTCAGAGGTTCATCATTTAATAGTATTTTAAATGAGAGAAAGACTCGAAAACATGGTCTTCAGTCACGTGGTTGGATGAAAATAGACACTGGGGTGAGTTGTATCGAAACCAAGAAGACAGAGTATGCCTATACTCCCTCATATTCTCGCGCTCGGAGAACATTTTCTAGGCTAAGTTCAAAGTTTAATTGACTGGCAGAGTGCAAGTGTGATGATAGATGACAGGCTTATTAGTGGGAAGCTACGGTTATGTCTAGAAACAAACAGGGAAAGCTTGAGAAAGCTAAAGAGCACGGACAGCCGTAGTCGTCCTTTTAACCGTTAACAAGAAAACATGTGGTAACACAGAAACAACAGTTCTCTAGGAAGGTAGTCATTCATACAAATAAAAAATGCAAAAATAGGGCAAGATGATTGCTCACATTCTAACACAAAGGAAGGGGGCCACCCGGCTCAGCGTATCTCACCCTAAAGAAGAACACCCTGTCCCTGGCAGGAGTGCCTTTCCCTGGGTGGCCGTGATGTATCGCCTATCTAACAGCTATAGAGGAGAGAGCTGTCCCTCAATCTTCTATACTAGTGGCAATGTCTAGAGGTAGACAAAGGGATTCAATTCTCGTTAGAAGCTAAAAAAATGGTGTTCTCCAGAGTCGTATAGCAGTATTTCATAGAACTGTAGATTAGATTCTGTGACTGCTGGGTCTTAGACATAGGTACAACCTGGGAGGCAGGTCAACTGTTTCTATTCTATCCACAGTATAATCATTTAATACAGCCGTAGGTCACTCTGGTTTAGAGTTTGAATGATTGAAGCCATCTTCATCAGGACCGTGACTCATGATACAAGCTGTCTTGTCGGAGTTCAGGATTGAATTTTGTTCGAATGTGAGCAATCATCTTGCCCTATTTTTGCATTTTTGTTTTGTATGAATGACTACCTTCCTAGAGAACCGTTGTTTCTGTGTTACCACATGTTTTCTTGTTAACGGTTAAAAGGACGACCACAGCTGTCCGTGCTCTTTAGCTTTCTCAAGCCTTCCCTGTTTGTTTCTAGACTTGCTTCGCGCAACTGCCCCCAGTTGCTGGGATAGATTTATCCAACTAATGCAAGAGGAAGGATTTCCTTCTCTCCTGCCAATTGTGTACAGAATTTCAGGTGACTGGCCCCTTTTCCGCCATTCCCCCTTCCCTGTCCATTCCTTTCTCCCCCTTTACCCCATCCCTTTTGCCCAATGGCCGACGGCCACTATCTAGCCTTTGCAGAGGAACTAGTAGATGGCATCCTAGCTAACCCATCCCTCCTAGGACTAGACCTCACACCACAGAATGTTTCAAACAACGATGAATGGAATGACATTGAGATCCTGAAAAAAAAGATAATTCGTACTGAACTACACGGTGCACTGATGACCGAGTACCTCAGGGCACATGCTGCACCAAACGGTCTCATCATCCGTATTGAACCCCGCATATTCTTGGACAATCTCAAATTTAGGAAAGACTGGTCCTTTATAGCAAACAAATGCACCAGAGACTGGCTTGTACTCATCATTAACACTGCAAAAACTGTTCAACTGCTGCAAGAACTGAGCGACAAAAGTGAGGCACTAAACTCCAAACTCACTGCAGACATCTATTCGGCCAAACTCAGTCTCTTAGAAACCACACTGAAAGAGTTTAAAGATAATAACTTGAATAGAAAGATCATTAAGCTGAAAAAAGACATCACAGCCTTTACCCAATGTGAAAATCTACCCCTATGTAGGAGAGGAGTATTTCACAGAAGAAGCGAAACAAGCCAGACGCGACGCCGCTCAATTACGCTTCCAAAACCTACAAATATCTAGTTCTAATAGATCCTGGAATAGCTCTAGCAGCAACTCGAGCAATAGCTCCAACAGCAATAAATGGCAGAACAGACGAGTACAGTTCAGCAGCCCCAACCAAGGCCCCCCCCCTGCGGTTCCATTTTTAGGACAACGCGGGAGAGGACAGAATCGAGCACGTTGGCAGAACCACCCACAACCAACGGTGGTCACACACAGCCGGGGTCAAGGGGCAATACCATCGCTCCTCCCTCGTTGATTGTGAACCAATCAGCTCACACTATCACGAGACCTGAACAAGAGATATTACAGAAAGGACTTTCCTTTATCCCTACAGCTCGCTACAACCCGTTCCAAACTCGGGTCGAAGTCACACAAATGATGCGTAAGATACGACTCAAACAGTACTTCGCCAACCACACTTATGAAGATAAAGGTGTGACAGGCCTGCGGCCACCATCACAGTTCTTTCCTCCACATCGTGCCAACAGAGCCGAATCAGTCACTTTTGAGCAAGTTTTACTCAAGAAGATCTCTGAATTTGAATCCAACATTCCATTCATCCACAACAACTGCTCCAAACCGCAACTTCTAGCCTTAACAGACCTAGCCAACAACCCAGATATCATGATAAAACCAGCTGACAAAGGAGGTGCCATTGTTATTATGGATACCACCAATTACATCACAATGGTTAATACCCTCCTCAGCGACACTAATAGCTACCGCATTCTACCCAGAGATCCGACATCCTCTCTACAGGCACTTATAGCACCCATCATTCACGAGGCAGAGGCAGAGGGACACATCAGCACCTGTGAGGCTGCTTTTCTGACCCACCCCCGGATCCCGGCAATGTATGCACTACCTAAGATCCACAAAGGAATTGTTCCCCCGCCTGGGAGACCGATTGTTTCTGGCATCAGTTCAGTCTTGGAACCCCTTTCACAATATGTGGATTTCTTCATTAAGGACCAGGTCCCTAAAATGGCTAGCTATGTAAAAGATTCTACTAACATGCTGACCCTTCTAGATACACTCACATTCAACCCAGAAACAGAATGGTTACTCACCATAGACATAGAATCCCTTTACACCCAGATACCCCAGCAGGAGACATTGCAAATGCTTAGTGGATTGTTACACTCGGGTATGGAACTGTATGGAGTACCACCCAGCTTCATTGCATCACTAGCAGAAATAGCATTGACTAGGAACTATTTTCTGTTCGAAGACACTTTTTATCAACAGATTTCAGGAACCGCAATGGGGGCCACGTTCGCCCCCAGCCTCGCTAACCTATATGTGGACCTTTTTGAATGCCAACATATCTACCCTGAGACCAATCCCTACCTCGTCCAACTAACCGTGTGGCGGCGATATAATGCTGATATTTTTGTGATGTTCAAAGGCTCTGATCAAGATGTAGACGCTTTCCATACCTGGTTGAACTCCCTCAACCCCCACCTGAAGTTCACCATGGACAGAGATAGACACAACACCCATTTTCTTGACCTGGCTATCTCAGCAAACAATGGGAATCTCTCCTTGTGCGTAAACAAAAAAACTACAGACAGAAATTCATTGCTGTGCTATTCTAGCTATCATCCCAAAGCACTCAAAGACAATCTCCGTTTTGGGCAATTTCTTCGCTACAGGAGGCTATGTACCCAGTCAACAGTCTACACCTCACAGTCTAAACAACTCTGAAAACAATTAGCCGACAGAGGTTACCGTAGGAGGATTATCAAGGATACCTATAAAAGAGCCAGGAACATATCACGCTCAATCACCCTACAGCAACATACCAAACCCAGAGACTCCACAACCTTCACATCTGTCTTCAGCTATTCCTCTTGCTTAACAAAATCAAACGGGAAGTGAAGAAATTATGGCCCATCCTCAACACGGGCCCTTCTAACATTCCTGTTCCACGTTTCGCCCTCAAGAGACGTTGTAACGTGAGAGATAAGGTCGTCAAGACCCTGATACCCAGTACACCCAGGGCGGAGCCTAGCCAGGGCACTCTATGGAACATTGCACCCATCATGGGACATGCACCCTGTGGAAATTGCTCCATGTGCCCCAGACCTCTAGAACCACAGAAATAGAGATTGGATGGAAAACACCATGGAGACAGAACACCTTCACCAATTGTAACACCAAGGGCGTTATCTATATGATCACCTGCCCCTGCAATCTCAGGTACATTAGCATGACTGCTAGGTCCGCCCGCACACGCATGATCGAACATAGATCATGCATAAGAACGAACAAGCTCACTGCGCCCCTAGTGTCTCACTTCTCATCCAAAGGACACACTGCAGACCAATTCAAGTGGACCATCCTTGAGAAAATCATACCGCCCCGCAGAGGCGGCAACTTTCACAATATGTTGTTCAGGAAAGAGCAGATGTGGATTTTTAGGCTTAATACCTGTTCTGAAGGCCTTAATGAACAAATCCAGTGGCACAAATTAGCTGTACTGCCTTAAATCTTTTTCCACTAATATCATCAGTGCCCAGCATGTAACACCTCTTGGGTCTCAGCATTTTACCCTTTCCATCCTGCATCCTGCATTTGGGTCCCTTTGCAGCCTACCAGGCCCCTTTTAGTGCCTTCCCCTTTCCCCCCTCTCCCCCCTAGCCTTTTCCCAGATTTATTTTTCTATTTTTTCCAGTACAAGTGTTAGCTTCTTCCACTACATCTGGGACAGCACTACTCATTCGCCGACATGACCGGGCTTCTCCCTTGTGTTTAGAGGCGATTGGGCCTTTTTTTCTCTACACGGCTGGCAGGTCCGAGCCACACTACCACGTCATATTGACGTCAGCACGTTACATTGATGCAAGCACGAGCGCATTCTTCTCTTTTCTTTAGGGGCGATTGGCCCTCTTCCACCATACTGCCCTTCCGGAGCTGCATACGTTGCTACAGCACTAGCCGCGTATGGAAGCTAGCAACCACTACCATTTAGGTACGTTGTTTTCCCAGCCAGATCCTCTCTGACCACTAGTAGATAATCACTCTCGCTAATCTGCCACATTGTGATCATATTCTCCTAGATGGCCTAGATGCGTGCATGAGTTGCTGATTGCCATTGCTTCCTGTCACCTGAGTGTCTTCTGACATTCTACCGCCTCCTTGCTCCCTGGATGCCCTCCATTAGCTATGGTTCCCTCCATATGTACAGGTGGTTTTTTTCATTCACTATAAAGGCATGGGTTCCCCATCCCTCCACCTGCACAGTGGGATATCTCCACCCAAGAGTTATGGTTTTGTTTCCCCCACCCATACATAGAGCATGTTTATAATATTATTTATATGCATTTACCTTCCACCACCCCCCACGCATAGACACCAGCAGGTCCTCCCGCACCCGTCTCGGCACCTGTACACACCGGGGCCCTTGGCTCCAGGGTCACTTCAGTTCCCTTTCCCTCCTCCTCTCCACCCCTCTTCGGCAGAAAAGACATCTCACAAGTGCCCAGACACCTTCGAATTTACCAACCTAAATCACTTGGTTTCTTCTATTTGCACATTCTAATGCATGAAGACCACCTTCACGCTAGCACACATTTATTGTTGCCAGTGGTCCATTTTAACCCCCTTCCCTGTTGTTTCCGTTCCCCCCCCATATCCCCCTTTTTTGTCTCCGCGCAGGAGACACCAACACTTCTCTTCAATTCAGCAATTCTGAACTCCGACAAGACAGCTTGTATCATGAATCACGGTCCTGATGAAGAAGGCTTCAATCATTAACGCCATTGAAACCGGTCGACCCTTTTCAGACATGAGGGCTCTCTTGACCGACCTTTGATCTCTATCACACCAACAAAGAGACTTTGCTGTCTGGAAATTGTTTGCTTGTGCACACTCAGTACTAACGAGTGAGCAGGTTTTATAAGAGCCAACTTTTAGCCCTGCAGCCCCTTGGGTTGCCTTTTAAGTGCATTACCCAACAGTGGGTTCTCCAGTTGTACTGTTTTCAAGTGTGACCTACGGGCTGTATTAAATGATTATACTGTGGATAGAATAGAAACAGTTGACCTGCCTCCCAGGTTGTACCTATGTCTAAGTCCCAGCAGTCACAGAATCTAATCTGCAGTTCTATGAAATGCTGCTATACCACTCTCGAGAACACAGTTTTTTTTAGCTTCTAACGAGAATTGAATCCCTTTGTCTACCTCTAGACATTGCCACTAGCTTAGAAGATTGAGGGACAGCTCTCTCCTCTATATCTGTTAGATAGGCAATACATCACGCGCCACCCAGGGAAAGGTACTCCTGCCAGGGACAGGGTGTTCTTCTTTAGGGTGAGATACGCCGAGCCGGGTGGCCCCCTTCCTTTGTGTTAGAATGTGAGCAATCATCTTGCCCTATTTTTGCATTTTTGATTTGTATGAATGACTACCTTCCTAGAGAACCGTTGTTTCCAAGCTATGGTTATGACCAGCCCACCAGCACCTGGATGTTAGCCTGCGTGCTGCTTGCATAGGTGGACTATTGCAGAGCGGTACAAGGGTGTATACCAATTATAGAGGGCCACGTAATAGAGAGCCCTATAGTTTGTATAACCAATGAGACGTTGTGTATTTGATGACGTTCCTAGTGACCTGCACTAAGGGAGGGCTTAGTTGCCCCACCTTATGATAGAGATCCAGTCACCTTCCCAACAAGTATGGAAAGTATACCTAGATGTTCCCGTTAAACCTATCACCTTCCCAAGTAGGTTTTTGAAGTTTGCAACGTAGGTTGACGTCATCGATGATGAGTTGTTAGTATAAAAGTCACTTTTTTCATGAAATGCATTGAGTGTGAAGATCGAGCAAATTTGTTGATGTTCGTTGTAACTCCCTGTTTTAGATAATTGACATTAAAACAGTTACATTTTGCCAATTTCCTGAGTTAGTTTGATTATTGATGTTTGAGTATATTCTGCATCTCGATCCATCTCAAAGTAGTGCTACCTCGTTTTACAGGTCTGGGTCAGACACCCCAGTTCAAGAACATATCTCCAAAGCAAGAAAGGAAGCACACTGGCTCCCTTTCCAGGAGCGCATCACCTTAAAAATCCTGTCCATTGCCCATAAGTGCGTCTCCAACACAGACCCCGTACCTCTCTCAAAGAATCGCTAAAGCATACTCCTCAAGACCCATCAGAACTCCCTACAATGATCACCTAATCTTGCCCAAAGTAAAGAGATCCAAAGCCGGTGGCTCAAGTTTCCCCCCTATCAACTGCTACATTTTGGAACTGCCCTCCCTCCCCCAGGGCAGAAAAATCCTACTGAGTGTTCTGCAAAGTGCTCAAAACTCAGCTCTTCTCCTAAACCATGATTATCCCTGAACCCTATTCGCACTATGCCAGAAAGACTAACCTTGTTACACTGCTATACTGTATGACAATGCTGCTATGATAACATGTACCTGCGCTATTTTATTGTCTCATGAAACCATTGTAAGAACTTGTATCTGTAACAGTGCCTCAATGCCTCCGGATTCTATGCATGTTCTACAAATTAATTAATTAATTAATTAATTAATTAAATAAATAAGATCTAAGGCTCCATAAAGTCTGGTGCACTTAAAGAACACATTCTGATCTGTGTTTCGTGTCCATTTAAAAGTGAATCCTCGTATCTTCTTCTGTATTTCATCAATATTTCTGTTTTCTCTTGTGCATTTAAAAATTACTTCAGGATCCAGGGTCCTGTATTAATGCTGGCATATTGATGGCGCACTTGACATGCATTCAAAAATGAATCTAGCCCCCGAAGCACAGCATTATTGATGGTATGTTTAATCTGCATTTGACCTTCATTTGAAAATAATTGACTATGTCCCCCAAGGCCCTATATTATCTAACAAAATAACAAAAGGCCAGATGTATGTTTGTCTTGTATGTTTGTCCAATGCAGTATGCCTCAAAATGTGGCACGGCTTAGCTGACCAGTCCACGTGGTGTTCATTTGTTGACACCCTTCAAGGACATCTCCTGGATTACAACAAAAACGCCCGACACGAATGCTCGTACTCTGCTTTAAACCTGAGGGGAAGGAAAATTGAGGACTCCTTCCCAGACTGTTCCAGTCCTATGACACCAACAGCAAGGTGGTAACGTACTACTCCATCTACCGTTTTTTATTTCTCACAAACTGGTCTCCGATTTACGAAATATACCAGCTTTTGAGGAAGCTTAGACTGTCCTGATGAATGTGGCTTTATCAAAGTTAGGCTACTGAAACTGGTCGATGGTGTTTGTTACATCCAAAAAGGCAGCAATTTGCCTATTTTTTAGCTTGAACAAACCGTTTTATATTGTCCTACTTCCCGTTAGTAAAAATAAGCCCTGCATGGGAAGCAGTGACTGTATTGTCTTTGTGTTGTTGGAATAGGAATTTATCCTCTTCCTGTATGTTTGTGTCATTTTAACCCTAGCAACCCAGGGTCAGTGTGACAATCAATGGGTTATTAAAGGATTGTCTATCCCATTAGATGCCACACAAGTTTTCTAAAAAAGAAGAAATGTATCTTTTTTACCTTCCCTGGTGTGTTTCTTCTTTTACTCGTAGTCTCTTCCGATTTCAATTAATCTGGAGGAGAGTGGTACTGGACATACAAAGCTGAATGTATTACACATCATAGAAGTTGGGGAATTTCATTCTTATTCTGTCACTATTAGACAGGCGTTGTAACACCGCAACCTAGTTGAGAGTGCACAGTAGGCAGGGATAGTACCTCTTTTTCGCTCTATCCTTCTGTCTTCCGCCACAGCCTTGTTTCTCACTTTATTAATATTCAGAGTCCACACCACAGTTACTCTTGGGTTTGGGTTTACCAACTGGACCTCTCTTGGGTCTTTTTCTGCTGCTTGTAGCCTATAACACAGATGTATGTTGCCTACTCTTTTTGTGTGAACGTAATCTACTAAGGGCAATACCCTGTCAACTTTGTAGATTTTGCCCTATTGTTTGGTTATAATCCTACTTCAAAGTCAACAGACAAAGATTTGAGCAGAATTTCAAACCACCCAAGAAGGACAAGAATACCAGAAAAAACCTCTCCCTCTTATTGAAAAACTGAACATAGAAATAACTGGTCATGACTGCACCAAAGAAACTGAAAATATTTAAACAAAACACAACTAAAAGTAACAGAAATAGTTCAATGACAAACTGGACACTTTTAAAGAACAACCTGCAATTTAAAACATGTGCAGAGGTAATCAAAGTCACCTAATGTCAAATTGCCATGTACGTTCCATAGCAGGGGCTATGATAGTAGATTTGTGAGAAAGAAAAACATCTACTATCAAAACTGTATCTCTTCTGCACAAGGTAAAACTAAAGACGTTTCCAAAATGTACAATGTACTAACCCACCCACAAAAGACTAGTACTTAGCTGAAACCCTTAGAGGAAATTGCAAGCTCTCTTGCTCGGGTCTTCCAGGATTCAATTGACAAAATTCAAACCAACATTGATCACCAGAAACGAGCCGAGGGAGCAGCCACCATAAACTAGGGCTGTCCACCTACGTTTATGGAATTCAACTACATTACAACTGAAGAGTTGATTAATATAACTGATGCATGCCCACACCCCCGGGTCAATGAAAACAAACCTATCCTGTTGGAATCACAGATCAAAGTTCATAATACATCAATAGCATCAGGCAGTACCCCAACATCATTAAAGAATGTCAGCATAACACCCCTCATAAAATGTTGTGCGCAAATCCAGAGATACCCAAAATAACTAGACCTATATCTAACATTCCTTGCATTGATAAAATCCTGGAAAAAATAACTACCACTCATGTTGTCTTCCACAGTAAAGAGTACTTCCAACCTCATGAAAAACATACTGATGTTCTCTCAAACAGGAGTCAAAAGGAAACAAGCCTCCTTTTCATGAGCTTTGGAATCTCTGAAAGCACTTGACAACAATTCACCAACAGCAATACACCAACAGCCCTTATACTCCTTGAACTTTCAACCACCTAAAGTACAATCAACCATCAGACACTAATACAAAGATTAAATGTTCAGATGTGAGTAGATGGTACTGCCTTAAAGTGGATTATCAACCTACTTTATGAGAGTTAAAATGGGGACTTCAATTTAACACTCTTCCCCTTATGGCGTGGTGTAGCCCAGGGCTCCATCTTATCCACATGGCTACATTTGGTTTACATTAAACTTCTAGGAGAAATTATCAGACTCTCCTCAAAACCTTTCCAATAATACAGCGATGATTCTCAGATACCATTGAACCGGGAACCTGATAATAACAGTCACCTAATAACTGAACTCTGCCAGAGAATCCATGATTGGAACTTAGATAATCATCTCTGCCTTAACGCTTCTAAAAAGGAGATTGTCTTCTTTGGGATCCCAAGCCTGGCAACGCAACCTTTCAAATGGTCACCCCTCATGGGTACACTACTCATCATGTCAGGCCTGGCAATGATTCGAGGTATAATTTTCAAACCTAAACTCTCAGAACTACCACAAATAGACCCACTAACCCCCAAATCACACTTTCAGCTCCACATCCTTTTGAGAAATAAATATCCCCTATTTGGAAATGACACCAAGAATTCATGAGAATTGAGCTTGTAGTCATTCTCGGCTAGATAATATAATAGTTTATTTCAAGGACTAAGCAAAAACAACCAATCCAGCTGCCATTTATTCAAAATCAAAAGCTAGGCCTATTTTATATATATGATTGGTTATTTATAACGTGCTTAATACCCAGAAGTATCTGAGCGTAGACCCGGGGATTGAACAGGTGTTGTTCCACGTCGTCTTGCTTCCAAGTCAAGCACATTGACCCTGAGCTATCCTCCTGAGATTGTGGGACTAAAACCTGGTAGTTTATCTCAGGAGAACTGAAAAAAACTTAACTGGCTACGCTGTTGCAAAAAGAATAAGACACAAAATTATTTGTATTAATTTCCAAATCCTCCACAACATTGTTCATAAGTACCAGAACTCTTACCATCACATGATAGCAACCTACCTACAGCCAGGTTCAAAAGACTGAAACAAGGTGGCAGATCGCTTGCAGTATTAGGTCGTAAATTCAGGAACAACTCCCCACAAACCCTGAAAATAGAATATATCCTCAAGAGATTCAACAGGAATGTGAAAATGTTCACCATGAAATATGATATAACTCAGATATTCCCATGTTCCCATGTAATTAACCAGATGACCTTCTCTATCACAATGACACCTATAGTCTACTGCACTTATGCTTTATGACTAGTACGTCATCGCACTGGCCACATGTAGCCAATACCTGATGACTTCACATCTGCCAGCCGGGATCCTTTGAAAGGTTATCTGATGTGTTGATGGGTTTGCTTGTTTGTGTTTGTTGTAATTTGAATAGCCTTCAAGCAGCGGAATTTCTGTAGCCCATGGAGACTTCGCAAAAGCATCACTCATACTATGTCACACAACTATAAGCTCAGATCTGTAATACTGAATGCAGCAAAGCAGCATACTTGGGCGTGTAACCTCATCCCAAGCTTCCTTTTCCTTGTATATATGTCACACCTTCATCTTGCAGTCAATGTCTTGCTTTGTTTGTCCAACGCACTTTGGAGCAGCACTTTCACGAGTTAGCGCATTATAAAACACATAAACAAATAAATATAAATACATATTAAGTTCACAAAAATGGTAATGCTCTGGGGCCGGTTAGGGTTCTCCCAGGTCTAAGCAAGGCTGCAGTAATGATTTGGGCACCTTTTTAACCAAGGTTTGCAATACTGTGATCCTAAACCTGCAAGTTCCTGAATCTTTGAGGGAGGCAGAAATGATGCCCATCTATGAGAGGTATAACGTTATTACAACGCCAGCATGTTTTTTGCTGAACATTTTCGGCCGAAAAAACTCATCGAAAAATATGGTGAGGGGTGGGTAAGGGGATATAAGAGATGGGGGATGTGGGGAATAGGGACTAGATAATGGGTAAATCGAGGTTTCGGGGTGACACCCAAATATATAATAAAAAAATGTGATGAGTTTTTTCGGGCAAAAATATTTGGCAAAAAACTCAGCAAAAAGAAATCTGGGGATGTAAGAACACAGAACCGTATGACTAAGGTCAGTGTGGGGAACAAAAATCCCACAACCCCATTTCCTTAACAGATTTACATGTGAAAGCATTTGGCAAAGTATTGCAGAGGTGATAATGAAAATGGGTAAGAGAAAATGGCATTTTATCGTGTTACCAACAGGGTTTTCAGAAAAGCAAACGTACATGTAAGAAAGAAGGCATTTTTTTGTGCATTTACCTTAACATGGCCTTTTACACGATTGCCATAGCGAAATTATGGGCTGTCGTTTTTAACCTTGGGATTTCCACCTTGTTAATTGTGTGCATCATAGCATTGTGTAAAGATAACACATCTATGTACTGTGGTGGGAACGATCAATGACAACACCCTTCATGGTTACCACCTATAGGGGGGCGTGGCCTGGAGCTCATGGCGCGCAGAGGCTGAATTGCCGAGCTCCGGCCGTGGTGCCGTTTCTAGATCCTGTTGCCGACCTGATTTACACCCTCGGGGACGAAAAAGCGACTGCGAGGACGGAGGAAGCGGTCCCCAACAAGGTAGAGCTGATCCGCCGTTAAAACGGACCAACAGGACGTGAGGGACCGCATCCGAACTGGTCCCCCCCTGCCCGTCCTCGACTGCTTCCAAGATGGCGGACCGCCGATAAATGCAGCTTCTCCTGAGGAGGAGAAGCCATCTGCTGCGGCTCCCGTGGGCGCTCCCTTCCGGAGCTTGCAGCTGTGGACTGCTGCGGGGTCCCTGCCACGATCGGGACTGGGGACGGCGCTGATCGCGTGCCGCCTGGAGTGGAGGAAGCGGCTCGAGAGGCCCGGAGTCAGCCATCCAGGACTCCTTCCCTTCGCTGCCCAGAGGCCCGCAACGAGCTTGGAGACGCCAAGCACACTCGCCCGCATACCCGGGAGCTCGAGCCTGCGGCCAGGGAGAGGAGCGGTGGGGAAGCATTGAGGTGGCGGATTCCTGATCACCCGACCTCATTGAAGCGGAGGCGGACAGTTCAGGTGAGGAGTTGGAGGGAATCACCCATTGCGCCCACCACACTCAGTAGAGGCGAATGGCCCCCGCCCCAGAAACTGTCCACCGGATATAAATGGACAACGGACCTTTGAGGACCACGCACACGCAATAGGGTCCGGGGCACAAGACAATCAACTCCCAACCACTTTGTGTTGACGGCCACAATTCTGCCCCCTAGCCCCAACTCATACAAGACATTGAAAAAAAAGACTGGCACACCCGTCCAGTCCTGAATCTATCCGGATTGCTCCATAAATTGCACGCCTTGCCCCTGCAGCAAGTTGAACAACGCACGACTTGAACATGGCTGCCAGGAACAAAGGGAAACCAGCTACCATGGACTCGTATGTTTCCACTAAATCAAAAAACCCTACGCATACTCGCCCTCCCACCCCGGAACCGGCACAGGCAAGAGAGGGAGAAACAGCTGACAACCATACCCAGGTAATGGAGGCTATAGCTTCGCTAAGAACACACATAGACACTAAAATTGACGAATTCAGATCCGACATCCAACTTATGCGCCAAGATGCCAGAAACTTGACTGAGAGGGTGAAAAACGCCGAGACAACCATTTGTGAAACGACCGAAGACACCGTAGCCCTGAAAGCCAAAGTCATAGACCTAGAGAGGAAGGTGGCAGCGCTAGAGACAAGATCTGAGGAAGCCGAGGGTAGGGCCAGAAGGGGAAACATCAGAATACTGGGAGTGCCTGAGGGAAGCGAAGGCCCGAATCCAACGGCCTACACTGAGTCCCTGATACTACAGGAGATAGGCGCCGAGAAGCTAACCCAAGGATTCTCAGTCGAAAGGGCACATAGGTCCCTCCAAAAGAGGCCCCCACATGGATCGCACCCTCACCCCATAATTGCCAAAATACTTAACTTTCAAGTCAGAGAGACCATCCTGAGGTATTCCAGAGAGGAAGGTCCCATAGAACGAGGTAACTCCAAAATCGCTATCTACCCTGATTATACCCAGAAAGTTCAGAGGGAAAGAAACTCATTTGTACCAGTGAAAGCAAGACTAAGACAGCTAAACTTGAAATACATGCTCCTCTACCCCTCGAGATTGAAGGTCATCTTCAAGGGACGGGCGATATTTCTGGAAAATCCAACAGCCGCTAATATGTGGCTAGAAGATAACAACCTCGCAGAAGGGACAGACGCTCCCCAGACCACATGAGACACGACCCCATAGAAGGACACAACAAGCGCAAGTGGCAGGACCACGGAAGGTAATCCAACTAACAGCCAGCTACGCAGAAACGGCCCTCGTTCGGCCTCGCCGCCAGACACCAGCCCTATCCCCCGCAAACAACCTAGGTCGGGCCAACCACCTGCCTAACCTACCTCACGCCCGATACCCGGATGGGTCTAGACGGCTCGAGAGCGCCTGAGCACCACAGCGACGATGTAGTTGCTGGGCGCACCAGTTTGAGTTCTGTTAATTGTTTTGTTAGTTACACAGTCTACATATCACTGACGCCGAAAAAGCGCAAGAAGGATGTATGCTACGACTCAGAGGGTGTGGAACCTGAATACCCTCGCCTGCTGTATCGTAACTCACGATTGAGATCGCTCCAGACTCCCGACGGGGAGCGGCCTGCTGGGCCTGAAGCATTGCTCCGATGGCGTCACATCTTAAAGTAATGACGTGGAATGTGAGGGGGATGAGCTCATACCTGAGACGGAATCGAATACAGTCCTACCTCCGCAGGAAGAAAATATCGATTGCAATGTTGCAAGAGACACATCTCATGGAAGATGCCATGTCTAAACTAGCGGACAAATGGGCTGGGACCGGGAGAGGATCACCTTACTCCAAATACTCGAGGGGAGTGTTCACCTGGGTGAACCCGAATGTACCCTTCCAATTACAAGGGTTCGAATCTGACAAGGAAGGAAGGTACGTAATAATGTGGGGCACTATTGAGCAGACTCCAATTTGCTTAGTCAATTCGTACTTCCCGCAACATGGAATACCTTCACACCTCAAAGCAATATGTTCACGGATGACGCACCATCGAAACAGGACCTTCATATGGGGAGGGGACTTCAATTGCGTCATTGATGGCTCTAAAGACAGGTCTATACCACCCCCCCCACCCAAGCAACTCCGCAACATCTGCTCTGACAGACGCGCTGGAACACCTCGACTTGGTTGACATCTGGAGGGAACAGCATCCCAAAGAAAGGAACTACTCCTATTATTCGGCCCCACACAAGGTCTACACAAGAATCGACCACTTGTTTATCGACAGAGAACAAGCCTCATTGGTTGAAACCACAACGTACTTGGGAAGATCAATCTCTGACCATTCCCCACTGGTCATGCAATGGCAAGTCAAGGGGCCTAGACCACCAATCCCCATGTGGAGAATGCCCACTGCGACCCTCGCGGACCCTATATTCAGAGAGGACCTCGCCGAAAAACTAGAGGAATATATTGACATTAACAAAGGCTCAGTATCCACCTGGAGCGCACTGTGGGAGGCCATGAAGGTAGTAGTCAGAGGAGAAATAATATCCAAAGCTGGGGGCACTCGTAGGCAACTGAGGGCCAAGCTCGAAGTACAGGAAGAGGAGATCTTCCGACTGGAATCCACCTCATGCACTACACCAGAAGTTGAAGGGAGATTGAAGGAAGCCCACGAGAAATGCCAATCTTCCTGTGATAGACTGGAGAAGTTTGATTTTGCAACATACACCACTAGATCCCACAGGGAGTCCGACAAACCCGGAAGACTGCTGGCTTGGTTGTGCAAGCGAGAACGCCCCAAACACATCCCAATGGAGATACTCGACGAAAAGGGGATACCGCACAGGACACAACTGGGTATTAACGAAGCGTTTGCCAAATTCTACTGCACGTTATACTCCCATGACACACAAATATCCAGGGAGGATATTAAAGACACACTGGAAGAGATAGGCCTCCCCAGAATATCCAGCGAACAAAGAGAAGCATTGGAATTGGAAATCACGGCTGAAGATGTGACAGCAGCAATCAGATCACTGGCCACCAGTAAGGCCCCAGGAAGCGATGGCCTTCCGCCCGAATTCTACAAAACTTATGAAACCGCTCTCACCCCAATTCTCCATGGGGTCTATCAGGAGGCTTACGAAAATGGGGTCCTACCTAACACCATGAAAGAGACGATAATAATTCCCATGCTTAAACCGAACAAACCACCCAACGATTGTGACTCTTATCGCTCTTTGGCCATGTTAAATTACAACAGCAAGATTCTTACCACCATACTGGCCTGCAGACTTGCTAAGGTGGTTGGGTCCCTAATACACGAAGATCAGAATGGCTTTGTTCCAGGACGCAACACTACGGCCAACCTGAGACGACTCCAACACATCATGGCCGAAACCTATGAGAGCGAAGAGGACCTAGCGATTTTATCGCTTGACGCCATTAAGGCCTTTGATTCCATCTACTGGGAGTGGCTTATCGAGGTACTGAGAGGGTTTGGGTTTGGCGAAGGCTTCATCAGATGGATCACAGTGCTTTACAATTCTCCCGTAGCAAGAGTAAAGACCGGCGGAATGGTGTACAAATCCTTGAAAATACAGAGGGGCACCAGACAAGGGTGTCCGCTGTCGCCCATGCTATATATATTGGGCCTGGAGCCGATTGCCATATATTTTAGGAAGCAGTTTTTTTATGCAGGCATCACGGTAGGCAACAAACACAATATAATATCTCTGTACGCGGATGACGTGCTACTATACTTGAGGGACCCCCAAGCCAACGCACCAATCATACTGGAAGTACTGGACAACTTCGCAAAATACTCTGGGATCAAATTCAGCAGACTGAAATCCTCAGCCTTCCTTTTGGCCAGCTTGAGAGGCCTCGAAGAGGCAGAACTCCCGAATATAGGGGTGGAGTGGCAACTGGACAAGTTCCGGTACTTAGGAATCAATGTGGGCCACACCCCGGAGATCACACACAAATACAATACTGAAGTAGCAATAACCAACCTCCACAGATCCATGAAATTCTGGTCAAGACTCCCACTTGCGATGGTAGGACAAGCAGCAAATATCAAGATGATAGTTCTCCCCCGTTTTTTATATTTCTTTGCCAACATATGCCACTACGTCAGACCGCCCTTCTTTAAGAAACTGGAGTCACTCATCAAGGACTTCCTGTGGGGACCCACCAGGCACAAATTGTCTTCAGCTACCATATCCCTACCGCATAAGGAAGGAGGAATACAACTCCCAGACCTCCAGTTGTATTATCTTGCGGCACAGCTTAGCCATGTGACTAAGTGGCTCTCGGACGATCCATCAGCTGAGCTGGGACTGATACGACAAGCTTCCTCCAAAGTACTCCCCAGAGAAACACTTTGGAACCCTTTACAACAGAAATCCGATGCCCCCATGATTGTCGGACTTGGAAGGCAGATCTGGTCCAGAACTTGCTACATTAGGCAAGTGAAACATCCCTACTCTCCAGACAACCCCATCCTGGTTGACATGTGCAAAACACAAACGGATCTCTCAATAGCTAGGAGATGGGAGGACGTTGGAATTTACACATGGGGAGATATGTTCGAGGATGGCGAGTTCAGGGACTTCGAATCCTTACAAACCAACGAAGGGTTATCGAGTGGCCAATTCCTCTGGTATCATCGCATCAAACAAATTGCTAAGAAAAATTGGAGCAGCTGGCCTGAGGAACCCCCCCCGGACCCACTGTTACAAGAAATGCACGACCTTACAGATAGCTGGAAACCTGTTTCGCGACTATATAAAAGACTCAACGAGAAACCCAATCCCAAAAGTTCGCCACTAAAGGCGAAGTGGGAAGCAGACCTTGAAACTGCACTCACAGACAAAGAATGGGAAAGAGTACTTTTATACCCCAAGAAGGTCTTGAGAAACTCTAGATTTGGTCAGATACAACTAAACGTTCTTTACCGGACGTACATGACCCCACACAGGGTGGCCTCCTTTAACAAATAGGCCTCCTCAGCATGCCCATGGTGTGGGACCGACAAGGCTGATCTCATCCACATGTTCTGGACTTGCACCAAGGCAATGGCGTTGTGGTCCAGAGTACAAGAGACCTGCACAGACGCCGAAGTACGCAGATATGCAGGGACACCCGGAGAATGCCTATTAGGGACTTACCCTAGACCAAGCAAATATAAACACGTCGTAAAGTTGATGGATATCGCATGCATACTGGCGAAGAGAACCATAGCCATGGCATGGAAGACACCAGGAGGACCGAGGCATGAACGCTGGTTGAGAGAACTAGAAAGATGGACCACAGCCGAAACCAGAGCCTGGCAAGATGGAATCATCCCTGGTGGGGACATAGCGAGTGGTACCCTTTACTCTTGGAAGGACCTCCTGCGAGACATACACTTCAGCGCAGATCATAAGCCCCCCTGAAGAACTTTATCATTATTGCTATACCCGAACCCAAGCATTTAACAGAGGCGATGTCCCCTCGACCATTGCCCCCTTCACTTCCTGAGACGTTGAACCCTTACTTGTAACCATGCCCATCTGAGTCGGATGAATCGTCCATATGTAGACTGTCGTTGTTTAGTTTTAGACATTTTATTTTTGGTAACGCTGTACTATTTATATGCACCTAATACAAAAGCTAATGGAATGCGTTACAAAAAATGACCCCACTCTAAGGGGATGTAAACTAATAGGATGAAACGCATTATGAGACAGTCACTGTTGGTTATTGTTCGGTTACAATGTTCTTAAATTTGTGTTATATGCTATATGATAGCAACTACGCATATTGATGGCACTATGTTATTTTAAGAAATGCCAATAAAAACATTTTAAAATAAAAAATAAAAATAAACCACCTATAACCAAAAGTCTAGCTGGCCCCGAGTCCCGACAATCCCGACATTAGTGTAGCCCCGGATCTTTTCGAGACTTAGCAACACCCCTGGCAGCATGCCAATGGTCTGCCCTGGACCCACTTCTGTTTGCTCTATATACAAAGATCCGGACCACAGACTCCCTCAGGTGACTGTAAATGTGCAGAAAATTAAGGTGGGCCAACACCTCTACAAATATCTGTGGGGAATTGCTATGGTATTCGACAAAACTGAAAAAGCTTCAATTAAATAATTAGCAGAGTTTGTCATCTTTTGTAAAGAATTAAGGTGTGCTTGAAATATAAGTAAATAAGAAGTAATGGCGGCTGGACAGAAAACGAACCTCAAAATAAGATTTGTGGTTAATAATTAACTTCTCAAGTTAGTTACAACATATAGCTATTTGGGAATACGTTCCTCCTCGAATTTATGAAGGGCAGCCCATGTTGAGCAAGCCCAGCTGAAAATGAGTCAAGACACTGGCGACGTTTCTGTTTTTCATTGGAGAATGAGAAGACTGCTCTTAAATCAGCAATTGCATTTCCGCGACAAGGCTGTAGTGCAGGTCACTTATGATAGTGAGATAGGAACCCTTAATTCCTTTGAGTGCTCTTACGCTTTTCTTGTGGTCCACAGCCAACTCAACATAGGTTGGACTGGCCATCTACTCTGGCTCAATTGTGTGAGGGCTTGGGTTAGGTTTTGGCAGATCGATGATAAATCGTGAAGTAAAGATATCTTGGAAGAGTTAATGCCAGCTAGGGCACTTTCTGTTAAGTGAAATCATTTACAAGTGATTCCAAAACAGGAACATTATTTGCCTCCTATTTGGAAGAGCTATAGGTTCCTTGATAGAAGCTCTATTCCAGCCATGGATTTAAGAAACGTTTTGACATCAAGGTGCCAGGCAATTTCAATTGATCTTTAATAGCCTAGTGCCTTACTTTTGTCACCAACAACATTGACCTATATACACATATTGTTGCCTATGCCACTCTTGGCTTAGGCGTGGAAGGCCCAGAATTAACATTCTGGAGTTTGACTTGGAATTGAACATATAAAAATGCTTGGAAAGATAAGCAACCAACCATCCAGGATTACCCAAGCACCCTCTCATGCCCCTCATGCATCTAACATCACACTGGGCCTCATTCCGAGTACGGCGCTAACCAATGGCGCTATTAACGCCTTGGTTGACGCCGCACCCGGACCGGCAGCGCCTTGGTGGATGGCGGAATTACCGCCCCATTCCAAGGTTGGCGGGGCGGTAATTCCCCATTCACCAAGGCTCTTCCCCATTCCCAAATGAGCCCCCATAGGGCTCAATGGGAATGGGGAAGATGCAAACAACGGTGACCGTTCATTACGGTCACCGTTATTGGCTTGGAGGCCCCTTTGCGCCCTCGACTTTAACACCTGCTCAAAGCCGGCGTTAAGGGCGAGGGCGCGAAGGGAACTCGGAGTATGGCGGTAAGGGATTACCGCCACCGGTCTCGTTACCGGTGGCCGCTATCCCTTACCGCCATACTCGGAATGAGGCCCACTGTGTCCTAACATAATTCTCCAAATCACCCTTGGAAACACAATCCAATTAGCACAGCGCTTAAGGACAAACACATTGCTATGATACACCTACTGACATACCATAACAAGTTGTGAAAAGTTCCCTTTTCTGCTTTTAGGATTTTTTTATAGTTGTCAACTAGGGTAAGATTTTTAGACAAGGATCATATGTACATCTCCATTTTCTTTTAGCTCTTTTATTTATATTTTTTACATGAACTACATCATTTGTCGTTTTCCTTTTGGGGCTTGCATAGAGATTTTGATGTTGTTGCAATGGTATAGAAGAGTCTAGGCCTGTGGAGGTTTTTTGGAGTAATGTTTGTTCATTTTTTGAGTTAAAGTTAATTTTGTAAAATTGATGACAGCAGCAATTGAATTAAGGAAACCTACTAATGTGATGACTTAAACATCTCTCCAAGCTCTTATGGAAGGAGACAAAAGAGTTGTTAATAGTTTGGGTTCTTCAAGGCCAGTGAAAGGGAAAGGAAAAACATAGTGATCTCACCAACTTGAGGAAAATTGTTGTTTTTCTTTTAGGTCAGGTCTCTCAAATCTGAAACTGAAACCCAGTGTGTGCTCTTTCTCATGGGTGAGACCGGTGACTGTTAGCTGGAGATATTCCATGCTTTGTAGAGGTAGATGGCCAACATAGGATGAGTAATACTCTGTTCACCAATGGTGTTAAAGTCACCCACATATTGTCAAGGGAGGAGTGTGGGAATAAAATTTGATAATCCCTGATCAATGGAAACAGTGATATACTATGATTTAGATTCGGGCGGACTATATGATGAGAATATTCAACTTTGTGTGGAGAGAGGGTATTGTCACGAAGCGGAGTGGGATAAAATAGAGAACATGCATACATTAAATTCCTTCACCCTTCCTTATTAAGTTATCTTACAAGGGCACAGCAAATCAGTTTCTTATGAGCAAGAATGCACATAAAATAACTTACTCTGTCAAGTTAGTCGTCCACCAGGAAGAGGTCTGTTCTCA
This sequence comes from Ambystoma mexicanum, assembly GCF_040938575.1. Taxonomy (NCBI): domain Eukaryota; kingdom Metazoa; phylum Chordata; class Amphibia; order Caudata; family Ambystomatidae; genus Ambystoma; species Ambystoma mexicanum. Next base: position 664,982,581 of record NC_090929.1, read on the forward strand.
GAGCAAAACTGGAAAGTTGGTCTCTCTTGGAGAGGTTCAAAAGTGTTCAAACAAAATCTCTTTAGTTTTTGTTGAGCCCGGGTATTGGCCTCTCCCAATAGCTTAAAGCAGCAAAACAGATATGGTGAATAGGCCTAGGTTGACCTAAACAAAGCAAGGAACTTCAAATAAAGTGACTCATAATTTCTATTGTGGCTTCTTTTGGTCCCTCCCTATCAGTCTCAATTTATCAACCTAATCTCTAGAACAGATATCCGCAACCTCTGGATCTCCAGATAGTTTGGACTAAGATTCCCATTGACCCTAATGAGCACAGTCAAGGTGAGGGATCATGGGAGTTATATTCCACAACAACAGGTGTGTCACAGGTTGCAGACCCCTGCTCTAGAATTTCTAGTGTTCCTGGTTATGTTCTTTTACAGCTGGAGGCCTAAGGGGAGGCCTCCTGTTCAGGGTTTTCAAATCTGTTCACTGGAGCCGCCCCTAAACATAGGCCCAGGGTAATAGGAAAAAAGGATGCCTCCCTATGCTATCTTTGGGGTACGTACTGGTACTCTTGCTGCTGCCCCCTTTCACAGACGTAGTCTATAGCTGCCCAACCAAAGCTGCTTCTCCTTCTTGCTGTTTTGCCATGAGCCCATAGTTAGGCGTCTTTTGCGTAGCACCTCTCCCTCTTCCTAGAGCTGTTCAGAGACCGGGTATACCCCTCACTGTTCTGCCACATGCTTGTTCATCCACCCACCCTGCTCACACAACCTGAAGACGTTTGGTGAGGTGCCCCTCTCTAGCCTTCTCTTTTCTCCATTTTCAAATTCTTTCTAGTTTCTCCTTCTGAGTTCCTATTGCTTCCTTCTCCTTCCTTCTCTTATCAGTTCTTCCTCCTCCTGAGCTCCTCTCGCCACCTCCTCCTTAATCCCTCTATTCCTCCCCTCCTTAGTTTTCCCCTCCTGTTCCTCCTGGTTTCCTCTCTTCAGATTATCCTGAGAATCTGCCTTTAGTCTTACCAACTCATTCTTGGCTCGTTGCTTCAGTTCCTCCTTATGCACTCCCTGTGTCAGCAACCACATTCTCCTCACTATACATCACCTCCACCTCAGTCACCCTTGGATTAGGTACAACCTCCTCCTCACTATATCGAATATCCTCATCCTCAGGTACCACTGTAACAGGCCAGCTTCTCCATACTATTCAAAGCATCAATTAGCTCCTTCTCTGCTTAGCCTCGCGGGCCCGCCTCCAACATCAATTCTCCTTCTCTGACGCAGCCTTCTGGGTCCACCGATCCCAAGCCCCCTGGGCCTTCCTCTTCCCAGCCTCCCCAGTCTACCTTCCTCCAGTCCCCTACCTCTTTTTATCCCCAGCCCCGGGTCTACCCACTAACCTCATACTTTCACCTTACCCCAACCTCCCTTCCTGCATCCTTCTTTTTTCAGCTTCATGGGTCCTCCTTTTCCCAGCCTGCACGGTCTCTCCTTTGGCTTTCGGTCTCCTGCTCCAGCTCCATTTTCATTGGCCATCCCCAAATGAGCTCCTACTGTGGGCATTCACTGCCTTTGCCACAGCCCTTACTTTTATGGGGTCTTAACCGCACCTTTCTGCTTCTTCCACTGGCTTAAGGGAACTCAGAGTGTCTCCCTCTACAGCTGGAATTTGGATTGGTTGATGGGCCCTACACCTGGGCATTAACTTACACTTCTGATATGGGTCGTGGGGTTGGATAGTCCCTTCCTTTGGATGATCCTCTCGCTGATTATCATACCCTGGCCATGCCTTCAGAGAAGACTTCCATAGCCTAATCCAGTTTAGGTATATGAGTGGGGAGAGCTTGTGAGGTGACTGGTTGACTGCTCAAGTTTCCTTCACTACTTCTGATTCCGCTCTTTCCCCCGATAGCTGTATATCGCATTTTGGCACCAGCACTGGTGGCACTGAACGTGCAGGTGCATCTGGCTTCATGAAATTGCTGTTCATACTCGATTAACTTAAAAGGACAGTGGGCCCTCGAGCTTTCATGTGACAAACCCCTATCTTCTGTTGTTAGCATGGTGGAGGTAGTCAAGGGATCTTCCACATGACACCCTTGGGACCAGCATGACTTTGTTTGTGGCAGCACCCGGACCCCTTGTTGACCCCACCCTCCACAAGTGAAATAAGGCAGAGGACTTTGTCACAATAAATAGACCCTGGAGAGTCTTTACATCATGACTGTTTTTAAAGAGCAAAAGTGTGATCCAAAGACTCTCACTAGCAATGGAAGCCAGGCTGCTGCCTTTCTTACAAGTAACATTTTCGGTAATCATTTTAAAGCCGTGATATGATAGGGTTTCAATCATCCATTATCAGTCCTAGAAATTAAAAGGAATTGTATTCTGACCTTTCTCAGAATTGTTATTGTAAATCAGTTTACCATTGTTAGGGCTGAGTTATTTTGGAGAAAGGTCCTTCAGTATGATCTGTTACCAGAAGGTGTGTCAAAGGTAAGTACAGTGCTTACCTAGGTAGAATAGATTGCCATTTCTGCTAAGTATTGGTTGCATAATTCCAGATCTTAGATTGACTCTCTTACCTTGTCTGTAAGTGGCAAGTGCAGGGCCCAGAGTAGAAGACTACCTTATGAAGAGTCAGACAATAATTTTGAGCCGGCACATGCTGGTGCGAGTGTGTGATGATGGGATTGTATTCAGCACGCCTAATGTGAGCATTCGCATGCCAGCTCTGTGGTTGCGGTTTCAATTTGTTTCCTCCCAACTCAGTAGAAGTCAAAGAAAGACTCCTGCAGCTGAGCATGGTTCCCAACAAACATTTAATGAAATGAAAGAAGGTCCTAAATATGTGAGTGCAAATTAAGATGTTGGTTGCGGTGTGATGCAGTGTGAGATCTACAGTTCTGCAGGAGAGACTGTGCAAGCGAGTGTTTTGGAAGCCAATTTCCTTTGTTTTCTACATTGGAACACTCAAGATCCACCCTAAATGCCTAGAAACAGCACGGGATGCGCACAGTGTGAGGCAGTGTGAGAGCAACGTTTCTGATGAGGACCCTATTTTGAATTTTCTTCTGGGTTGACTACCCGATTCTTGCCCGTGAAGGGCTTGTCGTTATGGAAGAAATTGTAGTGAGGGGTTAGGCTCAGTGCCGTTATTAACTGCCTCTGCACCCCGAGTAATGAGCTTGCGAGCTCTTTAGAAGTAGTAGCCCCACCCCCAGTTGTATATTCTCCTACTGATGTTTCAATTCCTATAATCTCTATAAAATGTACGTTGCATGGCTTGGTACCCATTGAATAAAAATTACAGGCTATTTGAGTTTGTGGATGTTTCCCCAGTCTTAGGTAGGGCAGGTCTGCCACCTACACAAGAGCAAATTCCTGATACCAGGGTCTATTCTATGTTAACCCTGATTTCTACCTTGCACGTAAGCCTAAACCTGGCCCTTGGAGCCCTGACCGACCCTCATGAAAGGATAGGCGGGATTCTTGGGGACCAGGTAACAGCTTAAATATAGATTTACATATATTAAGGAACATGTAAAAGGTGAGGAAAACGCTCACCTGCTTCATGGGTGTCGTGAGGGGTGTGTTGCAAAGGTGGTGCATCCGGTAGGTAGACCTGTGCCTTTACTAACCCAACCTGTGACCTCTAATGGTAGTAACAATGGCAGTAATGTGTGCCCAGAGGTGGGTGAGGTTATAACTGTCGAAGAGATATCTATTCCCTGTTTCATTGCCATTGGTTGATTGAAGTTTTTCTATTGATCAGGTGACTACCCACCCAAAACCCCCAACACTTCCCCCTTGAGAGAAAGTGTATTGCAGGTAGCAGATGATCTGTTGGGGGAGGGGGCGGTTGAGGTGGAAGTAACTGTAGACGGGGGAGTCTGTGGGAGTGAGGTAAGGGACGAGTTCCCTGTCTTCAAAATTAGAAAAAATAAGAACGTAAGAAGAAGGGAGAGGTGGTAATTGAGACCAAAAAAACGAAAATAAAAAGATGGTAAGAAATAAGACCTCCAGGGGCTATTATGCATTTTTGCAAAGGTTATCCCCCCCGCACTCCCCATGCACCTCCTGCCGAGTGTGAGGCCTTACCATTGTTTCAGCAGGATGGTGGCTCTACTAATGAAATGCTGGTAGAGGGAGGTCTGGATTACCCCAACGGGCCGACCCCTTCGGACGCTGGAGTGATGAGATGGCAACATCAGTGGCTTCTAGAGAAGTTACTGAGGGGTTGGGCTCTGGCCAGGAGTCAGTAGTAGGAGTGGGTTGTTCGATTTCTTTTGCGATCTTCAAGTTGCCGCCCGTTGGTGCCCTAATTGCTAGCAATCCTCGGGCTGCCGAATTTAGACCACCTTTCTCATTTTATGTAGGATCAGTGGTAAGGACGACCACTTTGAGGGTTATTCAAGAAGAAATGGGAGAAGCAATTACTCCAAGTGTCCAGCCCTTGTCCTGTGAATTGGTGCACTCTGGGTCTGACCTTCCAGTGACTATTTTCCATAATTTGGAAGAGAGGAGACACCAAAGTGGTATGGCCTGGGTGTCTGTGGATTCAGTGGGGGTAGGGGGTCTGCATCAGGGTGAGGCAATGCCTAACAATTATTGTTAGAATCGATTATTCCGGGCAGGGAGAACATGGCCCTTAATAGAGTGGATGTTCTTGGTCTATTGAGGAGTGTTCCCCTGCTTTCACATATCAGCATTGTTGATATCACTCAGGTTGCGTTTTGGAACGACCAACAATTAGACAAGGTTATTCTACATTTGCATTCACATTTGGTATTGAATCAGGTTGTCTATGCTTCTGTCTATATCAGAACATGGGGTAATGCTGTAAGCCAGTTTGATTCAAAGCTACTTCCTCCTTCTCAAAACTCTGCTACTCTGGGCAGAAAGGGGGATTTAAATCTACCTACGCAAACCTTTTTTCAAATAAAATGTTTTTTGGTCTATGGCAGGCATAGGGAAGTATTTGCTCCTGATGTTGGCCTGAACAATGTACACGATAATTCAGGCTGGAGTTGGTTGGCGCCTCTTTGGCCTCCAAGTCGACCCTCCAAGGGTAGTAATCTTTAGCTGGCCATGGTAAAGATTTTAACGTTATTTCAAGGAACACTAGGGGATCAGCTCCTTTATTTCATGATTTCAGTGTACACTTGGCAGAGGCAGAGGTCTGTTGCCTCCAGGAAATGTGGATTTTGGAAACTCCAATATTAGATGGGTACACTCTTCTGTTAAATCCGGCCTATAAAGAGGAAATGGGGTGTACAGAATCTGTTTTCAAATATTTGCAAGGAACTTGGGGTTGGTCACCCTGAGTTACCTGGGGGCAACCAGCCGTGGACTCCCTGCTCACTGTGCTCAGAGAGACAAAGCTTCACCTCACTGATGAGGCCCAACAAGGCTGAAACACGTGTATGGGGTTGCTTTTGGTACTATTGTTCAGAGAGGAATTGCCATAGCATTTCAGTGCTGGACTGCCCATGTGGGCGGGACAAAGACTGATATGCAAATGGTTATTTCCCATCTGTGAAAGGTACAGTGAGCAAAAAGCGTGTGCTGCAAACTCTCATCTCAGAACAGGTTATCATGCCATGTTCTTTCTGCAGAGGAGCGCCTGCTACCTGTTTTCAAATATTTGCAAGGAACTTGAGGTTGGTCACCCTGAGTTACCTGGGGGCAACCAGCCGTGGGCTCCCTGCTCACTGTGCTCAGAGAGATAAAGCTTCACCTCACTGATGAGGCCCAACAAGGCTGAAACACGTGTATGGGGTTGCTTTTGGTACTCTTGTTCAGAGAGGAATTGACATAGCATTTCAGTGCTGGACTGCCCATGTGGGCGGGACAAAGACTGATATGCAAATGGATATTTCCCATCTGTGAAAGGTACAGTGAGCAAAAAGCGTGTGCTGCAAACTCTCATCTCAGAACAGGTTATCATGCCATGTTCTTTCTGGAGAGGAGCGCCTGCTACCTGTTTTCAAAGAATCTGGATTCTTGCAGGGTATTCAAACTGATCTTTCTGTTGATCCTACATTTTTTGTCCAACCAAATGCGTTTAAAGAGGATGTTGATCTTGAGTGGGATCACCCAATCTAGCCGGACATGATCTATACCCTTTTATTGAACATTTACTGGAACCCGGTAGAAATCACCCAAGAAGATTTCTTTGATGGCATTTTTTGTTGGCAGACACATAGGAATTCTAACTCTATCATCATTTGTGGCGGCTTGAATGCCTTGTGCATTGATTGGCCATCTAGTAACAAGGATTTTTATTGGTAAAAGAGGTTTGGAGTTTGTGTCCTTGATGGAAGCCTGGAACTTGAACATTATCAGCAGAAATGTTTTAGGGGAGGATCCAGCGCACCCTACTTGGGAAAGAGGCACCCAGAGTAATGTATTGGATTACTTTTTCACTTTGCCAGATATATTTATATCCATTACGTCTCTCAACATAAAACCTACCACAATGAGTGACCACCCTTTCCTCCATTTGAATTGGAGAGTTCATGTCAGGGAAATTGAACCAGTTGGTTATCCACTTGTACTTCAGGTTAATTCAGGGGAAAATCTCCTGGCTTGGAACGACCATAACATCAGCTCTTTCAACAATACTTTGTCGACATTATTGGAGAGCAAAGACTTGTATGTCTTACTAAGGAAATTTCCTTACACCAGAGTGTTGAATTCTGTTTTCATCCAAATGCAACCCCGCAGAAAATCATTGGTAGCCCATAATCATGTTTATGGCTCAGCGTTAATGGGCAATAAAAAGGCATTACGAAGAGCTCTATGAGCAACATGCCTAACGGACTTAAGGGAGCACAGAAGCCTTTATTTAGTTACAGGAATTGGCTGCATAATTATAACCACACCCAACTACTAAAAGACTCACAAAGAATGCTGGAGGTGATGATTTCCTAAGATACTCAATCTTTTTGGAATATCATCAACTCCAACTTGCAAACAAGGTCTCAGTTAAATCCCATCTGTGACTCCAAATGGGTGGCACATAATAGTGACATATATGGCGGTCCATGTGAAGATGCGTTCTTGGGAAACATATGCCATGAGCCATGGTGTTTGAACATGGAGCAGGAAGATCTGATTGGCCTTATCATCCGTAGCTCTAATTCAAGGGCTCCAGGCCCTGATGGATGCTGAAACAGATTCCTCCCTTTTGGGCAGATTTTTTAATGAAGATTTTCATGAAGATTTTGAAGGGAAATAAGTTACCGGTCTCAAGGCTGACCTCAAGACTGGTCCCTATTCATAAAAATGGCTCGCAGGCCAACCTTCTTCATTACAGTCCGATTGCCCTACTGGACGTTTCTTCAAAAAATGTTGCTTCTATCCTGTTGCGTAACGTATGGGCAACAGAGATTGGGAGACTTGATCCCTATCAAACAGGTTTCATAAAAGGAACTGGGACCAGTGCAAATGGTTTTGTCTTGAGTATCCCGAAATGCGAGGCAAAGGTAAAGTCGAAGCCTGTTTTGATTTAATTTATCAATTTTTCAATAGCTTTCGTCAGCAGGGATCGTGATCTCCGTTGGTGGAAACTTTTTAATTGGGGTTGTCCAAAGGCTCTTTTATGCATGATTATTGCTCTTCACGCCAACACGCCTGTGAGGGTTAGACTGAATACTATGGGTACACTGTCAAGTAAGATTGAAAGCTCACGCGGCCTTATACAAGGCTGCGTCCTGGCCCCTCTTCTTTTTAACCTTTTTATTTCCAACATTGCAGATGCTTTTAAGGATAACCACTGCTTCCCACCTTTTTTAGCTGTCAGCAAGACCAATTACCTTTTATATGCAGATGACCTTGTTTTGCTAGATTTTACTCCGATCGTTCTGCAAAGACAACGCACAGACCTGTTGGATTATATGACCCACGATAGATTGACGATAAATATTGCAAAGACCAAGGTTTTTCAATGTAGAGCAGGAAATAAAAACCACTATACTAAGTTCAGGTGGTATTTGAAAAATGCCATTATAAACAATTGCTTAATTTTGTTTATTTGGGATTTCATTTGTTTGAGGGTCACAATCACTCGGTTTCCATTCTCAAACAGAACGCTAAGATTGTCTCCTTCTCATTGAAGGCATTTCAAGTTAACATGACATTTGGGAATTTTTCAGTGGCCCCCCGTGGTTGAATTTTATTTTAAAAAAAGTTCTCCCACGAGTAGCATTCGGGGCAGTGACGCTGCTTTTTTACCCTAAGGTAAATTGGGGCAAACTTGAAGGCTGCTTTTGGAGAAAAGTACTCTCTCTTCCTCCTGAGGTCCCCTGCTGCTGTCTTGAGAGACAAGTTGGGGCTCCTGTTCATTGAGGCACACGTGGCGTGGAAGCAACTTTGCCTCTTTCTTAAAATGAAAGGAGAAAGACCTACACTGTGGTGGCAATTGAAGCAGATTGCGGAGGGGAAATCTTAGTTTCACTCAACAGATGGATTGCTGAATGTAAGAACTTAATGGCAAAATATGACGTGGATTTACTATTGCTGCAGACTACTCCCCACCTTGAAAGAAAGAAAATGTGGGAGTGGGCTTGGATTTTAACTTTACAAGGGGTATGTAGGACCAAATCGTTCTCGGGTGTTCTTGTTGATGTTAGGTCTCTGAGTGTTTTGCCATCTTGTTTAAGTTTCCGTCCTCCTCCTGTAGATCCCAATTTCTATGTCTGCGACTTAACCTACTCCAGACAAAAGACATTTTAGGTGCTCGGGAGGGAGTGGAGCGGAGTCTTAGAACTTGCAGATTTTGCAAGTATGCAAAAACTGTTAAAACGATTGCACATGTTCTTTCGTAGTGTGAGTCTTCAAATTAACGTCATATTTTACATTTTGATCATCTTATTCGAGCTTTTAACATTTTATCTGCTGGTTTTGTTTGGCAACAAATTATGACATCTGGGAATAAGTGTTGAGGTTTAGCAGCGCTTCGATTTTTGAAGGATTTGTTTGTTTAATTGAATGGGGACTGGCAGAGTATTTGAGTATTTGAGTTTTTGCATACATGTCATCAATTGTTTAAATTTTTTGTATTAATTGAATTGAGAAGAATTTGTTTGTGTAATTTTTACTGTTTTGTGTTTTATGTACATATTGGTCTCATGATAATGTTGGTATTGTTGGTATTGCTGTATTTACATGTTTTTATTATGTGAAAAAAATGTTATGAATATATTTCACAATAAACTATTTAAAAAAAGAAGTAGGTTGCAAGTTACAGAGTTATGTTCCAAAGAACCAAAGAGTCTTAAATTAAAACATTTTACGTACAATGGGCCTCATTATGATTTTGCTGGTAATTCAGTGGTAAATCTGCCAAAGTACCACCAAAATCGATTACCGTTCCTACCACTTGGTCCCCTGGAGTTACCATGGGATTACAAGTGGTGGCAATTGCCCATTTTTAGTCTATAGCAGTCCATAGAGATTGTTGGTGGATTTACTGCTGGCAGAATTACTGCATGGTCATTTTTGGATCTAACGTGGCAGATTAATCTCCAGCTTTTTGTTGAAGGTAAAATTTCGGTATCCGGTCATTGCATCGAATCCAAAGCATCTACAGACAGACCATACCATTGAGAAAAATGCATCAAAAACCCCCCATTGAAAGCATTTTTTTTAAATGGTAAAGGGTTTAGTTTAGTAAAAATGTGTTTTAATGTTTTAAAAAAGGGGTGTTCGGGGAGGACCTACACATTTAAAAAAAGAAAATTTAAAAAATGCATTCAGTGTTTTTTTTATAGATGCTTTTTTTCTCAATGGTATGGTTGTCGGTGGTTTGGCTGTCAATGGAATCACTAGGAACCAAATTTCCCCTTTAACTCCAAATGTATAATTCGTCAGTGCAGGAAAAATTGTGGTAATTCCATTTCCGCCCAAAAAGGTGGCAGTAATGGAATTGCTACCATTCTTTTTCCTGCCATGCCAAAGCTGGAATGAGGCCTAATATATGTTCTCTGATATTTGCACTTTGATATATGTGACTCACTATTCACATGAATATTGTTGATCCTTGGTAAAGTGCACTGTGATATTTGCCTTGTACCATCCATATTCCACCCTACCAACCTTTCTAGCATCCCACCATAACCAACATTACATCCCGCCACACCATTTAGCACTCTACACCATACCCAATGACCACAACAACCACATAGCACAGATATGAACTGATGGGTGTCACCATCCAAAGCAATGCTTGAAGTCCGAACCGAAACCCATAAACAATGCCACGCAACCATAAGGCTCAACCATACCACAAGAAACATCAAAGCCCCTTGCCTCCGCCGGTAGGCGGATACGCCGGCCTGCACAAAGGCCTATAAAGGCGTTGTTTGGCCCCCAGAATCCCCCTTCCAGACGACCTCCGATGAGGGTAGAGGGCAGGAGCCCCCCCCTCTTCCAGCAGACCACCCACGCAGCAACTGCAGACCCGCTGCAGAACACACGGCGGCCTGCCTGACCGTGTCCCTCCCGCCTGCCTGACTCCTCCATGCCGGGCGCGACGCGGCACCACAGCGAGGCTGAGCCTCGTTCCGGGCACATCAAAGCCCCTTGCCTCCGCCGGTAGGCGGATACGCCGGCCTGCACGAAGGCCTATAAAGGCGTTGTTTGGCCCCCAGGATCCCCCTTCCAGACGACCTCCGATGAGGGTAGAGGGCAGGAGCCCCCCCTCTTCCAGCAGACCACCCACGCAGCAACTGCAGACCCGCTGCAGAACACACGGCGGCCTGCCTGACCGTGTCCCTCCCGCCTGCCTGACTCCTCCATGCCGGGCGCGACGCAGCACCACAGCGAGGCTGAGCCTCGTTCCGGGCACATCACAGCCCCTTGCCTCCGCCGGTAGGCGGATACGCCGGCCTGCACAAAGGCCTATAAAGGCGTTGTTTGGCCCCCAGGATCCCCCTTCCAGACGACCTCCGATGAGGGTAGAGGGCAGGAGCCCCCCCCTCTTCCAGCAGACCGCCCATGCAGCAACTGCAGACCCGCTGCAGAACACACAGCGGCCTGCCTGACCGTGTCCCTCCCACCTGCCTGACTCCTCCATGCCGGGCGCGACGCGGCACCACAGCGAGGCTGAGCCTCGTTCCGGGCACATCAAATCCCCTTGCCTCCGCCGGTAGGCGGATACGCCGGCCTGCACGAAGGCCTATAAAGGCCCTGTTTGCGCCTGTTAGCGCAATGGTAGCGCACAGGCGCTGCACCTTATCTACCTCTCCGGCTCCACTGAGACTCACACGGTAAGGCCCTAGGGGCATTTACTGCAGGACTCATATCACTATACTGTACCTGACCCGTAACTCTTGTAATATTGCATCTGCCATTCAAAGTCAGTTGCTGTTGGCGCTATGTCTAAAACCAGCTCTCATTGATAACCTGAAATGCTTGTCCTACTGAATGCATTCCAGCCCTGCTAACTAACTACTGCTCTGCCCATTAATAATCACCATGTAATGACACTTGGACTATGCCTGTATATGTTGCACTGTCCATTACCTATTAGGCCCACATCTGACGCTAACATTAGGATAACTGTATAGCCGAACTCTGTTGCGCCTCACAACTTGAACTTGAGTCTGATCGCCCCCAATTGCTACTAGCCTTAGCACATAGGTATTGCCTAATTTTGTTTCTGATGACCCTTTTGCCTATGCACCCTGCTAGTGACCTATGCTTTTGTGCCTTGATTGCTAAAATAGAATCTAGGTGACCCTTTTGCCTATGAACCCTGCTAGTGACCTATGCTTTTGTGCCTTGATTGCTAAAATTGAATCTAGGTGACCCTTTGCCCATGCACCCTGCTAGTGATCTATGCTTTTGTGCCTTGACTGCTAGTGACCTATGCTTTTGTGCCTTGATTGCTAAAATCGAATTTAGGTGACCCTTTGCCTATGCACACTGCTAGTGACCTATGCCTTTGTGCCTCGATTGAAAAAATCGAATTTAAGTGACCCATTAGACTAGACCTTACGCTATTGGATAACAACTACACTGTACTAGCCTTATCTTGCCCAATATCACAATGTATATCCATGCGCTTTACACAGTGTTACTGAGATCAATACTGCACATCTTGAACAGCCAATACCTAACCATGCTACCCAATTTACCAGCACTTGAGCCCACATATAACCCATACACATCAACTGAAATGACCTCCACACCCTGCCCTGTTCTCATGAGGAACTTTAGATTACGTGCCAGGCTCTCAAGGCTCCATGACCCTCTATCTAAACTAGCCCACAATAAGGTGACTAGGACTCCATCCCCATACCCTCTTCAACTGAACAGTAGACTCCACCGTGAGCCCATCCGTGACCAGAAAAGCACGCACGAATCTGTGCCACCACCCCTATACCCAGTAGATCTCGGGACTAAGGGTGCACTAATAAATGCCCGCTCCATGGTAGCCCATGCTTCAGACATTGCCGACCTGCTGCACAACGAAGACTTGGACTTCTTAGCAGTCACCGAATCTTGGCTCCACCCGACGGCAGGCCCTGCAATTATGCTAGCGGTACCAGATGACTACACGCTATTAAGACTTGATCGTACCACCTCTAGAGGCGGAGGTCTTGCCATCATAGCCAAAACTAAATTCCCTATTACAATTGAATCACCCACTAATGTTACTTCCTGTGAATCTCTAACCGCCAAGTTAACACTATCTAATACCCAATCCATCTCCATTCACCTTATCTACCGACCGCCGGGCCCCTTAGGGTCATTTGAAGAAGACCTCATAGACATCCTATCAAACAATCTTAAAAGTTCCTCACAACGCATCTTACTAGGAGACTTTAACCTAGGATTTAGCGACCCCGCAGACGCCAATGCCAGTACAATCAATAACACCCTAGAGGAACTGGGCTTCACCCAGAAGATCACTGAGCCCACCCATATCAAAGGGAGAACTCTGGACTGGCTAGCTGTGCACAACTGCCCAGTCTAGTCTCTGCCATACTCCCGCAGCCTTGGACAGACCATTACTTGATCTCGTTCACCCTAGAGGCAACCCCAGCACAAGCTAACAGCATAGCTCCAGCTGTCCAATCCCGAAATAAAAAAAACATCACCCCCGAAAACCTGATCCCGCTAATCACACCAACCTTGAATGCCATCCCGGCTCATACAGATCCATTTACGATGGTGGATATCTATAATAAAATCATGCTCTCATCCCTTGATGCCATAGCGCCTTTAAAGCTAAAAAAGAGCAAGCCCCGGAAACACATCAACTCCTGGTTTTCGCCTCATCTTAAAGCCCTCAGGCAGGAAAAGCGACGCTGTGAAAAAATCTGGCGAGCTTACCCCTCAGAAAATAATAAAAAAAACATGAGCAGTCTAGCTTCCCAATATAAAAAAGAAATTATATTGGCCAAACAAACGTCTTATAGTACGCAAATCTCACAAGATAAATCTAACACTATAGAGCTTTTCACAATACTTAAAGAGGTTGAATCCCCGATCCAAGTGCCCGACTCATGTATCAAAGATAAAAACTGGTGCACGGGCATACAAAATGCCCTAGCGAACAAAATCTCCTCCCTTAAGACTAAAATAAGCATTAAAAAAGAAACTCTGCTCTCCTCTACTAAGCTGAGTACCGCCTCCCATAAAAAGGCTCACCCGACTCAATCAACCCCCCCCAGCGCACAACCCTACCTTTAACTTCCATAAAGTATCCACCAAAGAGGTAGAAAATACTATTCTCACCCTCAAACCTTCAAATTGCCACGGAGACCTATGCTCCGCTCAACTGATTAAGGATGCAGCCCATGATCTCGCACCATTTATTACCAAACTAATAAATGCGTCTTTCACATCAGGCACCGTACCTAATAACTTAAAACAGTCCTGGGTCCTCCCTCTGCTTAAAAAAACAAACTTATACCCATCCACTCCAACTAACTACCGCCCCATCACCACAGTACCATTCCTTCTTAAAATCATCGACAAATCAGCATACCACCAGATCCAACATTACCTTGAGCACTTCCATCTCCTAGGCGTCCGACAATCGGGTTTCAGGCCACAGCATGGAACCGAAACTGCACTTATAGATCTCAAGGCACAGATAGACGAGCTGAGAGACCAGGGCAAGACAGCACTATTGTTACTCCTCGATCTCTCTGCGGCCTTCGATCTGGTCGACCATGAGATCTTGTGCAACCACCTACAAAAAGCTGCCCACTTCTCTCAAGAAGCAACCAACTGGATCCAATCCTTCCTCGATAACCGCACGATGAGAGTCTTCTCATTGTCAGCAGCAGCCGACCCTACACCTATCACTTGCGGCGTGCCTCAAGGATCTTGCGTCTCCCCTACACTTTATAACATTTTCACGAAGCCCCTTTTCGATGATCTAGACGATCTGGGTATCACCTAGACTAATTACGCCGATGATACCCAGATCCTCATCCCGTTGTCGGGGGATTACGACAAGGATTTGGCCTTCGTTAATAAAGTGTACCTCATCATCCAGGCATGGATGGCCTCACACGGTCTATGCCTGAATGATGACAAGACGGAACTCCTTATTCTAGGATCTACACACTACCTCAACAAACTGGGCCACAAATACTCATTGTTCATAATTGACGACAACAAGATCAAAGTAGCTAAGGAGGTTAAAAACCCTCGGCTTCTATCTAGACTCCACCCTCACCTTCAACAAACAAGTGAATGCAATGGCCTCCGCCACCTCCTACACTTGCAAACTCATTAGGGCAGCCAAACCCTTTCTCTCCCCCACCAACTGTACCACCCTGGCCAGGGCGCTGATCCTGCCAAAGTTGGACTACTGTAACGCTCTATATGTAGGTTGTAACAAATATATCTCAAATAAAATCCAAATCCTCCAAAATAATGCCCTTAGAGCGGCCCTCAGTATCCCGATGAAAGCCCATATCTCCAGAAGATCTGTCAACTGGCTATCCACCAAGGACAAGATATTCCTTAAATCGGTATCTCTGATTCATAAATGCCTCCACCAAGCAGCCCCTCAATACCTCAATACCTCATCGCCAGATTTACTAGACCCACCCTCTCTCGCCCCTCGAGAACGGTCAATTCCAACCTTCTTCTGGTGCCCAGGTTCAAACGTACAAGGTCTGGAGGTAGCTTCCCAGTAAAAGCAGCGCAATTCTGGAACTCCCTTCCTCCTACCTGCAGGGAGGACCTACCCTACCACCAGTTCAGAGCCTGGACTGTCCACTGGCTCAAATCTCTCGACTCATAATGACTTCCGATACCCAGATGCGCCACTACCATGTGGCTCCTTACCTCATTGATTGTAAATTATGTATATAGTGCAGCCTACAATGTTTATGTCCTACCCTTCCTATTTGGTGTGATACGTCCGGCACTGTAACCACAGCTGGACCTCACCCTACTGTATGTAACTAAGCTTTGCAACCCTCTTGCCGCCTTTGCGCCTGGCTACTTCTGGGTTTGGTGCGCATTATAAATAAATAAATAAATACTAAAATACTAAAATACATTGGCAATATAGACACTTGTATTCATCTCAGGGTACACTGAGGCCACGCCCTAGTGAACTATGCCCCCAAAACACCTAAAGCTGTCCCCACACACAGAACCGGGCTCTGTCGCTGCCCTCTCTGATCCCTTTAGCCAAATACAACCCACGTTCCTGCAGGTCCTAAAGTGCCAGGAGACCATGAAATGGCAGCAGTGCATTATGTAAAACATCATACAGAAGAGGCCTCCAAACAGGGTGGAAAGTGCTTTGATTATATGACATCACTGAGAGATGATTCCATGTGGGGAGCATAGTGACAGGTGAATAGGCGCTGCCTTCCGATTATGACATGACCCTGAGTTATTTCCATGAAAGCCATTAGCCTGTTTCCATTTAGGGAGCAAAGCGACACGTGCATAGGCACTGCCTTCGGATTATGACATGATGCTGAGTTATTTACCTGAATGCCATTAGCCTGTCTCCATTTAGGGAGAAAAGTGACACTTGAATAGGCACTGCCTTCGGATTATGACATGATCCTGAGTTATTTCCCTGAATGCCATTAGTCTGTCTCCATTTAGGGAGCAAAGCGGCACTTGAATAGGCTCTGCCTTCGGATTATGACCTGTTTCTGTGCTGTTTCCTGGATGCCATTAAATCTTGAATGGTGATATTGTCCAATGAAAATGTGCACACCAACCAACACCTGCTGCCTGTGCATTGACTCTAGTACAAAAACCCATCATTAAGGGCTGCAATGGTGTGGTGGGTGAGCAGATGATTTCCAAGGGCCCTGCTTGATTTGTTGACATGCTACTAACATTGTGTGCTGGGGATCCTCACTCTGTGCCATTGAATAGTTGTTTATTCTTTTGTGATGCTCCCTAAATGAAGTTGAACAAAACTTTCTGGTGCCAGAACACCTCATGAAGTGAATATTTGTTGCCTCAGCGGTCAGTTTAAGCATCCAGGTTACCATTTTATCTTTAGTCACTAATATACATAAAATATGCTTTTAGTCCATAAATAATTGTACATGAAAAACATTGACTTTAATGAACAGATAAGGGCCAACCACTGCAGTAATTTCTTAATACAATAGAAATCTGACATATAGGAGTGATGGAAACATATGTCTGCTTGGTGTCCCACAAAGTACAGTGATAGATCCATCAGCTCAAATATACAGTCACATTTCACTCTTAGGGCTGGACTCACACATTATTCAAACCATAGGTCTTAAGGAATGTGGCAGAAGAGTCCATCAAGAGAAATAATGCAATGCATTGGCAAGCAGATTGTGGATTATTATCAATATATCTTTTCACTCCTCACAGCACACACAGAACATTATGTGCTGTAAACAGTGCTAGAGATGTCAAATACCAAGGATTCTCCCTTAAGGTGGTTTATCTCCTTTCTCAGGACGGTTGATGGACACCTTTGGGTTTTTAGATGTTTACTATGAAATCATAATTTCCGGGTTAGTGCCCATGTCATTCGTCTGACTTCTCTTTGGTGCCCAACTCACTCTCTCCCCTTCTCTCTGGAGTCCGGTGTCTCATGAATCGTCTTTGCTTCTCTGATGCCTCTTGACACATTTTTCATCTTTTGTTCCTGTGGGATACTGTTCTGTTCACCTTCTCCTCTTCCTGGAAAGCAGCTTCCCCTCGACCTCTTCTCCTCCTTGTTGATATTCCAATGTTCCTCCTTCCTGTACTCTCTGTGTCTTCTATTTCTCTCCTCTTCCTTCACTCCCAGGTTTCTCGCTTCCTCTCTTCCTTCCTCCCCTTGCCAGGGCTTTCACTATCTCTCACCCTTCTTCACTCTCTTGTGTTTTCCCGTTTTCTTCACCTTCTTCTGCTCTCTGGGTTTTCCTTTTCTTTCCACATTGTTCCACTCTCTGGGTTGATCCCCTTTTCTACACCTTCTTTGTTCTCTGTGATTTCTTTTCCACTCCACCTTCTTCCTTTCAATGGGTTTCCTCTTTCGCTCCACCTTCTACTCAGCTGGTTTTTCCTTTCTCACCACCCTCTTCCACTCTCCAGATTTTCACTTTCTCTCCACACTCTTCCACTCAATCAGTTTTCTCCTTCTATCCACCTTCTTCTTCTTTCACTCTGGGATTTCTCTTTCTCTCCACCTTCTTCCTCACTCTCAGTTTTCTCTTTTGATATACCTCTTTCCTCTCTAAATGGGCTTTCTATTTCTCTCCGGCTTTTTCTAATCTCTGTGTTTTCTCCTCTCCACCTTCTACCACTGTCTGGGTTTTCTCCTTTACTCCGCCTCCTTCCACACTCTGCAGCCTTGGCCTACTTCTCCAGCAGTCCTCCAGCTTTCAAATACTATACCCTATCAACTTGGCACTCCTAAACTCCCTTCCCTGTTGTTCTTTGTGCCGGCCCTCATGCAGAGATGGTCTTTCATGGTTCTCATTGAGTGACTGGAGAGGCCAGGTGTTCTGTCCCAGCATACTTAGTAGCCTTGCATCTGTGGCAGAAGTATTTAAATAGGTCAACTGCCATTTTGGTTTCTTATCTGTATGGGATTGGTGACTGCTGTCACGGTACTGCTGTTTCTAGCTCTCACCTCCCTCCTCTCTGGGGTTTGCTATCTATCCTCCCTTACTCACTATCAGGTTTTCCTCTTTTCCCCACATTCTACTGCTCTCCAAGACTCCCCTTTCTCTTCACCTTCTCCCACTCTCTTGGTTTACTCCTTCTAGCCACCTTGTTCCAATCTCTGTGATTTCTCTTTCTCTCCACCTGCTTTCTCTCTCTGGGTTTTCTCTATCTCACCCCTTTCTATTATGTGCAGATTTTGTATTTCTCTCTAGCATTTTCTACTCTCTGTGTTTTCTCCTCCCACCTTCTTCCACTCTCTGGGTTTTCTATTTCTTTCCACTCTTTCCCACTGACGTGGGTTTCTCCTTCTCTCCACCACCTGCTACACTCCACAGATCACGCCTACTTCTCCAACATTCCTCCAACCTTCAAATATTACCCTCATTAACTGATAAACTCCCCTTCCCACATTTTTCTGGGTGTAGGCCCTCATGCAGAGATGGTCTTCAATGTTTCTCAATGAGTGACTGTAGATGTCTGCCTTGATGCTCTGTAGTCCTGCATTTGGGACAGATGTCTGTAAGAGAGCTAGCTGCTACTTGTGATGTCTTTTCTGTGTATGATTCCTGACTGCTGTGATGGTACTGTGGTTCCTGCCCCACACCCACACACTTTTGCTGCAGTGCTTCCCTTGGTTGTCTCCTGTAGATGGCAGGGAAATGTGTGTGTTGTAAACTCCTTTTGGTGCATAGGGAATTTAGAACAACATTTCCCCTGAATCCATTGTTGTGCCCAGGTTTCTCACATTGACTTCAATGGAGATGGTTGCAGTAAGAGACTTTATATCAACCGGGTGGATGCTGTAGGAGGGACATGTGTGTCCTTTTCCTTAGGTTTCCCGTGAGCAGAAGTGGAGGCCCCTCTGGATGATGTGTAGGAATGAGCTGTGTGCCTCCCTGATCCCCTGGAGGTTGCCTTGTAGAGTTGTGCAGGTTCCTTAAAGCTGCTTTTGTCAGGGTGGGGAAATGCTTCTGTGTGGTTATTATAGTATCAGCATGGCCTCTCTTCCCTTGAACTGATATTTGAGCGTCCTGGATCTGCCCCTGGTTCCACCTGTATTAGAGGAGATTTCTGGGAGATGTGGTCCTTATTTTCTTGGTCATTCAAAATGGCCAGGGAATTGTTTCCTTGGAATGCATCCTTGAAAGCCCATCCTGGTAATGTTGGCTTCGAGGACGTGGTGATATCACTTTGGCAGTGACTGGGAGGTGGCTCTGTCACACTGTAGAGTCGAACATTTCCCAACAGGTTAGTGCCTCGAAAACGCTCATATGACAGCATGAGGGTATCGATTGTACAGTACTCATTACTCTAAAATGTGGTTCTTTAAGCTGTAAATTCTATGTTGGCATCAGTAAATGTACTTACAAGGATAGAATGGATCACAGCTGACAACATGTCAATTATAATAAACCTTAATCAAAACAAACGACAGACTCTCCAGTAAGAAACATCCAAAAAGTCCTCTGTAGAAAGTTAGTCTACCATGTTTTAAGGAGTGAAGAAAATAATGTTCTGAGCTCTCTGCAAAACCATAATCTTCAAGAACACATTGACCTGACTTCGAAAACACAAACCGTTGCTGGAAAAAGCACATCAACGGGGTACCTATACCAAAGGTTAACTGTTCTCATAATAGAAAATACCTTCCCATGCCAATGCTTTAAACTCTGGAAGCACTTCTTATGTTGTAGAGACCTCTTGCCAACTCCCAAAACCTTCATAAATAGGCTATGCTAAATATGTACATTTTTGCATGTATGAAGGGTGCCATGTTGCAGCATTGCTGTTGAGAAGCACAGATGTGTCACAGTATGCTCTTCCCTCTCTGTTTACTTTCACAGTACAGTACATAGAAATGGCTCACCTGTGGCATTAGGAAGTTGCTGAGAATGCTGGCAGTTGTGCTAGAGAACGTGCTTCTGTCTGGTCCAATCAGGGCCAGGGCTTTGGGCCGATATCCCAAAAAGCTGTGTCCTATTGTCACATAGGGCTGTGCACATTGGGTGAGTATCTTTAATGTTGCAAACACGCTAGCCGACTCCGAACAGGTGTC
The DNA here is from genome assembly GCF_040938575.1 of Ambystoma mexicanum. Classification (NCBI taxonomy): domain Eukaryota; kingdom Metazoa; phylum Chordata; class Amphibia; order Caudata; family Ambystomatidae; genus Ambystoma; species Ambystoma mexicanum. Next base: position 665,002,759 of record NC_090929.1, read on the forward strand.
AAATATCTCATAGCCCAATGTGACGTTGGGGAGCAGATCGCTGGAGTTGTTCACTTCTTCAATAGCAAACGTCATTGCTTGGAACAGATGGAATCCATGGTCATCAAAGGTACTCACACTGAAAAGTAGGATGGAAAAAATACTCAGTCTTGTAGTCTGCTTCACTTGCTCTTGGGAATGCATGCTCTGGTCAACATTAATAAGTATAATCCTTGTGTGCTCCTTCCTGGGCTATCTGCCAAATGGCCATATTTACGGTTCCATGTAATAATGTCCCCGCAATAATGTCCCCTGACAAAAAAGTTGCTGGTTTTTGTGGAGACATTATTAAGTTGAACATGTGGGACACCCCTGCAACCTGTTTATTTTTTATTTTTGAAATGGTAGCAGAGGACATTTCCACAACCCTTCCTCATACATAATGTCACCATATATAATGTTGCCAATGGATTTCCCCGGCGACATTATGTATGGGGTGTGGGATGTACTGACCCACTCTGCTATGCTATGCAGCATCACTCTGCTGTCTATGGTGCGAGAAACAGCAAAATAGCTGCAAAACCCATGTGAGCGCCAAAACCTCCAAAACCGCGTTTCACCACACAAAAAGATGGCTGCACAACCTGCCACCCATGGTGCACATGTGGTGGAACAGAGCACACGATGCAGAAAAAGTGCCAGTGGGCTCCATGAAAAGTAAACATGGAGTACAGAGGGAGAAGCAGCACTTTGCAAATGAAACTCCAAAAAGTTGCCTGTAAATGACATTTACTTTGCTGCTGAAACTTCAAAATGCCTGTACATAACACTTTCCAACACTCAAAATCTTGCTTTGCGCTAATATTCAGTTAATATAATGAAGAACTGTGAATGTACAAGGTCCTGAAATGTGAAGAACAACACACCTTCTCAGCAAAACTAAATTGCCTGTGAACGACAGCCCCTGTCAAAAATCTGTGTGCAGCCACACTGAGCTACCTATGAGTTACAGCCCCTGTCAAATGGGCTCTCCTGATTAAATGTTAACGTTGTCTGAAACTAAAGATCTGCCGGATTAGCAAATATAAAAGGATTGTTGCTGAAAGGAACACAGAGCTCAGTTGTTTTGTTCCCACATGTTTAGATCTAAGAATGTAATTTATCTATGTCATCTGATGCAACAGGTTTGTTTTAGGCTGGCTGGGCCTGCAAGAGGTTGAAAAACAGGTTTCCACCCAGGGGGAAGGCATTCCTCTCAGCAGATGCTCACTGGCACATGATAATTGTGGGGTAGGCCAGACTTGTGTCTGCAGCTAAGGACTGAACAATGGCAGATTCTCCAAGCTAGGAAATGGACGTATGAAAAGGTTGTAAACTAGGCTTGCAGAAAGAAATTCCAGAGGTGGGGGCTGCTCCTTGAAGGAAATCCCAAAGGTGGGGGCTGCTCCTTGCCTCCAGAGACAGACAAAAGGCGGACCATTTGCTGCTAAGAATATGGAATGAACATTTTTTTAGAGACTTATAACTCGCTATCAGAAGTGGTGAAAATGATAAAAAGGGCAGATTTTAATTTAACTTTTGTCCCTACATTTCAAAACATGGTGGAACTGTGTAGTATATTCTGAACAGGAATGGCAATATATGTGGTTTTATGGGAACTGTATTTATCCTAAAATTGTTAAACTTTGCACACACATTCCTATGGTAAACACGTATATTTGTGGAAAGTTGGAGAAAGATTGGAAAATATTTTCATGGCGAAATGGACAATATGTGGCAAAAAAGCGAAACAAGGTCTCACAGCTGTGGGATTCTGATGAACAGATATTCCATAAAATATGTAATCCTTGTATGTGATTTTTGTAGAGGTTACAAATGTATAAATATGTATTTAGGACAAAATTCGATTTTGATACTAGTGGCTAGGGGAGATTTCTAGGATTGTTAAAACCAAACCATAAACTTGACATCATCTGTCTTTTGATCCAATCACTCGGATGAAAGGCGGAGATGAGGCTCTGATCCAATCCCAGTTCACGGAGGCAAGTTTAGTTAAGCAGGCCCATACACCCATTTTTGTGATGTCATTTGAAAGGATAAATAGAGACAGCTGACAACACATAGACACTCTCCTGATTTCAGCGAAGCACTTTGTTCCAGCATTCAACATCCAGCCTTCTACATCTTCCAGATCCAGATGCCAATGACCAGGCCAAGCAGTAGCTGAACCATTTTCAGCTAGGCCTCATCCTTAACTAATCCTTACAACCCAGTGAAGTGCTGTGGTGTAGGGAATCAACCTGAAACTATCTGGCTTGCTACCATAAGGCTTGCCTGATGAACTCACCATCCCGCTGATCTGAAATATCCTGAAACAAGAAGGGCAGATCCTGTGCAGTTCTGGTGATCGGCCTAGCTGATGTGCTGTCCTTCCCTGATAGACTGATCCACTGACCAGAATCTTGAAGGGCCAAAAATCTTCAATCCCAGTGGATTGTGAGTATTAACAGGACGCTAGAGAGAACTAAGTTATGAATCAGTCTCAGAGCTTACTTCGTCCCAACCTGGTTGTCTAGCCTGCATGCTCTAGTCTTGAGTAAAAGCATCATCCATATTTTCTGATTTTAAACTGAAGTTCTTGTCCAAATTCATGTCTTTTATTTCCAAAAAACACCTCTCACTAAAACCTCTATATCTCCCTCAGTTTTAAAGATAGAAATGAAATTTCAATTCCGACCGACACCTAACATCCTTAGCTATCTCCAACCCAAAACCTTATTTACCGAAACAGTGCGCTTGACCTGTTTTTGTCAACAATCGCATAGTAAAAGTTTGCTGCGAATTTACATTTTGCAAAGGTTTTACACGTGTGAATGGTCTTTAAATGATTTCCCACTTTTTCTTTGAGATTCCAATTGTTTTCTTTTGATTAAATCATTGCTTGTGATTGCTTGCATCTGTTCAAAGTGGCTCCCATAGAAATGTATAATAATTTAAGCATTTTTGAACTCAGTTAGTGTTTTTGCTCAGCCAATTTCAAAGCCATACTGACAGTTGAAAAGTCAAATCCGTTTTTCTCTTGTGTTTAAGGGGGGAAGGTGGGAGTGATATTATGTTTGGTCTGTCTTATTCCTGAGTACCCGCTCTCTCCTCACATCTATTTAAATTGCGTCTTGGTGGATGGAGGGGTGTTGCAGTGGAACCTCTAACCATAGTGCTATTTATTTATTTATTTAATTTATTTATATTTATATAGCGCACAGACAGCCCAGGGGCATTGTGGCGCTGTTACTTGCAGGAACTTAGTTGCAGGGGGTACAGGATTGGTAGCAGTCGTTGGCACATTATGATTGCTACAAACAGATTAGTCATTGCAGCTCATGCATCTTTGGTTATTACATTGCAGACAGTTTATTGGCAAACATGGTGCTGCGAGAGACCTTATGTGAAGAGGATGGTTTTCATAGCTTTCCGGAAGGCAATGAGGGAGGGCTCACCTCGGATTGTGGGAGGTAGGGCATTCCAGTGTGATGGTGCGAGATAAGGGAAGCTGGATCCTCCAGCTCTGGCTCTTTATACTAGTGGCACACAGAGCATGTTGGTATATGGTGACCTGGTTGGCCTTGTGGAGGAGACGGGGTGGATTCTTTGTGAGAGGTAGACCGGGGCAGTGAGGTGGATGCACTTGTGGGTCAGTGTCAGAGCTTTGAAGATGATTCTTTCCCTTATTGGTAGCCAGTGGGCTAGTTTTCTGGCCTCAGAGACGTGTTCTCTTTTCGTGATACCTTGGGCAGCGCGGAGGGCATTGTTCTGTATGATTTGTAGCCTTTCCAGGTTTTTGTTGGAAGTTCCTAGGAAGAGTACATTGCAGTAATCTAGCCTGGAGCCGGTGATTGCTCTGGCTATGTTTGTGCAATTCTCTTTGGAGAGGAAGGGTCTGACTGCGTTGATCAGTTTGGCGTGGTACGCAGCTGAGGAGGCTATTGCGTTGACTTGTCTGTCCATGGAGATGCTGGAATCCAAATAGACACCAAGAGTTTTGACCGAATCGGAGACAGGTATTTTTAAGTTTCCAAACCAACCCAAAAGTATCCTTTTCTGTGCTGCATTCTTTTTGTGTTCATTACCTAATTCCCAGTGCATTAAAGATATTATTCAGTGTTCTGTCACCCCATTGGTGATTGTTGTTACCTATTAAAATATATTGTGATATAAATTCTAAATCAATAAACAAATATTTACCTTTGCAACTAGCCTGATTCCTGGTTCAGTGTGACCAGGGGTGTATTTTGAGAAGGGTGTGATATGAGTGATATATAATTCAGAATATTGAACTTACAGACAAAAATAAATAAGGGTTTCAATTGCACACTACATGCTGGGCGAGACTTGGGTGTGTGCCTGATTGAAATCCCTTTACAGGGGACATTATGTATGGTGACATTATTACCTGATACCATGTTTACATACCGTCATTTTTGTTGATCCAAGCTTTCCCACAAAAAGAACCTTTCCCAACCGTAGCTGACAGTGAAACAAGGCCTTGCTAATAAGATCAAGAAGCTCGGTTAGGCCCATGGAACCAGGAGATGTGGTTATGATATGATATGATTGGTTATTTATAACGCTCTTAATACCCAGAGTTTTTTAAGCACAGACCCAGGGTGGGAACCTGTGTTGATCTGTGTTGTCTTGCTTCCAAGACGAGCACGTTGCCGATGAGCTATCCTCCCGAGACAAAGAGGTTCTATGTCTGCCTCACCCCTTGATTGACTTATTCATTTATTGCACTTTTATTGCACACTGATACCATGAAAAGGTCTCTAGGGACTAGCTCTAGGGGCAAAGCTACTCAAACAAAAAAGGCACTTAGACTGGATTTAAATATGAAGATGATTGTAGAGATGCAAAGTTCAAGAGGTAGATGATTCCAGGTTCTTGCAGCCTCAACAGAGAACCTGCAACTTCCTCTACAGCTCTGTTTGAATGAAACAACTGCAGGAGAAGTTGACCTGGGCCAATACGAATGACATTATCTAGAGATCCAACCTACAAGGTTTTTGAGAGGCACATGATGGAAACATTTGACAGCTGGGCGGGGCTGTTTGGATTGGATGCTTTAGGTCAGATTCAGGCAACATGGAGTGGGTTGTGGCTCAGACACATGAGTTCTCTTTTGAGGGCCACAGATGTGGCAAACTGCTGTGTATTGGATCCTCTAAGGATCCCCTTTTAGTGGGGAGCGATACAGAGAAAAAGACAATAATCCAGACATAGGATTAATAGCTGCACTGACAAAATATACTCTTTTCATAAGCGCAAAAAAAGGAAAAACATTTTTTAATTTTAAATTGAATAAAACAGCTCTTACCAATAGAGTTCATCTATGGGGATAACGTCATATCAGCACTGAGATAAAATGCAAGATTTTGAACTTTGTCATTTAAGGTGGAATTATGCCCTACCAAAAAAGGAATTAATATGACACTTATAAGTGAACAATTTATTTGGCCCCAAATGTGACCATTTCATTGGAGGAAGTTGTCTTTCATCCATTGCTGGACTTTTTCAGAATTGGTTTGGAGGGAGGGAAGAGTTAATCCAGTGCCCCTGAGATTACAACATGCAACTGGGTGTCATCAGTGTAGGATTGAATGCTTACCAGAAATTCCCTAATGGTATTAAAGGTTGATATGGAGTGCAGGACCGGCATGCCTGTAACAACCCATTGAGGACTCATCTCTGGTATTCTGAACAAGACCTCCCCTTATTCGCTCACCTTGGCAAGCGTATCTCTGCTAAAAAGGCATCGACACTCGGTTGTATATGTGTGGAACCACCGGCTGTCCTACGCATCTGTTAAAAAGCGTGGCTTTGGTGTGAGTAGTGGATTGGTGTTGGTGCGCAGGGCTCTGCACACAGCAGCACAAAATGGTGGGTGCGACGGGCAGATCTCTGCTAGGGCTGAATTGCGCTCAGGCCCATAAACTCTAGGGTTTGGAAGCGGCACAGTTTGGAGGGGCACTGAGAGACCCCCCTCAGTGGACTTGAGCTACTTTTGAACGAGAAGTTAAGGGTTCCACAGACCCACATCTCTGGGCACTATCTGTCTGGGACCTCCCTCTCCCTCCTTGGCGTATCGATTAAAATTCTCTCAGAATGATGCAGCTGATGAACTGAATCCTGGTGTGTGAGTTCAGCAAAGCGAGATACTGAGTGGGAGCTCCAGAAATCGCCAATCCCCTTTTGATTTACACAAAGATGAGGCTGGTGTCCCATCGGGCGGGGTGTTTTGCGCAACACAGGGGATTCTCCTTTAGTCCCACGTGTGTTGCCACCCACATTGATTGATGTCCCTACGGCGCTCAACTTTCTCTGAATCTTTGCCAAAGGCGCAGTTCCAACATCATGCACTAGGCTGAATGCAAGTGTTGGAAGTGGCAAACATTCTATTGCCACAGAAATCTGATAACTCATTTCACTGCTCGCTCCAAAACCTTTGTGTGCTTTCCCCAATAATGTCAGGAGTCTTACATAGCATTGCAGTCATCCAGTCAATATTGTGCTGGTTGTGCTTCTGGAGTAAAGTCTAGGATTGACAAGAAGATGTGTAGTGGAAGTATTGTTGCCAAAACCTTAACTATAGATTTGGTTACAATGCACAAACAACTACCTCTGGATGTCTACCAGGAAATCAAAGCACAATAGCAAAACTACCAATGCATATTGGACATCCTCTCAACTAGCACAAGGTTTGGTTACTCTTTTGTGCAGTACAACACATTGAGTATGTCAGACTTTGGGGCAGGTACTTCAGCCTCGAATGTGGAGGTGGACCCTTTAACAAAAAAAAGGTTTAGACAAATACATGACCTCTCTAAGAGATGATATCTCTAATAAAGTGCACCAAGAAATTGAGGCATCATCATTTATGACTCCCTTGCATGTCTCAGTAACTTAGAAGATTCACATGTCTCAAGCAACTAGTTGAACAGTCCAGAAGCAGTATGGTGGAAACTCATCCTCTCTTCAAACACTTGAACAATCTATGATACAAATGCAAACAGAACTTGAAGAGACGTGAGAAAGGCTAGGTCGGGTCCTTCCTAATCTTGATGACCCTGAACATTGTGAAATAGGTGAGATAACCTTAGAGCATACAGCCTGTTGGGCGGCGCCGAGGGCACCGATCTCAAGGGTTGGACGTCATCCATTCTCTGAGTAGTATTCCCTCACTTAGCTCAGAAGACCAGATTAGGCTGCATACATAGCGTAGGCCCTCTTTGAAGAAATCAAGTCAATCAGAAATCAACAGTCATTCTGCGCCCAGAGAGTGGTAATGGCATTTCACTCTTTTAGAATGAAAGAATGTATCCCAAGAGCCACTTGATGAACGGGGACAATTGCATTTCCAGAACAATCCCTTGTAATTTTTCAGGCCATTGCTACCTTACGTAACATTACAAAATGGAAGTCTTCCAACCAATCACAGGAAAGCTGCACCAGTCTAAAATACAAAACATCCAAGTGGATTTCCCTTTAATCTTGCTGTTGACTTGGAAAGGAAAACAAATCCGCTGTACTGATGGTGATGAAGCAGCGCAAATACTAGTTATAACCTTGTAACCTGTCATTGAAGCAAGTCGCCAGTCAAATCAATGCTAAACGATATAATTACGCAATAAGCCCCGAGCAGGGGGGCATTACTTGCCATCCCATCACAGCTAACAACTAGACAGACAAACTAAAATACCAACTCCATTGGGCAATCAGAGACGTGGTACAAGAAATGCAAAGACTAAGAGACATAAAATCCACTAACCCAAAAGCTCAACTTTCCGCATACATCTCTCACACAAAAACCCAACCAACAACTTCTCCGCACAGCAAACTGCACGTACTTCACCACACCGCAAAACAACAAACAACACATAACTCGCACCAACAGCACATGAGTACCCACATCGATCCGATAATCACACCCAAGCTCAGCGCACCTTGAAAACCGAACTGAAGCTGCATACAGGACACCACCTTTTTCACATTCCTACTCCCACTTCACCAAACTATCCACCCACCCTCCTTTTTTGTTTGCAGATCCACCAGAGCATCTGGGGACCAATTCCGTTCGTGATGGTGTGCGTTACAAATATCTTTAACATTAATTTAACTTCAGGTAATGCTCCTGGCCCATAGTTACAGGCCCGAGCGAAGTGAGGGTCTTAACGAAAGCTCTGGGGCATTACCTGAAGTGGTAATGCCCCCCTGCGAGGGGCTTACTGCTATTAGTACCCTGGCTCGTAAGACCAAGGTACTAAAAGCATTTTTGTTTCTGTTCCGAAACGCTCTGACTTTCTGAAACAGACATTTCTTTTTTAAATGGCCCCCAGGGAAGAGAAAACAAAGTCAGTTTTCCCTTTCCATGGTGGCCATTGAAAAAAATTAATTAGAAAAATGGCTGCCATGGAAAGGAGAGAAGACAGTCCCTTCTTCCTTTCCATGATGGCCTGCCGCAGATCAGCAGTGAACGCGCTGGGGACAGAAATGGACTTTAAAGCAGGTAAGTGGGGTTTAGGCAGGGAATTCTGTGGATGGCGAGGAGGAACAGGTTGGGGACCACACTTACCTCGTTCCCGGCGGGGAAAGATGGCGGCCTCCAGCCGTGAGGCGGCTTGAAGCGGGGGATTACTGCTGGTAATGCCCCCGTTTCGAGCCTTCTCATTGGCTGAGAGGCTGGCACCCCCTATCCCGCCGGCCGGGTACTAACTGGCAAAAGGAAGCTAAATGCAGATCTTTCAAACAATTCTTCATCTGGGAACAGTATGAATGTTACCTGGTTGTATGTACTACATTGTAGATGCTGGGTCACATGGCTGTTTCATTGCTCATTGAAGTTCATTTCTATAAAGTCTAACTGACTCTTAGATCAAATGTTTTAGGACAGCAAAATCACTGTGAATGTCAAAGATCTTTTGAATCTGTTTTGAGCTATTGCTGATACAGTAAATATTTGTTATGCAGGCTTTCTCTAAAGAGATAACCGTTTCTACTTGGTTATATTGATAGAATTGTTTCTGCCTATACACAGGAGCATTTGTGTTCGGAACCAAGTTCTAGTATTAAATTGACCACAGTGCATGCGCCCTCATGGATGAGCCTTTAAAGCAGCCCTGTCAATGGAAATGACAATTAAGTATAAACAAAGGTTCAGTAGAACGCGTAGCTAAATAGTGGGAAGCATGCAATGTCTACCTATGTTGTGTTTGTATGTACAGGGAAGCTAGTGTTCTGAGATCAATTAGAGTTACTCATGAAAAGCCCCTCTACAGCTCCTGAACACAAATATATGGCAGCCACTGGTGGGAATGTCTTGGCTGAGATTAAGAAGAAACTGGACATACTCTGGGAGGCTCCAGACAGGGACGTCAAGTATATTGCTAGTAAAGCCTCAGCCAGAATATAAAGGGAAGCGAAACGTCTGAGTAAATTATTATCCTGGAGTAATCGTAGGTAGATCACCAGGGGGAAGATCAGGGAGGGGCAGAGAGGCTGAAGGCGGGGTTGCAGCACCGTAAATTAATGGAGGCACCCGGAGAAGGGTCTCGGGTGGCTGGAAAAGCAGGCAGTTACTGGCAGTTCTTGCCTGCGTTTCCAGTCCCCTGATTGGCGGAGCTGAGATCACTATTATTGATCGTAATTTGGAAGGCTCGCTTACCTAGGGTATCCTGGGAGGTCTTGACCTTGCTATATGAAGAGGGTGGATTGGCTGTTCCAGATTTGGAAGCGTACTATATGGCATCCCAAATATATCATGTTATATTGTGGTAGAACTATCATTGCACACACAACACCTGGCGTTAGAAAGAGATGTAGGTGCCTCAGTTAAATTAACCTTGTCCCTGTGGCAGGTCCAGAGTGGTCCCCAGGGGGTACTTAACACAATCCAAATGGCACAAACAGCTCTGTCTGGCCTATTAAGAAAATTCAACTGACCTCCATTGATAGCCACAAATACTTGCTTTGACAGAATATGAAGGGTGGGTCGTACCTTTTATAGAAGGACCTGTAGAGAATTAGCCAAATTAAGTATTGTTAGGGCTGAGCCCTATTTAGAGAGGGTGTGTTTTAACAGTGCATGTGTTTAGGTGGATGGGGCAGCATTGTTGCCAAAGGTAATGATTATTTTTATAGCTTGCATAGGGAAATGCGGATTATACTCCCGCCCTTTCCAGATTCTGCTGCAGACGACCTGTTTCTGAACCATGTTACCTGGATCAACTTGTAGAAAAATGCAGTCTCTACACTTTATAAAATGGCTCGAAGCTGGAGATCGAGGGCACAGAGGCAAACTGAAAGAGTGTGGGAGACAACGTTGCCCCCCCCCAACAGATGATGATAAATGGGCTTATGTTTGCAAACACACTGGGAGGATATCCATGATGCATAGACAAAACCTATTGCAATTTAAGTTCCTTAAAGGGATGTTCTAGTAAAAAATGTTATTTAAAAAATAGATAGGCCACATAAAAAAATATACTAGCATCCTCCGTTTTAAAACTTCGTATGTAAAATTTTGAGCTATTCAAGCTCAAAATTCGAAAAAGCAAGCACAGGGGCACCGCCATTTTGTGAAATGGAGGCCCTCCTGTGCTGGCTTTTGCTTTTGCGCCACAAGAAGCCTAAGGTGCTCTCAGGGAGCCGAATTGCAAGTCACAGGTGTAGATGCTCACTAAAAGTTCCAGAAATGGGGAGGAGGGAAAACAATATAAAAGCACCCAATCCCAGTTGCACAGTGTGGGTCGGAAGGGGAAGAGGAAGAGACTTGCATTTGGAGAATGGAGACTTGTGCAAGAAGCACAGCTTGGAGAGGAGAATGGGTGCAGAGGGGTGCCAGCAGTGGAGAGCAGGAGGAGGTGGTGAGAGCTAACAGGGCCAAAGAGGAGGTGGTGACATCAAAGGGTAAGAGAGTACAGGAGGAGATGTTAACAACAGAGGGAAGAACTGTACTGGAAGTGTTGGTAGCTAAGTGGACGGTAGTTGCAGCACAGGGTGAGAGAGGGCAGGAGGAGGGGGTCAGAGTTAAGGGGATAATAGAAGAGGTGATAACTTCTGAAGGAGGATGTTATAGAAGGAAGAGATAACATGAGGTCATGGGAGTGTAAGTCAAGAGGAGGTGGTAGGAACCCAGAGGAGGGGGTGAGAGCCCAGGGGAAGCAACCATTAACAATATAAGTGGGTGGATGTGACACAGGTGACAAAGAGGAAGTAACATCAGGAAGAGAGAGTGATACAGAAGTATAGGAAGGAATATTACACGGTAGGGTGGTAGTGTAGGAGGTATGGAAGAGTTTGAAGGAATAACATCATGGGAAGGAGCTATACCAGAGGGGGAAACACCCCATAGTAGGAGCTGGCATAGAGACAACCAAAGAGAGCGGAACGACCAGAACAGAAGTGGTAGGAGTGGAAACAAGAACATCAGGTGGTGAGAGAATGACTGAAGTGTAGAGAGTGGAAGGACATTTAGATATCCACAGGAGGCAGTTCCCAGCAAGCCACTTTATCCCAAGTTATCCGTAGGCAGGACCAGCTAATGGGAGGAGGAATGAGCCACGGTGAGAGAGGTGTTTGTTAGATGAGAGAGATGGGGCAAGAGAACCAAGGAGAAAGCACAGGCCAAGGGACACCTCACTACCTCTCACAACATTCTACATCTGTTGAAACATACGCTCAGAAGACTATACAGCAATTCACATAGGCAAGCATAAAAACAGACACCATGTATAACTCATATCCCAGACCAAAGCAATCATTGGACAGTGCGGACACTGGAACCAACAATAAGACAACTACACAGTACTAACTACTAACCAACCCTGATAATTGCTCCACTCCTGAATATCTCTCACGCAACACACACACACCCACTGGGCTAGCCTTACTACCACACACACACAAGCCACACACCCAACAAATTGCCACAAAAAAAAGAAAAACAACCCAGACACTGGACGCAGCCTCTGCGGACACAATAACCCCAGTGCACTCAATCAAAGCACACTCAGAAAGCCGACACATAGAAACCAATTTCTCCTGGTTCTGCAAGCACCAACAGAAGAGCATAACCTCTATCCTATTCCTCGTCCCCTACTAACTGCCCCCACCCGCTTTCTTGCAGAGCCCCGTGATCGCCTGGAGATCATGTAAATGGCATTGATGCATGGTACAAATCAACATAACATAACTTGAGTGAGTCATGGGTGATAGGACCCTGGAAAGCCTGGATCTAGTCCAGATCAAGAAGACAGTTTTGTATCACCCTGCCTTTAACACCTGGATTTGTGAGTCACCCCCTTTCTCAGTAAGAGCTCGGACATTTACCTCAGCTACCAAGGAAGCTTAGGAACACGTATCCAGGGGAAGAGACATTGGACAACGGTAGGGTCTCTGAAGGGACGGGATACCGATCCTATTTAAGAAGAACCATCCCAACCTTTGTTTTGTTTGCAAAGATTTGATTTTCATTTCAGTTGCTCATTCTTGCGCTAGATTCCCTCATAAAGATAGTGAAATATAGCAAATGGCCTCCATGTTCTTCTTGGTCCCAGGCAGAAACATATGGCAGGTGGTGTCAGAAGTGGTATTGGGAAGGCTTAGACTGGCTATCCAGCCCATTACACCAAGACCACACACTCAGGGCATGGACACTCACTCGCCCACCCTAATGAAAGAACACATTTTTCCCATGCATTCCCTATGTAGAAGAGAATCCTAGAAGAGGAAGACACACCCCACCATTGTCCCTAGTGGCCCAACCACTCACTCTACAAGAACAAGTCCTAACCAAAACCCCGGGAATCAATATTCAGACAACGAGGGCAAGAACTGACCCATTTATGCTGTAAGGATTTTTTGGGGCTTAAAGTAAGATCCAAGATGTGGAACTCTTATATAAATAAGCCCACTGATGATGAGGATTCTGACGATGAAGATTCTGGCAGTGCTCTTGAGTGAAAACTGGTGGGAACAAGATCCTCAATCAGACAACACCACTCACTCAGGGAGACGGCAACTACAGCACCTCCTGTTTCGACGCACTATACTGCATAACCCCATGCTGGAGGAAGACCAAGGAGAACTGGTGGAGCTGGTATCCGTCGAAACCACCACCCTTCTTGGACATCATCAACAAAGCCCGACTGGAATACAAACCGGTGCAGGGGCCTGAGCTTTCGTAGGATCTGGCGATGAAGAAGGAGCCCTAACATTGGCCCATTTTATGAACAAGTTAATAACAGGGCAACTGGTCTTCCTTCGCCATTTGAACATCAGAACGCCAGAACCACCAGTTTCCATCCTGCAGAAGCAGGGGCTAGGCTAGGATCTGGAGGTGTTTTTTGAAAAAGGAAAGTGGAGCCTCCTGAAGGAAGAAGAACCTCTGGCCCCACTACATCTCTCTGCTACTTACAGGACATCTCCAGGTGGTGTATCAAGTTCCGAATGCTTATCGGCTGACCAATTATGACAACTTTCAGAACAGTATTCTGGAAAGAATGGGCTAGAACTCAGAATATCACCAACAACACCTCTGGAAGTCCATTGAAATGCCCAGGGTAGTTCCATAAAGCTGTGGTAGCAAATAAAGTTCTTGTGGAGAAGTGGATGGGAAAGAAAACAATGGAGGATAATAAAGAAGAGATGGTTTTTGAACAATTTGTGGCATCTCTGCCCACACCCTTGCAGTGTCCAATAAACCAGTTCCACAAATGAACTCAGCAGCTGGCCGTACAATCAGGCATAGGGGTCCAGTATGCTCAGAAATCAGGGTCCACTGGACTTATCAACCCAGAAACCAGATCCACAATCACAGAGAAGAGAGACCACATTTTTGGGGAGATCCATGACTCTAGTTGGACAATAGGCCCCAGGATATATTTGACTGAAGACCAGAAATGGCACTGACACCACAAAACTGTAATCAGTGAGTGTACCAGGGAAGTCCGGTGAAGGTGCTGATACCCGGAGGTCAGCATCAACTACACCAGAGAAAGCCATTTTCCAATTGTATGCCTATCACACACCGGAGACAGCTAGAAGAACAGAAATCCTTGCCCAGGAAAGAACACAGCATTACATTGCATCGACCTTAATGTAGAAGAGGTTCAGGCCATGTTGGATTCTGGGAGCCAACAGACCACTGTTGGACCATATTGAATCCTTGATGAACAAGCTACTCACCTACGTGTGGTGCCAGTTACCTGCATCCAAGCAGAGCATGACATGTATAAAAAGGCATGCTTAAGATTCGATGTGGGGAAGGAACAGTGCCAAGCAGAAATGGCATTGTTACTTGGCTTGTATGAAGAAATCATATTGGATACAGACTTATCCCAATTCAATCGATGGTTCCAAATGGTCCAAGTGGAGGAATTAAACGCAGTACAAAAGGACTAAGGTGGTTGGTTTGGGAACCTCCTAAGAAGATGGAGTGGCCCTGGGATTTCCTATCAGAAAAAGACGAGCCAGCCTTCTCTAAAAACTCAACGAGAGAGGCACGAGGGGGATATGTGATAAAGCCTTGTGCCTGGTCTTGGGGACTGGCAAGGTGGTGACTTAAAGGGTATGTCGGTGGTATGGGCAGGATCCCCTGGTCAAGCCACCTTGATCGCCATCACAATGGCAGAGCAACAGTAGCACAATTGTGTACGCAGCTCATGAGCGATAAGAGTGTAAGTCAAGTCCTCATAATAATGGTAAAAGTTGTATGAGTGACATTGGTGTGAATGCAGGGCACATACACAGGCAAGTAAGCAGGAAAGCAATGCTATATTTATTTCGAAACAAGTTACTCAAATAACACATGCAGAGCATCCATAAAATCAACTATAAAACATCAAATACCACAAACAGTAATTCATCAATGAATACATACATATTAAAGAAAACTTACTCCTCGTTGTTTAAATACATTGCAATATAATTAATATCCATATAATCAAAATAGCATTGGCTCCTAATTCATATTTGTAGTCTCATGATCGACTTTTCATGGTTATTTGTTAAACATTCAAAGCTCCAGCACACTCTAAAATCATGGGCTAACATTAAATAAAAATATGCAGGTCTGCATTGAACACAACGTGTACTCTTAGCAGAGGCACAAGTTGCGTTCCTCAGGGTTCAGTCCTAGGCCCTCTGAATTGTTCACTCTATACCTCTCCGCTATCCTTTACCGTCTCCTCTTTTGGTCTTTCCTCACATTGGGCCTCATCTTAAGTTGGGGAGTGCGGTAAAAATGCTGCTATAATACTGTTACTACCACATTACCGCACTGCCCAACTAGGAGTTTTGCGGAGAGGTGGAGGATTCAGCCCCAGCTAAGAGCTGGAGGTAAATCCACAACCTTCCCACCAAAATAAGTACATTTTGGAAGATTTACTGCTGGCAGTAATACCGTCAAAATCTCCCATGAAGTTCTACAGATTCCAATAAATGGGGACTAACACCGCCTACCATCACTTGTAATCTGTCGGACCAAGGGGCAGTAACTGTAATTCTGTTTGGGGGTATCTCGGCAGATTTACTGACAAGATACCCCCAAACTTGTAATGAGCCCCATTATTTTGCTGATGACTCACATATATATATCAGACCTTTCCACTGCTACTAATTTGGTAATGGCAGCCTGTTTGCCTGTTATGCCCAAAATGTCTGGCCTTTCCTACAGAAGCAGGAGAAGGTTATAACATGAAACCATCCAAAACTTCTTGGTTTGATAATAAATGTCATAAGGCTACAAAAAATCAACTAGCTGCTTTAAAGGTCCCTTCATTCTGTTCTGCTGCCCCCACCACCCTGCGTTCCCTTCCTCCCGCATCTTATCCCCTTCCTTCTTCCATCTATTGTGTACTGTTTCCGACATTGTGTTGTGCTCTATTGCATTCCTTCCTCTAGGTTCCTGTTGTGCTCTGTGCCTTGTTGATGGTATTTCATTTGTGTTGTTCTCTATGGTTTTGATATTGTGTTGTTCTCCACGGTCTGTGGCAATACATTGCATTGCCTATATTCTTCACTTCCAGGTTCCTTTTGAGCTCTTGTGTTTTGCTTTTCGGCTCTGTATTAAATATGCTTTCTTACTTCTAGGTTCCTGATTGCGCTCTGTGCTTTGTTGTTGGTTATGTACTGCATCTGATTGTTAGGTCCGTTTTTCTTGCTCTTTGTTGTTCTATTCTATCTCTTGTGTTACCCTCCTTGTACCTACCTCCTGTATCCCCCCCTTCTTCCTGCTTGGGCCACCCTCTGCCTCCCCCTCCCCTCTTATTCCTACCTGTGCCCCCTATGGTGCTCTCTGTCTCACTTAGCTTCTCTAACTGCAATTCTATCGACTATCTTATCCTTCTCACTAAGTCTGGCAGGAAGAAGCTCAAAAGAGACATCCTGGTCTCCACCCCAGGCCTCCCTATCGCTGATACCTACACCAGTGCTTCCTCCAGACAGACCCTTACCAACATACTTTTTGTTGTTCCCTCTCCAGGCCTATAGAACCCTCATATGATGTATGTTCTCTCTCCTTTTTCCTCTTCTCCCATTAATGGTGGTACTCAGTGGGAGGCCCTCCCGGCCCCCTTCCACTCCTCTAAGACCATCATTAATGTCTATTTAAATGGTGCTGTCTTGGTCTAGGGCCCTGAGACCAATCTCCTCCTTTAAATAGATGCTTCCCATGCTTCCCGTGCCTTACCAACTTCCTTTCCTCTCCTGCTATCCCTTCTTATCCCTCTCAAGCTCCTCTGCCACCTCCATCCTCAGCCACCTCACAGGCACCTCCTGTTGCTTCGCAGGCCACAATGTTGCCTCCTTCCTCCGCCACCCCTCTGACCTTTCTTCTTTCTCTCTTACTACTCTGCTTTCTCTTCCTTTCTCCTCTGCACAACACTTCTGCTGGGCATACCTCCAGCCTGAACCCCTCCCCAGAAGTCATTCAAATGTGGCAGCCTGCTCCACATCGCTACTCTCAACCCTCATTCAGCTGTCAAACATTCCTCTGACATCTGCTGTCTCCTGGAAGAGCTTGATTTAGATTTACTCGGTCTCACCGAGACTTGGTTCACAGCCACCTCAGTCACAAGTTTTGACACTCTCCTTCCTGATGGCTACAAAATCCTCTCTGAACCAAGAACCAACCATCTTGGTGGGGGTGTAGCCCTGATTTTCCATGAGTGGATCCCTGCTTCAATCATACCAATGCATGACTACGACTCCTTGGAATGCCTGGTCTGCAGGCTCCCTATCTCTCCTGGCCTTTCTCTCACTGTAGCCAATATCTATAGGCTGTCAGGTCAGGTTGCCCTCTTCCTCTTTGAGGGGGCTGACCTTTCCTCCTCCCTCTTTACCTCTTCCTATTAACTTCTCCTCCTCAGAGACCTGAACATCCAGCTGGATACTACCAGAACCTTCTTCGGGACTCTTTCACAACCTCTGCGACTCTCTCTCTCTCTATTTTTCCCTTTGCCCGACTCACTCTGCAGGGCACCCTCTGGATGTTCTGATCTCCTCAGACCTTCCCTTCTCTAACCATCTGACCACTTTGCTCTCTTGGAGTGATCACTTTCTCCTTTCCTCCCACCTCTCTCTCTACCCCTCAGGCAAGTTGGACTGGCCACAGCGGCCAATCGGCCCGTGCCCAATGAGATCTGAGGCCCTGGGGGCCGGTCTTCTAATGTGGGCCGGTGTGCCAGGTTACCTTGGCTCAGGGCACTGGCTGGCTTGCCTGCGGGCTGCCTGCAGCCCGCTTAGCAGCCATCACCCGCCACAGCGGATGCATTCATTAAAGAAAGGTAACACAGAAGTGTTACCTTTCTTTGATGAATGTATCACGTAGCCGTAGGCCTGCTGGCCTGGCAGTGCCATGGGCCCTGAGCCGATCCGGCGCCAGCATGATGCCAGTTGTTGCAAATGCAATTAATCAAAACAAAAGGAGCGGCTACTGGGGGAGCCGCTCCTTTTGTTGCGATTCATTGCCTTTGCAGGCCCTGTGCCCCATTCCTTTCTCATCTTCTTCTCTCTCCACTAGGCATGTAACGGTATTCCGTACCGGTATAAATATCCTCATCACTTTCATTTAATTGTATTTCATTACTGTTACTTTATTTGCAACGGTTTACCGAATTACCTTCATTTTAATACATGTGCGGCATGCGCACAGTGTGCTGTGCAGTCTCTGTGCACAATGAGCGGCGTTAAGCACCGTGGGCACAGACAGGCACTGGATTCTGTGCTCCTTTCTCCACCCGAGGCTGAGCGTGAGAGCGCAGGCAGAGTCTGCCTGTGCTGGGATGCCCTACCCCCCTTCCCCATGCTGTAATCAGAGAGATAGTTACACGTGTAGCAGGGCAGCGCTCGTGTAGTAATGCCCATGTTTAACTCATTAAAGTTAACTGCCCAGCCCAGTACCCACCACTGGAGCCTGAGCCATCGTGGCCCACTAAAGTCCCTGAGAAGATTCGAGTCACTGGAAGCGTTAGTGGCAGGCGTGTGTGCCACACCGGCATTGGAGCGGGCGCCCTGCTGAACCCTTATCTGCAGCTAGCTGCTCTTAGTTCAGGTGAGTTTCAGGAGTCGGGACCTGTCTCAAGTCCTTTGTATTTTGTGCTCGTCCCTGGTATGTGAAAACTATGTTCAGCAGTGGCACAACACCATTGAGTTGATTGGGCTTTAGCTCTCCCCCACGCCCATGAAGGTTTGTGTGATGTTGACTTGACCTGGCTGACCTACAGCCATGGCTGGACCGACATGACACATAAGTTAAAAGGCGCCTGGGCTTCGTGTAAACAGAGGCGCTGCAATTACTAACACAACGCATTTCACTGTTAGCGGTGCACCTGCATTCGTATGTACTGTGCAACATAAATCCCAGGGTTGAACTGTGTTTTACCATGCCTCTAAACAGTGGCGCTGTCTTTTGAGGATATGTGCAAGATGGTTAAGCTTCTTGGAGAACGAGTGTGACTGCCTGTATGTGTGTGAGCTAGAGAAAGCACGAAAGAGTGTAATAGATTGGGAGATAGAGACTTTCCTTGGCTAGTGTTGTTCTTCATGCTCCATAACCAGAACGCATTCCAAGATGCAAAAGATGGCAACTTTCTATGAATAGCCCTCCAACTTGTTTTAAGAGATGACCGCTCAGAGTTGCCCGCCGTGCTTTGTGTGTTAGGTTTTGAAAGTGGAAAGTTTTGAAGTTCATTCATACATGGTGAGCCATTTTGCATTGCTCTGTAAAACATAATCTAGACTATGTTTATATTATTTGGAGCGGTTTTTGAGAAGCATATTTGCCTAACAACAAACATACCAGTCACTCAATATGGGTTACAGAATGGTTAGTAAAACCACAAGCAGATGGGATGTAGAATACATTATTATTTTTATAAACTGTTTTTCAGGAGGGCCAAACAAAATGTTGGTGAGGAAGTGGGGGTATAGCCAAATGAGGTCGTTATGGGGTTGTGTCCCATTTTAGCTTCGGCTTTATAATAATTCACTGGTACCACCAGATGGCAAATGTATTGTATGATGTGGACAAGGCTCTTTTTGGTATGTATTTCTGCTCACTAGACAGCACATTCATATTTTGATGTTGGCTGTCTGGAGAGCAATGTGTAACATTTCTGCTCTTTTTATATTTTTCGGGCAGGCAGGGTCATGCTTTGTGCTGCAAGAGGGCTTCCCAGAGAGGACATGGTGGATTCTTTACCAATGGGAAACCAAGTATGGGGGAAACGTTTGCAGTGAGAAAGTGACATCCCTGCTGCCATCTTTCAACCTTTGGGTGGCCAGCATCCCTGTCCATAAAATCAACTCGACAATTAAAAAGAGAAAAATGTCAGGCTACACATTAATGCGAGAGGTGCCTGGAGGCAATGGGTAGTGAAGAAATAAATTGCAAAATCAAAGCAATGGTAAAAGAAATGCTGGCAACTATTGGAAAATGTTTGTTGGTAAAGTGCAACCGAGGTTTGCCTTTACTATGGGAAGATTTTGAATTTGGTAAATAGCAACTAATGTTTGCCAAGAAAAACTTGCAGAAGCACCTAATACATATTAGATGTAGAACCACCACAAAAGAACCTAATCGCTACAGAATAAAGGGGGTAACTTAAGGCATTGTAGTGTTTCCAGATACACCACTAAAACCACTACATTTAATAAAGGTTACACACCGAACAATGAAAGAAGACACATTGTCCGAGAAGGAATGTTATATATGCTCTAATGCCCATGTCAAATGATTTACAGAAGCAAATTACGAGACCAGTTATGCATACATTTTTAGGCAATTGAAATCGTGTAGTGGGGTTAGCACTTGCATGCCAGGGGAGTGATTGGAAGCGTAGATGGGGTACAGGAGACTGCCCATTCTCACAGCAGTCCTTAAGTGGGTGCTTTAAGAGGTAAAGGGCAGCTTTTAACATTGAAACTTCACCAGAATAGTCTCATTGGAATGTTTAAAGAAGTTAGATGCCCCCATACAAGTACGTTTGCCCTTCCCCCACATTCTCTGAAATTAGCGCCTCCATCAACATTTGTTTGCTCCACCGACCCCCCCAGCCCCTGAAATTTTAGTCCAGGCGCACGTGCACCCCTCGAAGGGGCTGATGTGCTCACTTACGTATGGCAGACAAGTGAGGAGGGAAGCCTTTCCTGAAACTGGCGGCATTCAGGTTTGACTGTGTTTGTGCAAATGCAGAAAAATGTACTTGCACAAACGCAGTGAAACTTTAAAGCTGCTACTTTCAAAGGCTTCCACCGCCCTTCTTGCTCAGCAAAATCAAATGCTCACATCAGGCCCCCCCCCCCCACAGATGCGAGCCAACTTACAACCACAATATGTGTACTTTCACATCTGAGGGTAGGGGCTTATGTGCAGTTGTGCACACTTTGTTTTTCTTCAGCATATGTGGTATGGTAGGTATGACATCTTTTATTACATGGCTACACTGACATTTTGGTGCAGCCAGTCTAGTCATGTATTACTGTGGCATGGCCTTATAGGTACAAGTGTTATAGTGTACAATCTACTTTTGTTTCTCAAGAATATCTTTCAAACGTTGCTGTCCATGGCATATAACAATTATCAAAACAGCTAAATGCATAGATTCCCCTCTGCTGAGTTAAACTAAAATAAAAATGTAAGAAGAACTAAGACAACAGTGGCGTCACTCTTGTTTGTGTTTTGTGTCTTGCTGAAAATGTGTGACTTTTCCTGGCAAAATAGTATTTAAGATAATGGTTAAACATGCGTATGTGCTATACCGTGATAACCACGGTATACCGTTATGTCACATTAAGGTTATCATACCGTCAAAAAATCAATACCATGACATCCCTACACTCCACCTGCTGCAGCCCCTTTCCAGCAGGGAGTCCCTGGCTAGCGGCTACCCTGCGACCCCTTCCCTTCCTGCCTTTGATGTCCGTGCCCTCTGCGCCAGAGCCTGCTGCCCATCAGTGCACTTTGGAGAGAGAGCAGACCAGCTGCTCCCACTGCAGTTTAAAGGAGAAAAGAGGGGTTTCCTGCAAGAAAGGAGAGGGCTATCCTGGAATCTCTGGGCCAGGAATCTGCACCAGTGGGTGAGCCGGTGTCACTCACATCACCGACACACAGGCGGGCTGCAGAGGAGCCAGTGGATCTGGCCAAGGCCCACCGGCAGTATGGTCTACACAGGCATCCTGCACCAGAAGTTGGGCCTTCAGGTGATCGAGATTGCCGCTGATGAGGAGTTGCCAGAAGCCGTGCTGGTGGATGACCTGGCTGTGGTGCATGGAGACACAGCCATCGTCACCTGACCGTGGACACCCCCCCCTCCTGCCAGAAAGAGGTGAGTAACGGTGGGTGGCCTGAGTGCTGTGCAGGTGGGTAGGGAGGCATGGCCTTGGGGCTCTTGGTAAAGCTCCAGGGTGCTGCTTGCT
This sequence comes from Ambystoma mexicanum, assembly GCF_040938575.1. Lineage (NCBI taxonomy): Eukaryota > Metazoa > Chordata > Amphibia > Caudata > Ambystomatidae > Ambystoma > Ambystoma mexicanum. Next base: position 665,024,707 of record NC_090929.1, read on the forward strand.
ACAAAGACATCTTATGTTTTAATCTTTCTCTGCTGGCCACCAGTCACGCTAATTATTCCGAAAAACATGCACAGTCTTTATGGAACAACAAAATGTGAAATGTTTTTCGTCATATCGCTCAATACACTGAGCAACAGAAATGCTTTTTTGGCCCGAGCTAAGATCCTTTTGTTGTCCACGGCCTTTGAGCAAAAGTCTGCATCAACAAAACTCCAGAACAAGCACACACCGAGGGTGAGAGGAGGGCAGACGGCAGGGTTGCACAGTCAGAGAGGAATGCTGCACCGTGCTGCGCACTCAACAGTTAAATATACGTTTCTCTCCAAGCAAATCAGAAATGAGACGAACCCCAATTGCAAGGCAAATTAATTATCAAATTGCATGACAACATTTACTGTGGAACTGATAAAAGTGTAGCAACTTGGACGCAACGCTGGAGCCTCGCTCCTACACATTCCTGTGCTTGTGAAATTACGCTTCCCCCATTTGCATCTGGTTTGCTTATCGCAGAGGGCAAAGAGGAAGTGAACTAAAGGGTACAGGACTTTCCATTACTTCTCAGGGAAATCTGCCTTTATTCCCTTACTGTATGTTACCTGGTATACAATCCCAGGACGGTAGGAATGACCACTTGTTTTTTTTTCTATAATTTCCCCCCTGCTGGGGATTCGAACCTGAGCTCTGCCCCCGTAACAACCATCTGTTAATCCTCATTATGCTTACTCTAAAGTGCTGGCTAAGATTTGTTTATTTCAAAGGACTGCTTGCACATGAAGCCCATTCCCAAGCATTAGGGCAGCAATCTGGGAATTGCTGGGGGCACAGGGGAGCTTGTGTAGGCACAGAGGTGTTGGCAGGTAATGGCAGGGGTGTGTCAGTGGCCATGGTCCTGGGCATGGCCCTTAAGAGGAGCGAATGACTGGTGATTGCAACGTGAGGCTGCATCAAGCTACATGCTGAGGGGGGACAATGACACACTAATTCACATGTGCCCCCACCGATTTAGGCGCTAAATAGATGCATGGTTGCAAAAAACACAGTCCATATGTTTTAGTGTAGCGAGTATTCCCCATTCTAAACCTAAGTGAAATCCATAGTTGTCCCGTGAATGTTTGCCTTTTGTATATTTCATAATGCGATCACTTCGTATATTGCGCATCGTTGCAGATTCTTCCCCCAAGTGCTGCAATAACCATATCACATCAAGTGGTCATTGACTTTATTGTGCCACAATAAATGCTTTGTTGTAATGTGTCTCTCTTTCCCAACTCCCTGGCATGATGTTCAGGATGTTTGTTTGCATGTATGAGGTAACGAGTGCTCAGAGTATGGGATGTCCTGTGAGTGCACCGCTTTCCCTATTTTGCCAACCTCTGAAGCCTGAAAGAAGATGCACGCAGGCTTGATATGTGGTCAACTTTGCACCAGACCTGCAGATCAACTTAACTGGTCTGCTGTTAAATCTCAGTTACCATTTTAATGGTTCCATTACAAAATAATTGCTAATTTTACTATAGCCGATATGATAGCTCAGTGGGTTGAGCGCTCATTGCTGCAATGTGAGTGTGATCTGCAGGTTCGAATCCCAGCAAGGCCATCTCAGCCTTTCATCCTTCTGAGGTCGATGAATGAGTACCAACACAGGTTGGGTGATATTTTATGCATATTTGTTCAATAAAAAAGAGCTTAAGCGTAAGTGCTATAAAATGTCATATTTCTATGAGTGTAACAGCTCATTGGAAGCATGCGCAGTTATCAAAACCTTACCCTAACATCCCCAACCTATCCATAACCTCTCCCTAAACCTCTTTCCGGTTTCCCTACTTCCCCCTTCCTATCTAACCATCGTCACCCTAACCGTCCTTCCCTGCTGGGGTTGCGGAGCCCTGTATAAGCATCGACTTGCAGCAGGTCCCAAAACCGCAGTGGGGGTGGTTGGTTCATGCCACTCCTGCGCCTCGGAGCTGTGCACCCTGTCACAGAACTGTATGCAGAGTTATGTTATTTTATGAGTTGTGTTGTGATGTAACAGACACATGAACCCTCCATAAGTGCATTTTCTGTAAAGTTGTGAATTGACGCGATTCACGGATGATGGTTTGAGGGCCACTTTTTTTGAGGCGAGGGGTGGGCCACTTTTTTGAGGCAAGGGGTGGGCCACTTTTTTGAGGCGAGAGGTGGGCCACGTTTTTTTGCGTGTCCGGGCCTATTTCTTGTCCCAGTCCGACCCTCCCCTCAGGCCAAGCTGACTTCAGCACTGCCACCTACCTTCTCAGTCATCCGACCAATGAAGCGTGTGTCATTTGAGGCTTTTGACGCCACTTCCTCTCCTCCGCCTGCACCTTTAGCTGACTCACACCCTGACACAGCCCTCTCTAACTTCCATCTCTCTATCTCTAACACTCTGGATGTCCTTGCTTGAAGCCCAAATCCAAGTGCAACTCTTAGTATGACTCTGACCTTGCCATGTTTTAACTCAAGTTTAGGGCAGCGGAGAGGAAGTGGAGGGTATCGGGTGCACCCCCGACAAAATGGCCTGCCGCCTGCTCTAAAGGCAGTGCAGACTCTCTGTCCTCTCTAAGGTGAGAGTCTATATACAAGCCTGTGTCTCTGCTGCACCTAACAACTCGGACAAACTTTTCAAAATCTGCAAGGAGCTGGCCAATCTTGCTGCAGTCTCTACCCCTCCTGTTCCCTTCCAGGTCTTCTGCACGGCCTTGGCTTCTCATTTCATCACTTAAACTCCAGACATCCTGTCCACCCTCTCTTCCTGTACCTCTTCTTCCTCCTCCTCTATCACTCCTGGCCTGTCTCAGGCCATCTCTCCTCCTCCTTTCTAGACAAGTCTGATCTAATAAAGTCTTGCCAAAGTAGGTTCTCCCCGGGTATAAATCTAGCTGGAAGGAGGGTTGGAGGGTCATTCATTATTTTTCAAAGAGAGGAGACCAGGAGAGCAGCTGAGCAGAGAGGGCAGTGCCAGGCTCTGCCTAGATATGTAGGGAAAGATAATGCATTTATTTTCGTGGGGGGCAGTAAACTGGATGCTATAGTACATGACATTACTTTCAGTGGAACCAATAAGCTGAATGCAAAAATAAAGACAGCAAATGGACATGCACACTGAGCACATTTGAAATAATCCATGTTATGGCGAATGGGCCATCTGTACAGTTTGCAATGAATACATATGCTAACCTAAATTAATTAACTAACACTTTCCCATCAAATAACACTCCCCAATAATTAATTTGCCCTTTAACAAAACAGTGCAAAGTGATTCAGATGACAGATTCTGTTTTTGTTCAAGTGGAAGTTTAAATGTGCATGCAGAATGCATGGGCTTTGCTTCCATTCAGAAGGCTCTATTGTGTGATCCAGGAAGCAATGGATACAAATACATGGGAGGAGGTGTTGGGAGAGAGAAATGCCATGATTCTAGAAAGCTGGGGTGATGTGAGACATCAGGGAAAAGGGCAGGTTCAGTAAGATTGATAGGCCTAGAGTATAAATCTAGCTGGAAGGAGGGGTAGAGGGTTATTCATTATTTTTCAAAGAGAGGAGATCAGGAGAGCAGCTGAGCAGAGAGGGCAGTTCCAGGCTATGCTGAAAGGCAAGATTTGCTCCCAGGCAGCAGTCTGAGAGGATGGGTCGCAGAGAGGTCGCCGGGTTCTAACTGGGCTGTCAAGGTTGCAGAATTTGCAACACTCCTGTTTGCTGATAAGACACTTCAGAGAGGGGCTTTTCATGATAAACAAAACAGAAGTCTTACATATTCGAAGTGAGTATTGGTAAAACTTGAGAGGCGTGCGGAGAGTATGTTATCTTTTCAGTCAGTCAGAATTAGACTGTTATTTTTGAACAGAGATGTTATTTTTCTTTCTCGCATTTGTAATTGAGAACACTGTGGCATAACGGAAAATGAAAAAGTTAGCTTGTTGATGTTATTCGCTTTTGTCTTTTCTTTTAGATGGTTCACTCTGTCTACTGTCTTTGGGTTCAAGGTCTGCCTAAGCGTTGTGAAGTGAATGCATTATTATGAACACAGGCTAATCATGCATCTGATGCAGAAATGTTAATGTATATTAAGCGCATATAAAAAAAGAAAAACATTTTGAAAACAATGAATCTGTGGGGTTGTGTTTTCTGTGCCTATGTGAATTCATCAACCAGGAGGGGAAACCACAGGGAAGCGCCCCAGTGTATCAAAAGCAGTAAAATATTTTACCACATGTTCAAAAGTGGGAGGTAAAGTTTGGGAACCAGCTAACAAGGTAGAAAACATATGATGTATGTATATTGTGGATCATTGAACATAATGAAGAGTGTTATGAACAATCCGTTAAAGACGGTAGTCCAGTTTCGTACATAAGTGACTGGAATGGCAGTTAGTGCTGTTTTGCCCCTGCGAGTGCTAAATCCATTATTGTGCTCTTACAGTCAACACTAAACAGAATACAAATATTAGAGGGGGAGTCTTGTCCCATCATATATGGCATTACTATAAATACGCTGTCCTACCACATTACCACTATTTTACCATGATACTAAAATACCACCCAAGTTATGTAATAGCCCTCTGACAAAACCCCTAACATTACCTCTCCTGTTCCCTCCGAGGCGCTCTGCACGGCCTTGGCTTCTCATTTCATCACTAAAATTCCAGACATCCTATCCAGCCTCTTTTCCTCTGCCTCTTCTTCCTCCTCTTCTATAACTCCTGGCCTGTCTGAGGCCATCTCTCCTCCTCCTTTATAGACAAGTCTGATCTTTGAAAGTCTTGTCAAAGCAGGTTCTCCTCTGCTCATCCAGAAACATTCAAAGGACCACATCGACACCCTTGCTCCAGCCTTGGCTGATTTCTTCAATCACTCCTTTGCCACTGGAACTTTCCCCTCCCCCTTAAGGACTCCCTTGTGCACCCGATTCTAAAGAATCCCTCGGCCGCTCCTTCCTCTCTGGCTAACTATCGCCCCACCTCCATCAATCCTTTGCTGGGCGAACTCTTGGGAAAGCTGGACATCTCCCAACTTAATCTGCATACTGAATCTGTTGGTTGCCTCCACGGCCACCAGTTTGGCTTAAGAGCTGCCAGAACCACAGAAACTGCTCACCTGAACACCTGTGAAGACCCACTCTCAAATCCTGACTCCAATCTTCCTTCTGTCCTCATTCTCCTCGATCTATCCTCTGCTTTTGATGCGGTCAACCATGCCATGGTTGACCTGCTCGAAAACCTATGTGACAACATGGGTATCACCAATCAGGCCCTGACCTAGTTGACATCCTTTCTCATGGACCAACCCTCTCAGGTCCAACAGGGGTCTTTCCTCTATTCTATTTCTCTCTCTACTTGTGGTGTTCCCCAGGACACTAACCTCTCTCCCTGGCTGTTGGATGTATACAAATTGTTTGTATCTATTTGCCCGTGGCCGATTTGGATGAATTTTATGCACCCGTTTTGAATGTAAATACATGGAGGGGAAACCCCCCGGACCTATCCTCCAATCCCCCTATATAATGCATTACCCCAAACCCACCCCCCCACATATATTTGCGGTCAAAACGGCTGCAAAAAACTCAGCCAATATGGTCGCGGGCAAATCAGCCACGGTCAACTTGGGCAATACTTGGCTGCTCAATCAATACCTGGCATCTCTCACCCACTGCATCGCTACTTTCTGCTCCAACTTTCAGTGTTATGCGGTTGACACCCAGTTCTACTTCAGGCTCCCCACAGCCACCTCTGCTCCTTCTCTCATACCAGACTGTCTGGCCGCAATTCAGGAATGGCATGCCACCAACGATCTCTGCCGTAATACCAGTAAAACTGAGATCCTCCTCATTGGGACACCTGCACCATCCTTTCCTCTCTCTCTCTGGCCACCCACTCAGGGCCCTCTTCCTGCTCCTTCCTGTGATGCTAAGAACCTTGGTGTCATCTTCGACTCCACCCTCTCCTTCTCTCCTCACATTTCTGACATCTCTAAGAAGTCTAACTACCAGCTGCAACTCCTGAGAGGTAGTCTTCCTTTTCTGCAAGACTTGTCCTTGGCCTCAAGCCCAGGGATTGTATCTCTCTGGCACTGAAATCTCTTCACTGGCTCCCTGTGGCTGCAAGGAACAAGTACAAGACCCTCTGCATTGTTCACAAGGCTTTCTGGGGCCTGGGACCGCTCTACCTCCAACTTTCTCTTCCAAAACATATTCCTTCTCAAGCTCTCTGGTCATCCACCTCCAGCTCTCTGAGGGTCAGACGCTGCTCCAAGCAGAGGGTTGGAGGCAGACCTCTCTCTTCGGCCAGGGCCTCCCTCTGGAATAGCATCCCTGCATCCCTCAAACTTGAGCAGAACCACCTATGGGTCCGGAAGCAACTCAAGACCTTCCTTTTCGCTCCCACTTTCTCTCTTCCTCTCCCCTGCTGATGAACCTAACTGCTCCATGCACTGGTCACTTGGATACACTCTGAGGTTTATAGTCATAATGTCGAAAAAAAAATGTCGACAGACAAAAATGTCGAAAAAAAAATGTCGAAAATAATAATGTCGACATCCTATACTTATAATGTAAAAAGTCATTTTTTCGAAAAAAAAATGTCGACATTTTTTTTTTGACATTATGACTATAAACCCTTAAAACTATCAACACCTCACCCAACACCCCCCTGCCACCCCCCCCCCCACACCCCCCAACCACCCTTTCACCCCTCATACTCAACACATACCAATTATTTATTTATTTATTTATTTATTTATTTATTTATTCAATAAATAAATAACCTAAAAAAGGATCATTTACTATGGGGGGGGGGGTCCCCCCCAACCCCCCCTCACCCAACACCCCCCTGCCACCCCCCCACACCCCCTCAACCACCCTTTCACCCCTCATACTCAACACATACCAATTATTTATTTATTTATTTATTTATTTATTTATTCAATAATTAAATAAATAAAAATTGTATTTACTATGGGGGGTCCCCCCCCCAACCCCCCCTCACCCAACACCCCCCTGCCACACCCCCCCAACCACCCCTCATACTCAACACATCATATATATATTTATTTAATTATTTATACATACACTAAATTAAATTTCGAAAAAATATCGAAAAATGTCGACATTTTTGTTTGTCGACATTATTGTTTTTCGACATTAATTTGTCGACATTTTGACTGTCGACATTATTGCTGTCGACATTATGACTGCACACCACACTCTGAACTTACAGCCTTTCTCCTACATGTCCAGTTGCCCTTGCACTGCCTCTGAGCTCCCCCAGCACTTAAGGGTTAGTTCCTGCAAGCCTGCAGTTCCTTCCCTCTGCACTTATGAGCCACCGGCTGGCAACTCTTATTGATTTACCTGCACTTCTCCCTTCCCCTCCCCCCAGGGACTTCTCCCCTCCCCTCTTCCCTGCAATTGTGCAATCTGAATGACACAAGGCCTAGTAAGATCGCTGTTATGTCCTCCCTTTGTTTCCCCCTCCTTGGCTTGTCATGCCTAGAAACACTTGTGTACAGGCACGTTATGAATGCCATATCATATCATGAAGGCCCCTGGCCATTCTACAGTTGATATTGTAACGGCAGGCAAAGAATATTAAAGAGTCATAGCCACCAGGAAAGCATCTCTCAAACAGGAAGCCTGGAAGGATTTATTATTGGCTCTGGCCACAAAAATACTCACACCTTCTGGGAACTAGTAAACTATGGCCCTGGCCACTTGACGAGACGTCACAAAGTGGTGGTTAATGTATTTGAGTCTATTTGGATGGATCATTTTAGCAACCTTTAGAAGGCGAGGGCCACGGAAAGAGAAGTATTAAGCAGCTTTGCGCCGCCAGCAAGTCTATCCTCGTTAAAGATCACATTGGAAGAAGTACCTACTACTTTCAACAAACTAGTCCTGGTTAAAGGTCCTGGACCAGATGGTATTCCTGTGGGTCTGTTTAAAAAGCTACAAGAATTGTGGGCCCACTTCTATCAGTTTGCCTGGACACCTTTGTAAAGCTTAATCGCTACTCCCAGTCCTGGAAGTCTGACATCATCTATCCAATCTACAAGAAAGGCCATGAGATCTACCAAGTTCCTACATGCTCATCTCTCTCTTGGACTCACAGTACAAGCCCTTTGGAAGAGTCATCCTGGCTAATCTCCAAACCTGGATGATCAAAGAAGACATTCTCCTGAATTTCAACTTGGACTAAGACTGGGATTCGGTGCCAATGAACAGGCCTTACATCTGTACAAGGTGGTGGATAATTCATTATTGCTGAAGAAGGAGAGAATCTACCTTGCATTTATGGACCTCAAAATGACATTCAATAAAGTAATCAGAAACAAACTATGGGGTTGTCTGAGAGATTACATTTGCTAGGAAGACCCAGTTTACATTCTTATTATGATCCATCAAAACTCAAGAGCATGTGTGTGTAGTGGAGGTGATGGCCAGTGCCCTCGATGGTTCTCGGTTAAAACAAGCGTCATGCCGGGCTGTGTTCTGACAACTACATAATTCTCACTTTATGCTAACAAATCTATAATGGAAAAATTAGAGGAACAAAAAACAGATGTCCCCCCATTTTGGCAAGAAATCAATTTCTATCTTGGCCTATCTTGGCCTTTGCTGGCGACACTGTTCTGCTTGCCAGAACACCTCGAGCCCTGCAAACTCTAATTAATCTCTATACCGATACTGATTTGATTACTGATTTAGATCTTGTAATGAACGTTTCCAAATCGGCTGTGATGATATGCCAAACAATCTCCCATAAAAGGCAGATTGGGCCTCTACCTTCCTTTTTTGTAAAAAAGACAGATGCCAGGGACCACATCCTATAACATGACTTTTGGGTGCTAAACACTCTATAACAACTAAACCGTATGGCTATAGCTGGCTATAGCTGGCGTATTTCATTTTGCCAGTGACAACCATTGTCATCATATTGGGCCTCAGAGCGCTAATATGGCATAGGAATTAAAATGTAGCCCGGTTACAAGTACAGGAAAATAAGTTCTTAAAACTGGTAATTGGCTCACCAGCTTCTGCTGCAAACTTTGAAGCATATCATGCTCACCAGCTATGGTTAAACAGTAGTGCTGCACTGTGCCAACACATTCTGCGTCGTCTTCTGTCCTCAGAATACAATATTTTGACTATCCCATTGCTCAATCATATAAGTTTCTCTCTTTTTACTAATGCCTCTGCACTATCTACCAACTCTGCTGCTATCACCAGTCAAGCAGCTGGGACTCATGACACAAGACTAGCAGAGCACTTGGCTCTCCTGAGGGAACATAGGGAACTAATGAAACCTTTAATCGTCTGCACGCTTTTGTTACACTTAAAACCCCCCACCCAAAACTACCTTGTTCATTCCTAAGATTTTAGAGAAAACTCTCATAACCAGAGCCAGGTGTAATGCCCTCCCTTTAAGGGCAGAAATGAGTTAATGGACAGCTTCCTTGCCATCTACCACCAGTTGCGGACTGTGTCAGGCGAGGGCTGAAGATCTGCTACGTTTTCTGTTCTTCTCACCGGCTTATGCTAAGATCCTCAGCAAAATTATAATTTTAACCAACGTGCCCTGCCATGTTTTCTTTAATTTAATGGGTGAAATCCCAGTGATTCCATGGACTCTGCTTTCCTACTTGAGGGTACTTTTAACAATCAGCAAAAAACTTCACTCAAACGTGCACATTGATTCTGTCTGAATAGGGGCAGCTTTTCTGTATATGTGGGTTTCCGAGCTTGTTAGTCTATTTTATTTTTGAAAGGTTAGTTTGGGACATATTGTGGTCACTTGCTGTTACTCATGACAGTTTATGCATCAATGTTATGAGTTAGAGATGTCAATTTGGACGAACTCCTCAAAAGTATCTGTCTGGTTCGTTTAGTATTATCCCCTGTGGTTCTTTATGACTGCACTTATTGTATAATGATACTTTGTGTTTGTTTTTAACTGTTAACTGTGAAGTGTTGTTTGGTATTTGTATCGTATTTTTAACAACATGAATCTATTTTGAGTTACTTGGATGCATGCTAACGTCCTACATCTCAACCTCTCTAAGACAGAGATTCCTTTCTTTCCTTTCACCACTTTTCCTCCTCCTTGTCCCATTCCATCTTCTTCCCCCTTCTAATCTTCATCTTTCCACCTCTGCTTACAATCTTGGTATCTACTTTGATTCTTTCCTCTCTTTTCCTAGCCCTATCACCAATACAGGCCATTCCTGTTGCTAGCAACTCTTCGATATACGCAAAGCCGTCCCTACCTGTCTTTGCATACCACCAAGCTACTACACTCTAGACTGGTTCATTCCCACCTTGACTATTGTTCTGCTATACTCATTGGTCTCCTGGACTATCATCTCGCCAAGCTCCGTTCAATCTTTAGTTCTTCCATTCTGACCTTTTGCTGTCTCTCTTCTCGTATATCCATATCGCCCTCCCATCTCACATTTTCCTTCCTATCCTTTGAATGATATTTACTTTCAACTGTCTTTGTATCATATTTATATGTATACATTGGCTAGCTCCTCCCATCATGCTTCTTGACTCTCTTTTTAGGACCTCTTACCCTCTTTCCATTCCCAAGGCCGCCTCAGTCTCATGATTCCCAAACACTCTCTGTATCTTCCTGCTTCTGGTCCTTCTGACTCCTGGCACCTAAACAATGGAACTCCTTCCCCCTTGAAATCAGAGCCTCTCATTCTTTCTCTAACTTTCATGTGAATCTAAGAAACCTTCTTCTGTCCATTCACTAAATCATGTAATGCAGAGATGGTTTGCTCATATCTACTGTTTTGTTTTGTGATTTTCTGTGCAGTACTTTGGTGAAAGCATTATATAAAATCAATAAAATACAATACAAATACACATTTTAGTTACTGATGTATGACCTGCGACAAGGTTAGTAGGCCTACCCTGTCAAGAGGGGATGGGCACCTCTATGGGTCTGGGTTGGTAGGCCTACCAGAGCAAGTCCTACCATAGAGGGTAAAGGTGTCAGGTGGCATGGCCACAATCATTGTCCCCTCTTGTACTGCCAGGTTGCTTGCATACAGTGCCACTGATAATCACCCAACACCTTCCTTGCATGATGTTGCCCAATCTCTCTCTATTTATTTCCAGAAGATTACATCTCCCTGCATCCCTTGGAAGAAGAAGAATAATCAGATAGATATCATAATCAGAACATTTCTCATATATGGTGACAGGCCCTTATCTTATCCCACTGTAAGTCCTGAAAGAATTTACCCAGTAGACCTAAAAGTAAAAAGTTAAAAATCAATTTATTATGTCAATATGACATATATCAACCATTAAAACTCATAATCAATAACACCCAACAAGGCACAAAGCAAATCATATACCAGCACACTAGAATCACACATCAATAACAATAAAAAACAATTTACCATACAGATACAATTTCAGAAGAATGATAACTCAATCCAAATAATGTGTCCCAATTTCATAGTCCCAACAAGTTTCTTTTCATCGCACCACGCTGGCAGAACATTCATCAGCGGATGTCCTTTACAAGTTGGTGATTATGTTCCAGATCTTTGTGCTTTGTGTGGACCTTACATGAAATCATTCATTGTAGTGTAGAAAACACACGAAAATTAAAACAAAAGAAAAGGAAAAAATACCATATCACCAAATTACCTATCAATGTTATAATTGCACCTATACACACCATAACATTTAATGATTAAAGCATCATGGTGAAGATCTGTGACGCACAAAGACAAACATTTTTGCATATGTAGAAATACCTATTAACTACGGTTTATAAGGGTTGCCGTCGGAGTAGATGATGGATTTCTCAAATCTTTCTACAGAGGAATTGGCCAAATTCTAGCAACAGATTGATATTGTGATAGTTCCGTGTAGGTTTTGATTGAGGGGCATTGTTATAAGGCATTGCGATCCTCTTATTCTGATTTACTGATGATGCAGGTTAATTCACTTAGTATAAATAATGGTACTGTGTGATGATACAGCCAAGTGCGTTGCAGTGCAACAATGTGCAATAAAGACTTGAGGGGTTGGAACGATACCTTTCTATATAGTACCTGTACTGTACAAGATTAGGGAAACCAACATGGCTGCCGGCAGAGTTTGACGGCAAAAACTAGTCCGTCTTTTGTGTTGATGTGACAGCAGCCGTTTAAATAAGACATGGGAAACAGCGTTCTGATGGCGCAAATTTACTTTGGTCTAAGCGTGGTTATCAAGTGTTGATGAAGGCTTTGCAAGGTGGTTTGGAGGTGATTGTCTGCACTACTCCGCTAATACTGCAGCAATATTATCACACCGTAAAGTAAATTAGTTAATTAATCACAGGGCATGTTCACAGGTGTCTTAGCGATATTACAATGCTTTGAAAGTAGTTGGATACATTGTTAATGATACTTTACCAGGCGACTCACAATCAATTAAAGATGCGTGCGTGAGAAAGGCTAAATATCAGTGTACTGTATACTTTATGATCCTTAGATTGCACAAAAGAAAAGAAATGCATTAAAGAAACACTAACCATGAAAAAGATGTCAACAAGTTTGGGCTATTGCTAAGTCATTACAAGGTAGGAGAGGTTATATTTGGTTATTGACTAGTGGCTGTTGGTGGGAGTGTAATGGTGGACTCCTGTTGGAAGAAATACTATTGTGACTAGTGCTTTGTTATGTTTCTGTTGACAGTGAGGCTCGTGTGGTATTTGGAAGCATTTGAGAGTTATTGGATTCCAAATTGAATGTAATCGTGGAATTAATACTACAACATGGCAGGAGCATCATGAGTAGGTGGCAGGTATTTCTACATATACAAAAATGTTTGTCTGTGTGCGTTACTAACGTTCACCATAATGCATTAATACTTCAGTGTTATGCTGTGTATAGATGCAATTATAGCATTAGTAGGCAATTTGGTGATACAGTATCTTTACTTTTCCTTTTTTTAAAATTATTTTGTGTTTTCTAAACTGCATTGAATGATTCCATGTAAAGTCCACCCAAAGCACAACAATTTGGAACACCAAAATCACCAACTTGTAAAGGACATGCCCTGATGTTCTACCCACGTGGTGCAATTTACAGAAACATGTTGGGACTATGAAATTGGGACATATTATTTGAATTGAGTTATCATTCTTGTGAAATTGTGTTTGTCCGATAAATTGTTTATGTTTATGTATTGTTATTGATGTGTGATTCTAGTGTGCGGGTATATGATTTTCTTTGTGTCTTGTTGGGCGTTATTGATTATGAGTTTTAATGGTTGATATATGTCATATTGACAAAATAAATTGATTTTTTACTTTTTACTTTTATGCCTACTGGGTAAAAATGTTCAGAACTTAGTGGGATAAGATAAGAGCCTGTCACCATCTATGAGAAATGTTCTGATTATGATATCTATCTGTCTCTTTTTGTTACTTACATAGTTGGGTCTGCCTCAGACTGCAAAGATAGATTGACCTCGACTGAGGTCCATTGTGGGGTTTTTGTGTATCACCTGTATTGGTGACACAGAGAAAGAATAATCACCAGGTAAACCAACGTTTCTCTAAGTGACAACGAACCTGTGAACACAAGCATCACTGTTTGGAAGAGAACAGCTCAGCGACCTTGAGGACCACAACCTACAACGTAGCAGAGAGAGGCTGCCATGCACACCAGAGAAACAGCTAACAGCAGTTAACTGCACATACACAGAGTGCTACAGAGATATTGTACTTGCTTTGGGAAAAGCCAGGACTGCTCCGCAACCACAAAAAAGGAGTAACAGGTCGGTGTAGTCCTCCAAAGAACTGGTACTTGTATGCCATGACTCAACAGCAAGAGCTTCGATTGCAAATCCACGGCTGACCCGCACACAGAGAAGGGGCAGGGCTTAGACCATCTTTTGTACCTTTTGAAGTTTGTATCACCACACAGCAGGGGAGAACAGGGAAAGATTGTCCCCAGAACCATTTGGGAGGGATACCCGATGGGAAGAAGGTCGGCAGTATAAAGGGCGACCTGGAAGACAGGAAGTTGAAGGTCAGTCTGGTGTGGTCAGAGGAGGAGCAGTTTGACCAAGAGACCAGGAAGAGGAAGGATGGTGTAGAGGAGCGTGGAGGAGAATTATACAGACAGTGTGCAAGTTGGGGCATTGGTTGGTGAAAGAAAGTGGTATTGTAGTGAATGGGCCTCATTACGACCCAGGCGGTCCGGAAATAACGATGGCGGTAAACCCGCCGCCACCGTTGTTTCCGGACCGCCTGAGTCCGACCCCTGCAGGCGGGAGGTGACGTTCCCGCCAGGTCTGACCTGGCGGGTTTAACACCTCCCGCATGCAGGCGGACGAGGAAACACCGGCAGCATTACGAGATGCTGCCGGTGTTTCCATGATCCCCATTTCCATCGAGTCCCATAGGACTCAATGGGAATGGGGATTTACACCATTCCACCTCCGTGATTCCCAGAAAACCGGGGTTGTAATGCCCCGGTAATTCCGGGAATCACGGAGGCGGAATGGTAATACGAGTCCGGCGTTAACCAGGCGGTTTTACCGCCTTGGTTAACGCCGGACTCGTAATGAGGCCCAATGTGTATGTGTGTGAGTGGAGTGGTAGGAGAGAGTAGGGAGTGAATGAGATGAGTGGGAAAGTGAAAGGAGAGTGAATGTGATAGATGGGGTGGGAGGAGTAGTGGTGTGGAGAGAGGAAAGTAGTAATAGTGCGGAGAGGATAGAGTAGTGGCGGTGGTGTGGAGAAGGGGGAGTTGTAGTGGTATGGGGAGGAGATAGTAGTATTTCTCTGGAGAGGGGAGGGTAGTAGTCAAGTAGAGAGGGTAGTAGTGTGCAGAGAGAAAATTAATGGTGATAAGTAAGATCGAAGTGTGATGGAAGGAGTCATAAGAGAGAGGAAATAGGACCATCAAAGGGACAGTGGAGAGAGTGTAAGGCAGAGAGGGGAGACGGTGGGCAGAGTTAGAGCAAGGAGAGTATAAGGAGAAGAGAGCAAGTGTTAGGGAGACTCCAGGAGAGGAATATATGACCATGGCAGGAACAGTAAAGGTGAATACTTGATTGTCTTAAAGGCAAAACCCTTAGGTCATTCTTATAGGGGAAACCAATAGATAGGAACCGAGGAAGAGGTTTAGATAAAAAAGGCGTTAGCCTTTAGGCTATTACCAGAAGACAGTATTTTTAGGCAGTATGGGTTACGATCGCTGATGGCAGTCCGTGTTCAAGGGACGCAATAGTTAGGGTGCAACTGCCCCTTCCTAGGTTAGAGCGAGAGGGACAGCCATTAGGCCCACTGCTGAATTAAAAATAAAAGCCAATGAACTGTCTCTGGGAGTTGGTGTCTTATTGAACAACAAATGATGGCACCTGCAAGAAGAAATGTCTGGATAACACGCGTGCTACAGGAATGGATATTATGTTTTTCCTTTTGAATGCCATTGGCAGTGCCGAGAGAGAGTGGAAAGAGAGGCAAATCTATTTGCAGAGGCACCCATGTTGTACAATAAGTTTGATACCCAGGTGAAAAAGGTACAAGTTGGGGTGGATTAACAAATAAACATGAGGCGTGCCTTTGGTCAAGGAGCATCATCAAAGACTGGAGATTACCAAAACGATGCACGCCCTGTAGAAGAACTAACATGAAGATATTATAATAAGACTAGCAAAAAGTACCCGTACTCCGCACGGGTTCTGTAGACAGACATGGAAACACTTTCTTCAATTTTTGGAAAGCAATGATCCTGTAGGTCGCTGTTCCAAGTCGCTTATCGCTTGATGTGTTTTCCACCCTGAAGTAAACTAAACTGAGAATGGGAGCACGTGGATGGCTTATATACCCCAGACCAGGTATGGAGGGGAGGCGAGAGTTGGCGTGCTGCAGCATACTGGGCCCTACTGTGCGCTCTCCCCACCTGTCACCTCACCCTGGAACAGTGATGTGTGATGCGGTGCAAATATCTTGGGAAACAGCGTGTCCTGCGGCATTGAAACATGGTTAACGAGGTGCCATAGGGACCTTTGAGTTTTGTGTCTCGTGTCTGACACTTAAAATGAGCTTTGTCTGGTCCTTCTATGACCACATTGAGATTTCACCGATCAATTTCAGGCAACTGTAAAATCTGGGGAAATAGATGGGGTGTGCAAATGTATTGTAGCCAGTGACGTCCGGAGGGTGCAAACAGGTAACTCTGCAAAATGTGGTGCAGATTGGTGGAACGGTGAAGAATAGTATAACGAACAAACAGATTTTCTGCCTTATTTAGATAGATAGATAGATAGATAGATAGATAGATAGATAGATAGATAGATAGATAGATAGATAATCAATATAGGCCAGGTGTTTTCAAGCGCATGCCCAATTATTTATTAAGATGGTGGGCACATTAAGCACGTGTTGGGGAAAACAATTCACTTTTTGAATTGTGTTTTAATTTCCTATTTAATTGCAATTCGGGAAGGTATTTCTTCACAGGTGAGCAATTCAATAGGCCAGACACCAGTGAGGAAAAGCTTGTCACCCGAGTGTGCAGCATTTGTTTGCCCCAACCATCAAAGATCCGCATTGCTTGGAAGAAAGGACTCCTCTGAGTGAATAATATGAAGCAAATGAAAGAGGTGCATCTGTGCAAAAGAGCAGCATGGACAGAATTACATTATATTTGCACATCTACAAAAACAGTTCCTACATGTGTCTAATATTTGCACTGACGCTAATGCAATTGCAGGTGCGTGTAAGGTGCCCTTTCTATGCCCATTCATTTTAGGACACAAGGACAGGCCCTCACTTGTGTGCATGCGCAAACATAACGTAATCGTGCGTGCCCAAAACGTGTAACCATCAGAAACAACATCCCTTTGTTTTACCAATGATGGACTATGATGGAAATCAGGAGATCTACGTTCAAGTTAAGAGCGACTCAAAGGTCGGTAGAGCTGGCCAGACAATGTCAGTCAGACTCCACCTGTTAGGAAAACTTTCAAATAGGCGAGAACCTCGTGGAGCTTTATAAAAAATGAACTACAAGAAGGCCTAAAATGAAGCAATTAACTGAAGACAGACAACAAAGGTTTTATTTATTTTTTTTAAAACAAATGCACAAAGACTGTTTTACTTGACCATTCTCTGTAGCCCACTTACCTCTGGCATATGTCAATCTCTGGTTTTGATTTCGAGACTGTTTTTCCACGGTGGATTGGGAAGGCTCCAGCAATGATGTAATCTCCTGGGCGTCGAAATTCGGAAAACGGAGCTGCATCTTGGCAACCAAAGGCTAAATTTGCCCTCGAAAACAGCAGCAGACCGAGCACGACAGTGGAGCCAAGCATCCTGCGTGCTGCTAAGGCAGAGCTGTGCAAACGCGTGCTGTGGCGTATGCGTAAAAAGGACCTAATTTGTTTCTGCTTTGGTTATTTGCATGAAAAAACCTCAAGAACACGGGTTGTCTTGTCTGAATGGCTTTTAGGTTTGAAGTACTTTATAAGATTGATAATGTATACCTTTCAATCATTTACAAGGCTGTCGGGAATCTGGAAGTCGTGGTGAGTGCGAAATTAGTTGACTGTGTTATACTTGTCTCGCAGAACGCTAAAAGGCCGCACAAACATTTGATGTGATTACTGTGAGGAACAAAAATGCCGAAGACAAGCATTTCAGTTCTCTAGCTTTTTAGACCCTGGCAACCCAAAATCCTTGGAATCAAAAGAAACAGCAGGGTCTTCTATGCCACAAAAAAAAATCCCTTGATATTCCTACCAGCGAATTACAGGTACATGTCATGACCGTGTGCCATGATAGCAGACCTGCAGTGTACAAAAAAGAATTCTATCTCCAGACAGGAGGCAAGCATTATGCTGCACATTCTTTAATACAGCAAGTCACAGAATTTCAAAATGTGAACATTAGCAAACAGCATGCAATGCTGATTTGCTTAGTAGCGTGTAGAAGAGTATCGGATGTTAGGGCATTAGGAATAGATAGGAAGATTTTTTACCCAGAAGGCGTAGCTTTCAGCATAGCAAAAAGAACAAAATGCGATTCAAACATTATCTCCTAGCCCTACTTTCCAAACAACAAGAAAATCTGCGTAGCACAATGCATAAAAGATTACGAACTAGCAACAGCCACCATTAGGCCATTAGGAGTGACCCAGCTGCTTATAGCGCCTTGGAAGCCACATCATGCCGTAGCCACAGCCACAATATCCCGAAGGATCAGAGAGGTTATGCAGTGGGCGGGCATAGACTTATCCAGATTTGGCGCGCATTCTGCGAGAGGAGCAATGGCATCTAGAGCCTTCACAGCAGTGGTGTCATTACAAGACATTATGAAATCAACTGATTGGTCTTCAGAAGCGACACTTAAGACTTTTTATTGTAAACCAGTCTCCGAAATATCTAATAGAGTTGTAGAGAGCTTTGAACAAGCATAATGCTCACCTTCTGTCTTGGCATAGAATGAAGATTGCCCATGCTTACAGCACAGGGTAGTCTTGATTCTATTAAAGACACGGAGGCGAGCATTATATCCCGCCCACAATACGCCTAGAAGTTTCATGTGTATAAACTCTCTGACGTATTTCCCACCCTTACAATTTTGCTCTCAATTTCTCATAGATGAGCAGAAGACGGCTTGAGATGTACAAAGTGAAAGAGAGCAAGTTTTGTTTTTTCTGGAGCACGTGTCTAAGCTCAGTCTTACCAGATCAACCGAGGCCCTGAAACAAGAGTTGGAGTCCTCGGAGCGCAGAAGTATTGGAATGGTGCAAGAGGTGTTATGTTTCAAGTTCAGGCAGAGTTTCACTGCCAAAAGAAAGAGGAAAGAACCCGGGCCTGAAGCTACTTCTACTGTACTGCAGGCTCTAATAGGTGGACAATGGGAGCCTTAGGACTACTGAACACTAGAGGCTCATGGGGTTAGTAGTTTTCAGTTAAACTTTTTAAACTCGTTCACTTTTCATGTCATCTAAATAACAAAATGAAAAAGTTGATTTTAAATGTTCAGATTTTGAATTGCTGTGAGTTGCAGTATTAAAGAAAGTACAGCTTGATGCTCGCCTCTGTATCTTTAATAGAATCAAGATTATCCTGCGCTGTAAGCATGGGCAATCTTCATTGCCACTAAGAAAACTCTTCAAGACTCCATTTGGCGGCCATGTCTAGACTCCATTGTACACACACATGTTTGCAAGGACCACAGGCAAGCCAGGCACCTAAGCAACAGTCCACACGGAGCTCTTACAGCTGCCACTGCCCAATGGACCATCGCAAATAATGTTCACAGATAGTTTCACCAAACTTCCTCTATGCAACGTGTGCACCCCTATAATGGTGACAATTCATTCATACACTAAACAAGATCATTTATCTCCCTTCAGCAAGCTGCCCTCTTCATCACAAATGGCCATGATCTTTCTCATAGGCATCTTTTGACTACATGGTCTGCCAACTACCATTATTTCTTTCTGGCCAAGGACCACAATGCATCAACATTTTCTGGACTCATTTATGTTAGAAATCAAGAGAGCTCTAAACTCTGGATTCCAACCAAGGACCAATGAACAAACAGAAAGGCTAAATCAGACGACACCCAAACAATATTGGTGTGATTTCTCCTCTGCCGCTGACTATAATTGGGTTGATCTCCTGCCAGCTGCAGAGTTTCCTACTAAAGCACTAAACATACTACTACAGGTTTCAGTCAATTTCTTGCTCCACCGGCTTCCATCCTAGCATAGTCCAAATGGCTGCATTTTCAGATACCTATACAACTTCCTTAAAGTTTGAAGACACACTAAAAAACAGGCCCTCGTTATGACAAAATGGCTTCTGCTCTGCAGGGGTGTACATATGAGTATTGGCTAAACTCCCTACTCAGCCCTCACGCTTCTACATACCAATAATGATCCCAATCATGAATGTAAAACAGGCACAGCTAAGAGATACCTCCTTTGCCATTTGTGGTAACGTGGGCCGAGGGAAGGCCATCCTCTCATAAGGGGTGTGAATGTGAGCCAGTAGGAACCTTCACAGCAAAGCAATATAGCAACAGTTCCAAAGTAAAAGAATGTCCAATCAAGGTTCTATACAAATACATACTACAATTAAACAAATCAATTGTACACTTAAATATCAAAAACACTATAAAAAACATCGCTCTAAAGGAAGACAAGGGAATGCAGAATGTAAAGATGCAGCACTCTGTATATTCAGCAGGGAGAAAAAACAGGTAGGAAATGCAACAAGGAACTCAAAAAGGGTATGGCTTGTAGGACATAATGGGGCAAAAAAGCACTTAAACAGTCTCTTCGGCCCCAAAAGGTGAGCAGGGAGAAAGGGTAAGTCACTTATTCCAGTGTTCGGCAGTCTGACAGTTTCAAACCAGGCTTTGAGCTGTATGGTGGTGTGGGTGGAACATTTTGCGGGAGTGGTGGGTTGTGCTGGATATCAGCAGTAAGATAGCATCTAGTTGGTTTGGAGCAGGAGCTTGGTGTGGTGTGAATGCTGCATTTGGGTCATAGAGTTTGCATGGTTCACAAGGGTCCGTTGGTTTGTGTCGATGAGTGACGCACTGCTCCAGCGGTTGGAGTCAAGGTCTGTTGGTTCGACCTTCATGATCTGATTCAGAGTTCAAAGAGGGTGGTTCCAATTCCAGCAGGTCAGAGGCTGGTATTACCGTTTTCCAGTATCCTGGCAGTAATACCCTGAGGGATCCGGGTAACTAATAATAAGGCCCATTTATTGTGGCCAAGACTTCAATCGTCCCTGTTCTTCTTGATTGTATGTCAGAATATGAGGTAGTAACATATGTTATTCTAATTTCTGTTGAGGCCCTGTTTAATTCCTCATTGACTTGAATGGGTATGTACCATGAACAGCATACTTGGAAGCCTACTGCACAAGTTTATGCCTTTGCTTTGGTACAAAGTTTTACTGTATACATCCCTCGAAAGATGGCCCTATGGATCACGGCAGGAGACATGCTGTCATCTCTTACTCAAGTAATTTCATGGCTGTGGTTGTGCTGGACATGTGGCAGTTATGCCCTCTTTCTGTCAAAATTGCAGCCTGCATGTCTGGAACATCCCGAAACCAATAATGAAGGACCCCCGAGCCTGTGCAAAGTGTTTAGAGTTTGGTGCCTGGCTCATACAATGGGGGATGCGGTACGTAAATGGTTGCATCGTGTCTGACATCCCGGGAAACCTGACATCTCTTAACCATCAGGGCTCTTCTACAATAGATCGCATTTGTTTATCCTTGGACTCGTGGGGAAATATAGTAAGTCTTGATGTGGTGGCAGACCCTAGTAGTGATCACAACCCCTTAACTTTGACATTGAGGGGGATTGTGGGAGGGGAAACCCCACTTGATAGCGTCCCCTGTCCGGTTGAAGCAGAAGCAGTCTCTTAAAGAAGAATCAATTGGGAAAGAATTAAATAAAGCCTCCGGTCGGCATTTCAGCATCTTGGCTGGGAAATATTTGGAAATAAGTGGCATTTTAGAAAATGAGGTTAGCCTGGAGCGGGTAGTGGAGTGCTTCATTAGTCTATTGGCGGCACTCACTGAGGGTTTTGTGGTACAGTGTAGGCAAAAACGGAAAACTTGCAGGAGGGGTGGTTTGATGCACATTGCACATCTGCTAAACAATAATTTCTGAAGGCTCTGAAATCATCTGTCATCTCCAGGGAGGACATTATTCGGGCGAGAGCTCATTATCGCTCTGTGTTGGGGAAAAGGAAACTGGACATTGAAGAGGAAGTGTGGGAAGGCTTCTTAGAAGCCATGAGGGCAAACGATTCGAAAGCTTTCTGGAAACTTGTGAAGGGGGGACCAAATCATAATTCATCCGAAAGTCCAAAGGGTACTCATATGGCAACGCAAGCTTGGGTGGCACATTTTGCCTCGATGTCTGGAGGCAGTGGATCACCTGAAGAAGTAAGGAGCAACAGTACTTCCTTGCGTTTCACCCTAGAGGAGGTTTCCTCGGCCATGAAAGCCCAAGCCTGAAATCGGGCCCCTGGCCCAGATGCCAGACCTGGTTTTGGACCTGATTGACCTATGGGCACCACTGTTGTCCCTGGCGTTTAATGTCTGTTTAAATTCTGGCAATGTCCGCCCATCATGGAAAACTGCCACTATTTCTGCTTTTCAAAAAGGGAGACCACATGTGTCCGATGTCTCCCTTTAGACACCTCCTTCAAATATTTGGAAGGTTCCTGCTGTGGCATATAGAGTCCTGGCTTCTGGAGGGGGGCATACTTTCAGACATCCAGTTTGGCTTCCATCCAGGCCTGGGAAACATGGAACAGAGCCTCAATCTGTATTTATTAAATTTCCAATTCTGTGTTTTGTATGGGGAAGGCGGTTTATCTCGCTTTTATGGACTTAAGCACGGCCTTCGACAAAGTGGACAGAGCAAAGCTGTGGGCAGTGCTGGGGTCCTTGGTATGCCTGGAAGTATTTCTGGTCATGTTGCAAGAAATTCATAGGGAATACAGGGCTTGTGTTCGCATTGGACCCGGGGGGCAGTGCACATGCTGTTTTGACGTTGGGCTTGGGGTTCACCAGGGCTGCGTCTGGCCCCTATATTGTTTACTCTGTATATAAATGGGCTCTCTAAAACTCTTGTGAACACTAGGGCAGGCTGCCCGCATTTGGGTGGGAGGCTCTTTCCGGTTCTGGCTTTAGCTAATGATGAGGTGCTAGTAGCCAGAACACCTAGGGCCTTACAGATTCTGATAGATGTCTATGCAGCATTTATGGACAATTTCGGGTAAAAAAATTAACACCTCCAAGACCGCGATAATGGGGTGTCTAGGGGTAAAGAGGCCTGCAAACATGCGCACCATGGTGTGTAACGGGGACATGAAGGATGTTCCCACACTTCCTAGAGTGAAGGAATTCGATTATCTGGGCTTTAGAATCTCAGAGTCAGTCACGGCAGTGCCCACATAAAAAAATAATCTATGAAGATGACCCAGAAGTTAGGTGCTATTTCCCGTATTTTTGTCATGCTGTCAGGGCCATCCCTTGGATTTGGAATTAAAGGTTTACGTGACCTAGACCAGGGTGGCCACTCTGTATGGAGAGCCACTATGAGGATATATGAATGCAGCAGAGCTTCAGGTGAAGGAAACATTTTTTTTTTTTTTTTTTTGACGGCTCTTGGTACTCCCGGGCTCCTCCCCCTGTGTTTCAGTACTGGGGATGAAGTTCTGGGAAGACCAATGGGCACTAGCTCCAAGTAATTTTTGTCTCCGTTTGTGGGCCACTGAGTGAGCTACATTGTGCCATTTTATTATCCGGAGCCTTATCGGGAAAAAAAATTGACTTAACATTCCTTGGCTAGCCCATGTTACAGAGTCTCTGTCTAATAGCAATATCTTTACGCTCCATACACCCGATACCCTGTTATCCAGCAGCCAAGTGAGAGATTATGAACAGATTATCTATTGGATGATGAAGAAAAAAAGGGAGAGTATGGAATTTGACACCAACTCAGATAGGAACCCTGCAGAACCCTGGATGAACAAGATTCAGCCCTACCTTCTTAGGAGTACAAAAAAGCGAGAAAGTTGGCTGATCACAAGATCCAGGTTTGACTGTTTACAACTAAGAGGAAACACTGCAAAGTGGTCTGGCCTTCCCAATAGCCACAGCTGCTCAGCATGTGGGGCGGCAAGAGAAGACCTGAAGCACTTTGTGCTGTTTTGTCCGACATATAAGGAAGTGAGAAGGTCTACAATTTTGCTGGTTGTTAGGCACACTGACATTCGCTTATAAAGGCCGGCTTTACTTTTCCTTCTGACCGCTGACTCAGCATTAGCAGCTATGGCCCTTCTGTGCTATATGAAAAGGACTATGTACCAAAGAAAGGGGTTTTTAGGTGAACAGTGATGTTTTATTTATGCTGTGGAAAAATGTTTTACATTTGTGCTGTATTGATTTTAGTGTGAATACAGGGTAAATATGTGTTGTAATGACTAAGGCTAATGCAGAGGAGCAGCTATGTACATATGCAGGAGATCCCGCCCCCCACCTCCCCTGTATTGGAGACATGAGATTGTGCCATGCCTAACACCAGCCATAATACCAATATCGCAGCAAGTGTTTGAAAGAAGATACCCATTGAGACAACCCTACCGAATGTGCCCTTGACGTGATGATAACACACAGGAGGAAAACCCTGAAGGAGTATAAAGAGAAGCTGGACGGGTGAACTGATGACATCATAAAAGAGTATGCACAACATCTCAAGACACTGGCTGAAGATGATGTATGGATCCTAGAGGGCTAATGGTGAAGTAAGGCCCAAGTGAACTCTCAAGTATACAAGAAAAAGATTACACGTGAGCAAAGTGCTGCAGAACACAACCGTTCAATAAATGTACAGACGCTGAAAAACAAGATAGATTAAGTCACCATAGAAGCTAGCTATGAGTAGTAAATAGAATGCAGGCAAAGCCACCATTGTACAGAAACTCAACATTAGTATCATGAATTTAGTAAGCCAGAACCCATGAAGCAGGAATGGAAAACTATGTTGTAGCAAGAATAGGCTCATGGAGCTGCATGGCGAGGTTTTCTGGCCTGGAGGCAAGATTCAAGAAGCGAGGTCAGCTATCTATTCTGAAGAAGGACGAGTATGCAGAGGATGAACCTTCACACATTAAGGTGCAAGAATGAACACAAAGGATGCCAAACTTGAATTCAGTTGGCGCATTTAAAAGCTGTGAAATGGACCAAATTGGTCTCCTGTCACGTGAGTCAAGGATAGAAATAGAGCTTGAACTTCAAATTCCAGACACGATAGTGTGTGCCCTCCCACCCGTGCATTCTCAAAGACAAGGATACTCTGCAAGGCCAATTACAAAGACAATTTCATGGCAGAAGTCATGGACAATGAGAAATGCTGCGCTAATTGGGTGGTGAGGTAGTTTCTTGTTCTATCTCCCTGTGTCTGGGTCTGGGCTTACGTGCTGCTAGATTAACCAAATGCTCCAGACATGGCACAAGTGTGGCAACCAATTATATCAGGTCATATATAATAAAGGACCTTGTAGTTTGAAGACCAATGAGAAACTGTGAATATAATGTTCCTGAAATTACATGTTTTTAGAGATAGGCATAAATTGTCCACCTGATAATGGGCAGTCAATAACAATCCTAGCTCCTATAGAAATGTATCCTTAGATGTTTCCCTTAACCAATCCCGACCCTTGATAGATTTTTCACTATTGCTACGTAGCATGACGTCACTCTGACACATTATTTAGTATAAAGACCATACTTTGTGTGGAGATCATTGAGAGACTGAGCGTATGTCCGTTGATGTTCGTTGTAACCTCCCCGTTTTAGGTAATTGTTAATAAAACAGTACTTTGCCACCCTCCTGAGTTGGTTCTGTTATTTGGACTCAGAATTACTCTGGTGTAATTCCATCCATTCCATATACACGTTCCTTAGGGCCATAAACTCACGTGGTAGCAGTGCGGATGGTTTCAAGACCCAAACTAGTTTTGCGCTAGTATTTCGGATGATCGGGCATACTCTGCCATTAGCTGGAAGATTGCAGTGTTTCCTGTGAAGAGCGGTTGACAGAAATAAACCTGCAAGAAGAGTCGAGATGGTGGGAAGGTCCCGCTTTGAAGAAATCCCTGCTCGGTTTCCGCAGGCGCTCTGCGGACAGAAGGTGAACTTGATGAATTGAAGGAGGAGTCGAAACCGAAGGCCTCAAGTCGATTAACGAATGTAAGTAGACTGAGCGAAATGGCAATATAATATAAAGGGGCAGGGATTGTGATATTTAGAGTAACAGGACATTTTGTGTAGATTAAGATAGCGCCTAAAAGAAATCCTAGTTCATGGGAATTGGAAGGAGACGTCTCAAACTCCAACATGAGTAGTGATAAAAGAGAAAACCGTGAAAGGTGACGTGTTAAACCCTGTATAGGTTAAAATAAGTAGAGGCTAGAGAAGTATACCCCTTATTATAAATGGTTAATAATGAAGGGAAGGTGATCACAGGGTTATTAATGTGTAGTGTGTGATTATTCTAAATATTGTTTGTTATGTGAATTATCAAGAAGTAATAGAACTGTGAAAGGTCGAAGGTGACAGTGTTTGAAGTTAAGGTGTAGTAAACGATTGGCGCCAATCAAAAGATAGAGAGGTTCTTGAAATAAAAGAGAATTGAGCAGCGATTGATGCTGCTTGCTCATATTTGTTTTAAAACTAAAGGTGGTGATTTGAGTTGGATAAAAGGTTTCTTTAATGACCTGGTAAGTAGCAACAGTCAATAGAGACTTGCCATTATGGAGGACACTCATCTCATGCATCTTTGTAAGACACTGCCAAAACATGCGCCCAAGTGCAAACAGTACAGTGCAGAATGGGTAAAGGGCACAGCGGATAAAATGTTCATGTCGTGGCCACAAGGGGGATCATTGTCAAAAAAGCGGTATTGCAACACATGACCGTACACGCTGCATACACAGGAAAGAAGTTAGAGAAAAGACTGGCAATTTTAGAACTCTGCAAGATGTACCAAGAGGAAAAGGAGGACCTACCACCGGAGGAGTGGATGCTTAATCAGCATAAGGGAGTGGGCAATGAGCCCTCAGCTCCTCTTACCCTGTCTGAGATTAAGAGTGTAACTACTCAAGGGATAGGAGTTTATCCTTTAAAGGAACTGAAAGCAGTGGCTGGGTATAGTAACCCGACATATGAACCCCCTGCTTCTAGTAGTGAGGCCAGTCAAGAAGAAATCAAAAGAAAGGAAGATGTCTGTAAATCTATACGAGATGAGGAAGAAAAAGGTGAGAGGCTGAATATATCAACAGATGTAGACCGAGAAATTAAGCAATGGAAGGGAGAAAAGGACAGGGCCGATGAGGTAACAGGGAAAGGGAAAGAGAAAGGAGATTTAGGGAGGATGAGCTAGGAAGGAAAAGCAGGGATCGATGGGAACAGATATACAGGGAAGAACAAGAAAAAGATGAGAAGCGGGCGCAAGAACAAAGAAAGTATGACAAGAGACAAAGACAGATAGAGGAAAGGGATAAGAAGGAAAGAAAGAGAGGAGGAAGCAGCACAAAGAAGGGCCTCAGAGGAGAGAAGAATGAGAACGAAGGCAGGGAGCAAGAAGGGAAGAACGAAGGCAAGAGGAAAAGAAAGCTAGAAGGGATGCGAGAAAGCAAAGGGAAGTGGATGAAGAAATAAAACAGAACAGGAGGCAGCGAGGTTTAGATGCCAATCTCGTCCTTAATGAAAAAAATGAGGCCAAGTGGAGAAATAAGATGGGATGGAATGAGAGAGATTCGCCCAATAAAGGAGGTAATGCCAGAACTACCTAGAGAAGCGCTAGAGGAAGAAAGATATGAGCGCAAGACATTGAAGAAAAGATCGATAAAATATAACAGCAATTAAGATTGGATAGTGAGTATGGAAATTGGGGAGCACTAATCGATCCCTTGTATCTCAACTGCTAATTTGAGGAAGAAAACATGTTTAGTGATGAACGCCAAGCACTGTCTTTGAGTAGGTTAAATCTAGAAAAAGGCGAGGGGGATGATAGTCATACCAGTTGGGGTTTGGAAATGTCAGACGAAGAAAGAGAGTCAACTCGTGAGGTAGAAGGAGAGGGTGCGTGCGCCTCCTGGGAAGCCAACAGATGGATAAGGAAGTAAGATGGTCAGATCTGGAGTACCCTAAAGTAAGAACGCCAGATCCCATATCATGTCCTGAGCTACCCCAAAGACGATCATGTAGTGAGAAGAGAGAATCCCCACTGTATGTGAGCAGGTTAAGGTTGTTACCAGCAAGAAGGCGGATAGGGACGATTACCCCTGCCATAGATGTACTAATAGTAGGATCCGACAACGGGATGGGGTTTACACAGTTCCCCTTCCTAGAGAAGGGGGGATCAAGACCACATTACATTCAATGGCCACAGATGGATAAGGATAACTTAAAATGCAAGCTCCCTAGTTTGTATTCGGGGGCTGGGAAATGGATATACAAATTAGAAAAAATGACAGGGGGAAACATGTTGGCTATAGGAGACATAACAGGTCTCCTGGCAGCCATTCTTGGGGAGAGGACTGATGACATATGGAGGCGAGTGGGGTACGCAAATGTGATGGCACAAAACACAGCACATGATGGAGCGCCCTTTAATAATTGTAGGTCAGATGTTTGGAGGGCTCTCGTACAGTATCCTGACACCTCTGATATGGGTGCAATTATGAACCGCAAAATGAAGGAAGATGAAGACCTTATTGCGTATATTTTTTTTTCTTTTATTGAAAAAACATTGTGTTAGTTCACACATCAACTTTTTCAATATTATCTTACATTAACATAAGGTATTATGATACCTTAGCACAACCGTTACAGCAGCAAAGACACTTCCACAGAAGTAAAATAAGATTAGTAAGAAGCTTTTAACAATATAAAACACTAATTAAAACACATAATATAAACATCAATTACAGCAATTTAGATTAAAATTCAGTTACTGTAGCATCAAACAAGGCTAATATGTCATGAATTCAGTTTCAAAATAAAATGTACAGTTGCAATTACGAATGAGACGGACGTAGCATTAAAAATCTTGTGCCACAGTTGATCTTTTGTTAACAAAGGTCTTTCTTTGAAATAGCTAACAAAAATAATTCTTCCTCAGGTCTACCAAACCGATACATTCCGAGATGAAATGAGCACTAGTCTCAGGATGATTCACAAGTTTACAGAATCTACATTCAGTCGACAGAGCCAGATCTTTGTCATAAAGTGCCTTTTGGGATTTAGTAGGTAACAGATTTAAGCGAAAATGTAGAAAAGTGTCTGCCTAGGATCTATCTGGAAAATGTTGAATATATAAAGGTATCACATTCAGTGCTTTGCATAAAAAGGATCTGGCCTTGTACGCCTTATAATTTAAGCATCTATTTCCAGTATTAATCCAGTCAGTCCTATAAAGTTGTAGTTTTGCTTTATCTGGAAATTGAATGAAAGTTTCTAGTTTAATATCAGCTGCTGCTAGAAGAGCATCACATTGAAGTTCTCATTTTGACAGAGGCGTATTCACAGTGTTATTTGACAGATTTTTTAGAACTGAGAACAGATTTTTAGAGAGGTCCGAGGATAACTGGATTTTCCTATACAGGGCTAACATTGCCCACTGCACAGCTACCTCTAAGGATATTAGCCCCATTTCGTAGCGGATAAGAGGAATTGGCATACTTGTAGGAACAGGTAAGATAATTTTCCAAAAAATTCCTTCTAATACATCCCACTTGATATCTTTATCCAGTAATTTAGACTGGGCACCATAAGTAATGATGGGGACAGCTTTTTGTAAATAATATGTTCGTGCAGGAATCAAGGAGAATTTACCATACTTCCTCTGTAGTGCCTTAGCTTAGGTCGCCACCATTCTTCTTTGTATGGTTTCTCACATAAATGAGAGTTAACAATCACTCCCAAATATTTGTACGAGCTATCACATACCAGTGGGTGCTTAGCAAGGGACCAGATGAATGTAGTTTGGGATCTTTTATTAACATGACTAGATATTAGAACATTTGACTTTTTGGCATTTATCTCCAGATTATTTTGTTCGGCAAATGCAGATAGGGCTGATAACTTTCTTTGCAGCTCTATTGGAGTTAAGTCAAAAAGAACTAGATCATCTGCGTAGAGTAAATGTGAATATGATAAGCGCCCAGTTTAGGAGAGAAAGTCTGGATATTCTTAAGAGCTTTATAAAAGTCACTAATATAAAAATTAAATAAAATCACAGCAAATGGGCACCCTTGTTTCAACCCTACGTTTGTCTCAATAGATTCTGATAAAAGACCTTTAGTCAAACATTTAATTTTAATCGAGGTATTAGAATAAAATTGGTGAATTAAAAATATAATACACGACGGACACTTTGCAGATAAAAGTTTATTCCATAAAATATTTCTCTGAACTGAATCAAAAGCTTGTTTAAAATCCACAAATGCTACTTAAACCGGTTGTCTGGTTTTTATTGCTTGTGCTTTAATTGCAACAATTAATGTTAAATTTAGTGCTGTACCGATGCCGGCGACAAAACCCGATTGATGAGGATCCATTAGATTTTCCTTAATCAGCCATTTAGTAAAATCTCTGATTAAGAGTCTTGCTAGTATTTTGCCAGGTGCATCTAGAAGAGCAATGGGACGGTAGTTACAGGGATTTGTTCTGTCCCCTTGTTTACAAATTGGTAACACTATGGCAGTCTGCCAAGAGGGTGGAATTGTCTTGGTCTTAATTATAATTTGAAAAATTTGATTTAGGACCTCAGCCCAGACTTCCGGATGCGCTTTAAATATAAAATTTGTGAGCATATCTGGACCCGGACCCCGTGATGAACTGAGTGTTTTGATTATTAGTAAGATATTGATGGAATCGAATTTGAATTGAGCAAGTTCGGAAAGATCACAATCAATGGATAGGGGCTTTTAAGTCTTGTTTAAACAAAAGCGTTTGATAGTGGTCTTTCCAAGTTCCTTCATCAATACCATTTAGTTGTGTAGATTTAAAACAGTTCCCAGAGGCAGAATTAATAATAATCCAGATCTCAGAGGCAGATTTTAGAAGCAAGGCTTCAAGCATTGATTCAGCTTCTCTCTGTTTCATCATGTGAATTATCTGTTTAATTTTATTGCGATAGCCCGTTTTCAGGGCTATCTTTTGCATACTGCTTACATTTTTAGGCAGCTTTCGAAGGGCCTTACGTAAATCCTTTTTTAGATCATTGAAAGTTGAATTCCATTTATATTTATGGGTAAAAGTTGGTTTAATACCTTTACATGACTGGGCAATGATCTGAATACAGTCATTTTAAAAAGTATGGGAATTCATTAATTTTTTTCCAGCCAGAAGTTCAACTTTTTGTTGTAAGCAAGAAATGTTATTAATATTCCATTGCGTATATTCAGGAGAAATGGCAGCTTGAAACTCGTGAGCCTTGGGAAAAGACAGTGGCACTATTCTATCATATTTTATGTCAGGGGTTACCAGAGCCAGTACAAAGACTGATGAAAAAACAAGTGGGGATGGAAGCAAAGCCATGGGCTATGATACAGTTGACTATAGTACATCTCTGTCGGTTATTACAAAAGAAAAACAAAAAGAAGGATGAAAATAGAAAAATCAAGGAAACAAAGTTGGTTCAGAAAAAATTGTCAAAATGTGCCATAGAAGGGGTGGTATTGACAAGCGTAGAATGAATGGGAATGCAAGAAGCAATAGGTACATCACAGGCGAATAATTTACGCACGGTGGATCAAGGTGCTTATGGGTTTGCACCATGAGGCAGAGTTTTAGGTTTTAGGAAAAGAGGAGGCGGATTTCAAAATAACCAGGGTGGATTCAGAACACTCAGAATGAGAGTCAGAATGCACAGAGATGATATAATCAAGGAGGATTTGCCAGAGGGCCACCCCCAGTGTGTTAGAATTGTGCAATAACGGCATATTGAGCGCGTATTTAGGAGCTGAGGGAGTGTACAAAATGTGGAGACAGCTTATCCAGCACCATACAGTACACAAACAAGAGAGGGCTTTGCCCAGGATCAGACATCTTATCAGGCACAGGGACCACAATTACAGCAAGTACAACAGCAGTACCCACCGCAAGGGCAGTCACAACAAGCACCTATGCAAACACACCAAAATGCAAATCCAGGGCACTCACACCTAGCATAGGGGGTGTTACTGTGGTAGAAGGAAACCCTTTCACAGGGATGAACTTATACCCCCTATAGGACAGCTCACAGGGTGACTTGATATGTTCAGTACTATGTGTGACACCAGAGACCCCCAAGAGGAAAAAAGGGTCGATTTGACGATAGGAGGCAAAGCCTTTTCTTTTCTTGTAGAGACTGGGGCGACTTGCTCATGCATACGGGAGGGAAAATATCAAATGTCAGGTATTTCCATTAATGCTCAAGGGTTCTCTGGAGATATGAATTTAGTTCATCTTACTGATATCTTACTACAGTGAGGAATATTATTTATTTTCACACACAAATGTGGCAGTAATGACAGCAGTGCTTCCACAAAGGATGACCCTGAGGTATAATCCATCGACATATTATAGCAGGATTTTAGATCCAGTTATGCAGGGACATTTCCCTTGTGAACAATCTTTGGCTGCTGCCGCATTTGAAATTGAGAAGTCTACAAGTATCGTCATGGGCTGTTCTATGACTCTTTATGTGGAGCATGACTTATTTGCCATTTTAGAGAAACGCAAAGGCACGCTAAAATCGCAAAGAGCTTCATATTATGAAGTAATGATTTCCAATCCAGCTATTAAAATCGCAAGATGTAAAATAGTGAACCAAGCCACGTTTGTAGCTGAACCAGTAGAAGATGGTGATCATGCGCATAACTGTGCAAATTATGTCGAATTCTATGATGACATACCCTGTGTGAAAGAGAACGCTTTGGCGGGCGGGTGGTATTGTTTTTTATTGACGGTTCTTCGAAAATTGACCACACTAGTGGGAAAAGACATTCAGGCTCTGCAGTGGTAAAACACAGATTAAATGGTGAATTTGAAGTAGTGGCAAGTGCAAGACTACTGTCTCACTTTTCAGTGAATGCAGCAGAATTAGTAGCACGTATTGTCATACTCAAGAAGCATGAAGGGCAGGAAGTGACAGTGTACAGTGACTCTGCTTATGTGACGTCAACCATACATGCAGGGCTGTCACGTTAATAAAGGAGGGGCTATCTCCATGCAGACGGCGCTCCAGTACAGCATGTGTCCACCTACAACTCCCAGTAGCCATAGCAGTCGTAAAATGCGCAGCCCATACTAAACAAACAGACTTTATCTCTCACGGAAGTGATGCTGCAGACATAGAAGCCAAAAGGGTTGCATATTCCCCAGATATTTCAAGTTTTGACACTGAAGATATTAAAGAAGGTTCAACTAGAGGCATGTTAGTACGAGAAGGGTTTAATATGCTGTCAATTATGCAACTAATAGAGATTCAGGGAAGCACCTCCCAAGAAGAGCAAGAGCTATGGAAACAAAGGGGGTGCTCTTTATCCC
This sequence comes from Ambystoma mexicanum, assembly GCF_040938575.1. Lineage (NCBI taxonomy): Eukaryota > Metazoa > Chordata > Amphibia > Caudata > Ambystomatidae > Ambystoma > Ambystoma mexicanum. Next base: position 665,057,824 of record NC_090929.1, read on the forward strand.
CCACGGAAGCTATATGGTGACAGGAAAGCACTGGAAAGCCATTAATGCCAATGGAATTCCTGAACGTCACACTGAACAACTGCATTACCCGGTGCATATACCCAGAGAAAGTCTAGTTGCCACTATTGCAGAAGACTGGTTAGTTCCTAATTTGCTGGAACACTTTGCACAGTTCATGGTGAATTGCATTGTGTGTCAAATGTTTACTACTGGGCATACACTGAGAACAATAAGAGGAGTAATACCTCGACTGAATGGTCTGTTTCAGCATTTACATATTGACTATGTTGATATGCTGAAGACATGTAATGGATACAGGTATTTACTAGTGGTAGTGTGCCCCTTCTCCATGTGGATCAAAGACGGCCCTTTTGCACACCATGATGCCACTGGCGCAGCAACATTTTTATTCTGTGAAGTCTTCCCAAGGTGGAGTGTGTGCGAAGTACTAAGATCCGGTAATGGGCATCATTTTGTCAATGAGCTATTCAAACAAAGAGGGTCCTATTAAGTATAAAGCACAAGTTTTCTTCTGCGTATCACCTTAAAGCAAACAGAATATGTGAGCTACTCAACGGCCTCCTAAAGTAGAGGACCGCCAAGATTAAAATATCTTAAAAGAAGGCATGGCAATATTGCCTACCCCTAGCCTTATATGCCCTTCGCAATCAGCCAGGTTCTGACCACCACTTTACCCCTCATGAATTAGTGACAAGGCATTGTATGAGGATGCCTCTTATGCCTCCCTCTAGAGTATGTAGTGATGCCCAGAGTGTAGCAACGACTCTAGGTGATGAAATGCACAATTATTTGACATGTATGATTACCAGTATTTCTTTTATTTCAGATCAAGTCAAGCATCGGGGGGAAGAGTTCTAGGAACACGGAATATAATGATCCAATAATGAACCCAAGTGAACTATTGCCACCACCAAAATTATATGTTGGGGACCTGATCCCCATCAAGAATTTCACTATGAGGTGGCACAAACCTCAATTCAATGACCCCTTTGTTGTTGAGGAAGTCTCCCCTTCTGCAGTTAAGGTATTGGGAAGATGAGTTTGGCTGCATCTAGGTGACGTGAAGGTTTGTAACGGTGAGACCTTCCCTCCAGTGGTTGCTGACCCAGAAGGAAGACAAGAAGAAAAATTTCCACGCGTGCAAACATGATCAATCACCAAGAAGAAGGACAATAAAGCAGCATGTGATTAGCACATATATCTTTTGGACTGGAATTCAATGGACACTCTCTATATTTTTTTGCAGGGAGTGCAATGACTTGCAGAGAAATTCCAGAGGCTGAAATTAACTTTTATACATTCTTTGAAGAAATAAATATTGCATCAGCGTTATGCCTAAATGCCAGTTCCTGATTAGAAATTCAAAGAGGGATCAATATCCAGATACATTTAGTGGAGAACAACTGTATTAATTTGATAGATTATAAGATTGATAATGTATACCTTTCATTCATTTACAAGGCTGTCGGGAATCTGGAAGTCGTGGTGAGTGCGAAATTAGTTGACTGTGTTATACTTCTCTCGCAGAACGCTAAAAGGCCGCACAAAAATTGGATGTGATTACTGTGAGGAACAAAAATGCCAAAGACAAGTATTTCAGTTCTCTAGCTTTTTAGACCCTGGCTACCCAAAATCCTTGGAATCAAAAGAAACAGCCACAAAAAAAATCCCTTGATATTCCTACCAGCGAATTACAGGTACATGTCATGACCGTGTGCCATGATAGCAGACCTGCAGTGTACAAAAAATAATTCTATCTCAAGACAGGAGGCAAGCATTATGCTGCACATTCTTTAATACAGCAACTCACAGAATTTCAAAATGTGAACATTAGCAAACAGCATGCAATGCTGATTTGCTTAGTAGCGTGTAGAAGAGTATCGGATGTTAGGGCATTAGAAATAGATAGGAAGATTTTTTACCCAGAAGGCGTAGCTTTCAGCATAGCAAAAAGAACAAAATGCGATTCAAACATTATCTCCTAGCCCTACTTTCCAAACAACAAGAAAATCTGCGTAGCACAATGCATAAAAGATTGCGAACTAGCAACAGCCACCATTAGGCCATTAGGAGTGACCCAGCTGCTTATAGCGCCTTGGAAGCCACATCATGCCGTAGCCACAGCCACAATATCCAGAAGGATCAGAGAGGTTATGCAGTGGGCGGGCATAGACTTATCCAGATTTGGCGCGCATTCTGCGAGAGGAGCAATGGCATCTAGAGCCTTCACAGCAGTGGTGTCATTACAAGACATTATGAAATCAACTGATTGGTCTTCCGAAGCGACACTTAAGACTTTTTATTGTAAACCAGTCTCCGAAATATCTAATAGAGTTGTAGAGAGCTTTGAACAAGCATAATGCTCACCTCCTGTCTTGGCATAGAATGAAGATTGCCCATGCTTACAGCACAGGGTAGTCTTGATTCTATTAAAGACACGGAGGCGAGCATTATATCCCGCCCAGAATACGGCGAGAAGTTTCATGTGTATAAACTCTCTGACGTATTTCCCACCCTTACAATTTTGCTCTCAATTTCTCATAGATGAGCAGAAGACGGCTTGAGATGGACAAAGTGAAAGAGAGCAAGTTTTGTTTTTTCTGGAGCACGTGTCTAAGCTCAGTCTTACCAGATCAACCGAGGCCCTGAAACAAGAGTTGGAGTCCTCGGAGCGCAGAAGTATTGGAATGGTGCAAGAGGTGTTATGTTTCAAGTTCAGGCAGAGTTTCACTGCCAAAAGAAAGAGGAAAGAACCCGGGCCTGAAGCTACTTCTACTGTACCGCAGGCTCTAATAGGTGGACAATGGGAGCCTTAGGACTACTGAACACTAGAGGCTCATGGGGTTAGTAGTTTTCAGTTAAACTTTTTAAACTCGTGCACGTTTCATGTCATCTAAATCACAAAATGAAAAAGTTGAGTTTAAATGTTCAGATTTTGAAATGCTGTGAGTTGCAGTATTAAAGAAAGTACAGCTTGATGCTCGCCTCTGTGTCTTTAATAGAATCAAAATTATCCTGCGCTGTAAGCATGGGCAATCTTCATTGCCACTAAGAAAACTCTTCAAGACTCCATTTGGCGGCCATGTCTAGACTCCATTGTACACACACATGTTTGCAAGGACCACAGGCAAGCCAGGCACCTAAGCAACAGTCCACACGGAGCTCTTACAGCTGCCACTGCCCAATGGACCATCGCAAATAATGTTCACAGATAGTTTCACCAAACTTCCTCTATGCAACGTGTGCACCCCTATAATGGTGACAATTCATTCATACACTAAACAAGATCATTTATCTCCCTTCAGCAAGCTGCCCTCTTCATCACAAATGGCCATGATCTTTCTCATAGGCATCTTTTGACTACATGGTCTGCCAACTACCATTATTTCTTTCTGGCCAAGGACCACAATGCATCAACATTTTCTGGACTCATTTATGTTAGAAATCAAGAGAGCCCTAAACTCTGGATTCCAACCAAGGACCAATGAACAAACAGAAAGGCTAAATCAGACGACACCCAAACAATATTGGTGTGATTTCTCCTCTGCCGCTGACTATAATTGGGTTGATCTCCTGCCAGCTGCAGAGTTTCCTTCTAAAGCACTAAACATACTACTACAGGTTTCAGTCAATGTCTTGCTCCACCGGCTTCCATCCTAGCATAGTCCAAATGGCTGCATTTTCAGATACCTATACAACTTCCTTAAAGTTTGAAGACACACTAAAAAACAGGCCCTCGTTATGACAAAATGGCTTCTGCTCTGCGGGGGTGTACATATGAGTATTGGCTAAACTCCCTACTCAGCCCTCACGCTTCTACATACCAATAATGATCCCAATCATGAATGTAAAACAGGCACAGCTAAGAGATACCTCCTTTGCCTTTTGTGGTAACGTGGGCCGAGGGAAGGCCATCCTCTCATAAGGGGTGTGAATGTGAGCCAGTAGGAACCTTCACAGAAAAGCAATATAGCAACAGTTCCAAAATAAAAGAATGTCCAATCAAGGTTCTATACAAATACATACTACAATTAAACAAATCAATTGTACACTTAACTATCAAAAACACTATAAAAAACATCACTCTAAAGGAAGACAAGGGAATGCAGAATGTAAAGATGCAGCACTCTGTATATTCAGCAGGGAGAAAAAACAGGTAGGAAATGCAACAAGGAACTCAAAAAGGGTATGGCTTGTAGGACATAATGGGGCAAAAAAGCACTTAAACAGTCTCTTCGGCCCCAAAAGGTGAGCAGGGAGAAAGGGTAAGTCACTTATTCCAGTGTTCGGCAGTCTGACAGTTTCAAACCAGGCTTTGAGCTGTATGGTGGTGTGGGTGGAACATTTTGCGGGAGTGGTGGGTTGTGCTGGATATCAGCAGTAAGATAGCATCTAGTTGGTTTGGAGCAGGAGCTTGGTGTGGTGTGAATGCTGCATTTGGGTCATAGAGTTTGCATGGTTCACAAGGGTCCGTTGGTTTGTGTCGATGAGTGACGCACTGCTCCAGCGGTTGGAGTCAAGGTCTGTTGGTTCGACCTTCATGATCTGATTCAGAGTTCAAAGAGGGTGGTTCCAATTCCAGCAGGTCAGAGGCTGGTATTACCGTTTTCCAGTATCCTGGCAGTAATACCCTGAGGGATCCGGGTAACTAATAATAAGGCCCATTTATTGTGGCCAAGACTTCAATCGTCCCTGTTCTTCTTGATTGTATGTCAGAATATGAGGTAGTAACATATGTTATTCTAATGTCTGTTGAGGCCCTGTTTAATTCCTCATTGACTTGAATGGGTATGTACCATGAACAGCATACTTGGAAGCCTACTGCACAAGTTTATGCCTTTGCTTTGGTACAAAGTTTTACTGTATACATCCCTCGAAAGATGGCCCTATGGATCACGGCAGGAGACATGCTGTCATCTCTTACTCAAGTAATTTCATGGCTGTGGTTGTGCTGGACATGTGGCAGTTATGCCCTCTTTCTGTCAAAATTGCAGCCTGCATGTCTGGAACATCCCGAAACCAATAATGAAGGACCCCCGAGCCTGTGCAAAGTGTTTAGAGTTTGGTGCCTGGCTCATACAATGGGGGATGCGGTACGTAAATGGTTGCATCGTGTCTGACATCCCGGGAAACCTGACATCTCTTAACCATCAGGGCTCTTCTACAATAGATCGCATTTGTTTATCCTTGGACTCGTGGGGAAATATAGTAAGTCTTGATGTGGTGGCAGACCCTAGTAGTGATCACAACCCCTTAACTTTGACATTGAGGGGGATTGTGGGAGGGGAAACCCCACTTGATAGCGTCCCCTGTCCGGTTGAAGCAGAAGCAGTCTCTTAAAGAAGAATCAATTGGGAAAGAATTAAATAAAGCCTCCGGTCGGCATTTCAGCATCTTGGCTGGGAAATATTTGGAAATAAGTGGCATTTTAGAAAATGAGGTTAGCCTGGAGCGGGTAGTGGAGTGCTTCATTAGTCTATTGGCGGCACTCACTGAGGGTTTTGTGGTACAGTGTAGGCAAAAACGGAAAACTTGCAGGAGGGGTGGTTTGATGCACATTGCACATCTGCTAAACAATAATTTCTGAAGGCTCTGAAATCATCTGTCATCTCCAGGGAGGACATTATTCGGGCGAGAGCTCATTATCGCTCTGTGTTGGGGAAAAGGAAACTGGACATTGAAGAGGAAGTGTGGGAAGGCTTCTTAGAAGCCATGAGGGCAAACGATTCGAAAGCTTTCTGGAAACTTGTGAAGGGGGGACCAAATCATAATTCATCCGAAAGTCCAAAGGGTACTCATATGGCAACGCAAGCTTGGGTGGCACATTTTGCCTCGATGTCTGGAGGCAGTGGATCACCTGAAGAAGTAAGGAGCAACAATACTTCCTTGCGTTTCACCCTAGAGGAGGTTTCCTCGGCCATGAAAGCCCAAGCCTGAAATCGGGCCCCTGGCCCAGATGCCAGACCTGGTTTTGGACCTGATTGACCTATGGGCACCACTGTTGTCCCTGGCGTTTAATGTCTGTTTAAATTCTGGCAATGTCCGCCCATCATGGAAAACTGCCACTATTTCTGCTTTTCAAAAAGGGAGACCACATGTGTCCGATGTCTCCCTTTAGACACCTCCTTCAAATATTTGGAAGGTTCCTGCTGTGGCATATAGAGTCCTGGCTTCTGGAGGGGGGCATACTTTCAGACATCCAGTTTGGCTTCCGTCCAGGCCTGGGAAACATGGAACAGAGCCTCAATCTGTATTTATTAAATTTCCAATTCTGTGTTTTGTATGGGGAAGGCGGTTTATCTCGCTTTTATGGACTTAAGCACGGCCTTCGACAAAGTGGACAGAGCAAAGCTGTGGGCAGTGCTGGGGTCCTTGGTATGCCTGGAAGTATTTCTGGTCATGTTGCAAGAAATTCATAGGGAATACAGGGCTTGTGTTCGCATTGGACCCGGGGGGCAGTGCACATGCTGTTTTGATGTTGGGCTTGGGGTTCACCAGGGCTGCGTCTGGCCCCTATATTGTTTACTCTGTATATAAATGGGCTCTCTAAAACTCTTGTGAACACTAGGGCAGGCTGCCCGCATTTGGGTGGGAGGCTCTTTCCGGTTCTGGCTTTAGCTAATGATGAGGTGCTAGTAGCCAGAACACCTAGGGCCTTACAGATTCTGATAGATGTCTATGCAGCATTTATGGACAATTTCGGGTAAAAAAATTAACACCTCCAAGACCGCGATAATGGGGTGTCTAGGGGTAAAGAGGCCTGCAAACATGCGCACCATGGTGTGTAACGGGGACATGAAGGATGTTCCCACACTTCCTAGAGTGAAGGAATTCGATTATCTGGGCTTTAGAATCTCAGAGTCAGTCACGGCAGTGCCCACATAAAAAAATAATCTATGAAGATGACCCAGAAGTTAGGTGCTATTTCCCGTATTTTTGTCATGCTGTCAGGGCCATCCCTTGGATTTGGAATTAAAGGTTTACGTGACCTAGACCAGGGTGGCCACTCTGTATGGAGAGCCACTATGAGGATATATGAATGCAGCAGAGCTTCAGGTGAAGGAAACATTTTTTTTTTTTTTTTTTTGACGGCTCTTGGTACTCCCGGGCTCCTCCCCCTGTGTTTCAGTACTGGGGATGAAGTTCTGGGAAGACCAATGGGCACTAGCTCCAAGTAATTTTTGTCTCCGTTTGTGGGCCACTGAGTGAGCTACATTGTGCCATTTTATTATCCGGAGCCTTATCGGGAAAAAAAATTGACTTAACATTCCTTGGCTAGCCCATGTTACAGAGTCTCTGTCTAATAGCAATATCTTTACGCTCCATACACCCGATACCCTGTTATCCAGCAGCCAAGTGAGAGATTATGAACAGATTATCTATTGGATGATGAAGAAAAAAAGGGAGAGTATGGAATTTGACACCAACTCAGATAGGAACCCTGCAGAACCCTGGATGAACAAGATTCAGCCCTACCTTCTTAGGAGTACAAAAAAGCGAGAAAGTTGGCTGATCACGAGATCCAGGTTTGACTGTTTACAACTAAGAGGAAACACTGCAAAGTGGTCTGGCCTTCCCAATAGCCACAGCTGCTCAGCATGTGGGGCGGCAAGAGAAGACCTGAAGCACTTTGTGCTGTTTTGTCCGACATATAAGGAAGTGAGAAGGTCTACAATTTTGCTGGTTGTTAGGCACACTGACATTCGCTTATAAAGGCCGGCTTTACTTTTCCTTCTGACCGCTGACTCAGCATTAGCAGCTATGGCCCTTCTGTGCTATATGAAAAGGACTATGTACCAAAGAAAGGGGTTTTTAGGTGAACAGTGATGTTTTATTTATGCTGTGGAAAAATGTTTTACATTTGTGCTGTATTGATTTTAGTGTGAATACAGGGTAAATATGTGTTGTAATGACTAAGGCTAATGCAGAGGAGCAGCTATGTACATATGCAGGAGATCCCGCCCCCCACCTCCCCTGTATTGGAGACATGAGATTGTGCCATGCCTAACACCAGCCATAATACCAATATCGCAGCAAGTGTTTGAAAGAAGATACCCATTGAGACAACCCTACCGAATGTGCCCTTGACGTGATGATAACACACAGGAGGAAAACCCTGAAGGAGTATAAAGAGAAGCTGGACGGGTGAACTGATGACATCATAAAAGAGTATGCACAACATCTCAAGACACTGGCTGAAGATGATGTATGGATCCTAGAGGGCTAATGGTGAAGTAAGGCCCAAGTGAACTCTCAAGTATACAAGAAAAAGATTACACGTGAGCAAAGTGCTGCAGAACACAACCGTTCAATAAATGTACAGACGCTGAAAAACAAGATAGATTAAGTCACCATAGAAGCTAGCTATGAGTAGTAAATAGAATGCAGGCAAAGCCACCATTGTACAGAAACTCAACATTAGTATCATGAATTTAGTAAGCCAGAACCCATGAAGCAGGAATGGAAAACTATGTTGTAGCAAGAATAGGCTCATGGAGCTGCATGGCGAGGTTTTCTGGCCTGGAGGCAAGATTCAAGAAGCGAGGTCAGCTATCTATTCTGAAGAAGGACGAGTATGCAGAGGATGAACCTTCACACATTAAGGTGCAAGAATGAACACAAAGGATGCCAAACTTGAATTCAGTTGGCGCATTTAAAAGCTGTGAAATGGACCAAATTGGTCTCCTGTCACGTGAGTCAAGGATAGAAATAGAGCTTGAACTTCAAATTCCAGACACGATAGTGTGTGCCCTCCCACCCGTGCATTCTCAAAGACAAGGATACTCTGCAAGGCCAATTACAAAGACAATTTCATGGCAGAAGTCATGGACAATGAGAAATGCTGCGCTAATTGGGTGGTGAGGTAGTTTCTTGTTCTATCTCCCTGTGTCTGGGTCTGGGCTTACGTGCTGCTAGATTAACCAAATGCTCCAGACATGGCACAAGTGTGGCAACCAATTATATCAGGTCATATATAATAAAGGACATTGTAGTTTGAAGACCAATGAGAAACTGTGAATATAATGTTCCTGAAATTACATGTTTTTAGAGATAGGCATAAATTGTCCACCTGATAATGGGCAGTCAATAACAATCCTAGCTCCTATAGAAATGTATCCTTAGATGTTTCCCTTAACCAATCCCGACCCTTGATAGATTTTTCACTATTGCTACGTAGCATGACGTCACTCTGACACATTATTTAGTATAAAGACCATACTTTGTGTGGAGATCATTGAGAGACTGAGCGTATGTCCGTTGATGTTCGTTGTAACCTCCCCGTTTTAGGTAATTGTTAATAAAACAGTACTTTGCCACCCTCCTGAGTTGGTTCTGTTATTTGGACTCAGAATTACCCTGGTGTAATTCCATCCATTCCATATACACGTTCCTTAGGGCCATAAACTCACGTGGTAGCAGTGCGGATGGTTTCAAGACCCAAACTAGTTTTGCGCTAGTATTTCGGATGATCGGGCATACTCTGCCATTAGCTGGAAGATTGCAGTGTTTCCTGTGAAGAGCGGTTGACAGAAATAAACCTGCAAGAAGAGTCGAGATGGTGGGAAGGTCCCGCTTTGAAGAAATCCCTGCTCGGTTTCCGCAGGCGCTCTGCGGACAGAAGGTGAACTTGATGAATTGAAGGAGGAGTCGAAACCGAAGGCCTCAAGTCGATTAACAAATGTAAGTAGACTGAGCGAAATGGCAATATAATATAAAGGGGCAGGGATTGTGATATTTAGAGTAACAGGACATTTTGTGTAGATTAAGATAGCGCCTAAAAGAAATCCTAGTTCATGGGAATTGGAAGGAGACGTCTCAAACTCCAACATGAGTAGTGATAAAAGAGAAAACCGTGAAAGGTGACGTGTTAAACCCTGTATAGGTTAAAATAAGTAGAGGCTAGAGAAGTATACCCCTTATTATAAATGGTTAATAATGAAGGGAAGGTGATCACAGGGTTATTAATGTGTAGTGTGTGATTATTCTAAATATTGTTTGTTATGTGAATTATCAAGAAGTAATAGAACTGTGAAAGGTCGAAGGTGACAGTGTTTGAAGTTAAGGTGTAGTAAACGATTGGCGCCAATCAAAAGATAGAGAGGTTCTTGAAATAAAAGAGAATTGAGCAGCGATTGATGCTGCTTGCTCATATTTGTTTTAAAACTAAAGGTGGTGATTTGAGTTGGATAAAAGGTTTCTTTAATGACCTGGTAAGTAGCAACAGTCAATAGAGACTTGCCATTATGGAGGACACTCATCTCATGCATCTTTGTAAGACACTGCCAAAACATGCGCCCAAGTGCAAACAGTACAGTGCAGAATGGGTAAAGGGCACAGCGGATAAAATGTTCATGTCGTGGCCACAAGGGGGATCATTGTCAAAAAAGCGGTATTGCAACACATGACCGTACACGCTGCATACACAGGAAAGAAGTTAGAGAAAAGACTGGCAATTTTAGAACTCTGCAAGATGTACCAAGAGGAAAAGGAGGACCTACCACCGGAGGAGTGGATGCTTAATCAGCATAAGGGAGTGGGCAATGAGCCCTCAGCTCCTCTTACCCTGTCTGAGATTAAGAGTGTAACTACTCAAGGGATAGGAGTTTATCCTTTAAAGGAACTGAAAGCAGTGGCTGGGTATAGTAACCCGACATATGAACCCCCTGCTTCTAGTAGTGAGGCCAGTCAAGAAGAAATCAAAAGAAAGGAAGATGTCTGTAAATCTATACGAGATGAGGAAGAAAAAGGTGAGAGGCTGAATATATCAACAGATGTAGACCGAGAAATTAAGCAATGGAAGGGAGAAAAGGACAGGGCCGATGAGGTAACAGGGAAAGGGAAAGAGAAAGGAGATTTAGGGAGGATGAGCTAGGAAGGAAAAGCAGGGATCGATGGGAACAGATATACAGGGAAGAACAAGAAAAAGATGAGAAGCGGGCGCAAGAACAAAGAAAGTATGACAAGAGACAAAGACAGATAGAGGAAAGGGATAAGAAGGAAAGAAAGAGAGGAGGAAGCAGCACAAAGAAGGGCCTCAGAGGAGAGAAGAATGAGAACGAAGGCAGGGAGCAAGAAGGGAAGAACGAAGGCAAGAGGAAAAGAAAGCTAGAAGGGATGCGAGAAAGCAAAGGGAAGTGGATGAAGAAATAAAACAGAACAGGAGGCAGCGAGGTTTAGATGCCAATCTCATCCTTAATGAAAAAAATGAGGCCAAGTGGAGAAATAAGATGGGATGGAATGAGAGAGATTCGCCCAATAAAGGAGGTAATGCCAGAACTACCTAGAGAAGCGCTAGAGGAAGAAAGATATGAGCGCAAGACATTGAAGAAAAGATTGATAAAATATAACAGCAATTAAGATTGGATAGTGAGTATGGAAATTGGGGAGCACTAATCGATCCCTTGTATCTCAACTGCTAATTTGAGGAAGAAAACATGTTTAGTGATGAACGCCAAGCACTGTCTTTGAGTAGGTTAAATCTAGAAAAAGGCGAGGGGGATGATAGTCATACCAGTTGGGGTTTGGAAATGTCAGACGAAGAAAGAGAGTCAACTCGTGAGGTAGAAGGAGAGGGTGCGTGCGCCCCCTGGGAAGCCAACAGATGGATAAGGAAGTAAGATGGTCAGATCTGGAGTACCCTAAAGTAAGAACGCCAGATCCCATATCATGTCCTGAGCTACCCCAAAGACGATCATGTAGTGAGAAGAGAGAATCCCCACTGTATGTGAGCAGGTTAAGGTTGTTACCAGCAAGAAGGCGGATAGGGACGATTACCCCTGCCATAGATGTACTAATAGTAGGATCCGACAACGGGATGGGGTTTACACAGTTCCCCTTCCTAGAGAAGGGGGGATCAAGACCACATTACATTCAATGGCCACAGATGGATAAGGATAACTTAAAATGCAAGCTCCCTAGTTTGTATTCGGGGGCTGGGAAATGGATATACAAATTAGAAAAAATGACAGGGGGAAACATGTTGGCTATAGGAGACATAACAGGTCTCCTGGCAGCCATTCTTGGGGAGAGGACTGATGACATATGGAGGCGAGTGGGGTACGCAAATGTGATGGCACAAAACACAGCACATGATGGAGCGCCCTTTAATAATTGTAGGTCAGATGTTTGGAGGGCTCTCGTACAGTATCCTGACACCTCTGATATGGGTGCAATTATGAACCGCAAAATGAAGGAAGATGAAGACCTTATTGCGTATATTTTTTTTTCTTTTATTGAAAAAACATTGTGTTAGTTCACACATCAACTTTTTCAATATTATCTTACATTAACATAAGGTATTATGATACCTTAGCACAACCGTTACAGCAGCAAAGACACTTCCACAGAAGTAAAATAAGATTAGTAAGAAGCTTTTAACAATATAAAACACTAATTAAAACACATAATATAAACATCAATTACAGCAATTTAGATTAAAATTCAGTTACTGTAGCATCAAACAAGGCTAATATGTCATGAATTCAGTTTCAAAATAAAATGTACAGTTGCAATTACGAATGAGACGGACGTAGCATTAAAAATCTTGTGCCACAGTTGATCTTTTGTTAACAAAGGTCTTTCTTTGAAATAGCTAACAAAAATAATTCTTCCTCAGGTCTACCAAACCGATACATTCCGAGATGAAATGAGCACTAGTCTCAGGATGATTCACAAGTTTACAGAATCTACATTCAGTCGACAGAGCCAGATCTTTGTCATAAAGTGCCTTTTGGGATTTAGTAGGTAACAGATTTAAGCGAAAATGTAGAAAAGTGTCTGCGTAGGATCTATCTGGAAAATGTTGAATATATAAAGGTATCACATTCAGTGCTTTGCATAAAAAGGATCTGGCCTTGTACGCCTTATAATTTAAGCATCTATTTCCAGTATTAATCCAGTCAGTCCTATAAAGTTGTAGTTTTGCTTTATCTGGAAATTGAATGAAAGTTTCTAGTTTAATATCAGCTGCTGCTAGAAGAGCATCACATTGAAGTTCTCATTTTGACAGAGGCGTATTCACAGTGTTATTTGACAGATTTTTTAGAACTGAGAACAGATTTTTAGAGAGGTCCGAGGATAACTGGATTTTCCTATACAGGGCTAACATTGCCCACTGCACAGCTACCTCTAAGGATATTAGCCCCATTTCGTAGCGGATAAGAGGAATTGGCATACTTGTAGGAACAGGTAAGATAATTTTCCAAAAAATTCCTTCTAATACATCCCACTTGATATCTTTATCCAGTAATTTAGACTGGGCACCATAAGTAATGATGGGGACAGCTTTTTGTAAATAATATGTTCGTGCAGGTCGCCACCATTCTTCTTTGTATGGTTTCTCACATAAATGAGAGTTAACAATCACTCCCAAATATTTGTACGAGCTATCACATACCAGTGGGTGCTTAGCAAGGGACCAGATGAATGTAGTTTGGGATCTTTTATTAACATGACTAGATATTAGAACATTTGACTTTTTGGCATTTATCTCCAGATTATTTTGTTCGGCAAATGCAGATAGGGCTGATAACTTTCTTTGCAGCTCTATTGGAGTTAAGTCAAAAAGAACTAGATCATCTGCGTAGAGTAAATGTGAATATGATAAGCGCCCAGTTTAGGAGAGAAAGTCTGGATATTCTTAAGAGCTTTATAAAAGTCACTAATATAAAAATTAAATAAAATCACAGCAAATGGGCACCCTTGTTTCAACCCTACGTTTGTCTCAATAGATTCTGATAAAAGACCTTTAGTCAAACATTTAATTTTAATCGAGGTATTAGAATAAAATTGGTGAATTAAAAATATAATACACGACGGACACTTTGCAGATAAAAGTTTATTCCATAAAATATTTCTCTGAACTGAATCAAAAGCTTGTTTAAAATCCACAAATGCTACTTAAACCGGTTGTCTGGTTTTTATTGCTTGTGCTTTAATTGCAACAATTAATGTTAAATTTAGTGCTGTACCGATGCCGGCGACAAAACCCGATTGATGAGGATCCATTAGATTTTCCTTAATCAGCCATTTAGTAAAATCTCTGATTAAGAGTCTTGCTAGTATTTTGCCAGGTGCATCTAGAAGAGCAATGGGACGGTAGTTACAGGGATTTGTTCTGTCCCCTTGTTTACAAATTGGTAACACTATGGCAGTCTGCCAAGAGGGTGGAATTGTCTTGGTCTTAATTATAATTTGAAAAATTTGATTTAGGACCTCAGCCCAGACTTCCGGATGCGCTTTAAATATAAAATTTGTGAGCATATCTAGACCCGGACCCCGTGATGAACTGAGTGTTTTGATTATTAGTAAGATATTGATGGAATCGAATTTGAATTGAGCAAGTTCGGAAAGATCACAATCAATGGATAGGGGCTTTTAAGTCTTGTTTAAACAAAAGCGTTTGATAGTGGTCTTTCCAAGTTCCTTCATCAATACCATTTAGTTGTGTAGATTTAAAACAGTTCCCAGAGGCAGAATTAATAATAATCCAGATCTCAGAGGCAGATTTTAGAAGCAAGGCTTCAAGCATTGATTCAGCTTCTCTCTGTTTCATCATGTGAATTATCTGTTTAATTTTATTGCGATAGCCCGTTTTCAGGGCTATCTTTTGCATACTGCTTACATTTTTAGGCAGCTTTCGAAGGGCCTTACGTAAATCCTTTTTTAGATCATTGAAAGTTGAATTCCATTTATATTTATGGGTAAACGTTGGTTTAATACCTTTACATGACTGGGCAATGATCTGAATACAGTCATTGTAAAAAGTATGGGAATTCATTAATTTATTTCCAGCCAGAAGTTCAACTTTTTGTTGTAAGCAAGAAATGTTATTAATATTCCATTGCGTATATTCAGGAGAAATGGCAGCTTGAAACTCGTGAGCCTTGGGAAAAGACAGTGGCACTATTCTATCATATTTTATGTCAGGGGTTACCAGAGCCAGTACAAAGACTGATGAAAAAACAAGTGGGGATGGAAGCAAAGCCATGGGCTATGATACAGTTGACTATAGTACATCTCTGTCGGTTATTACAAAAGAAAAACAAAAAGAAGGATGAAAATAGAAAAATCAAGGAAACAAAGTTGGTTCAGAAAAAATTGTCAAAATGTGCCATAGAAGGGGTGGTATTGACAAGCGTAGAATGAATGGGAATGCAAGAAGCAATAGGTACATCACAGGCGAATAATTTACGCACGGTGGATCAAGGTGCTTATGGGTTTGCACCATGAGGCAGAGTTTTAGGTTTTAGGAAAAGAGGAGGCGGATTTCAAAATAACCAGGGTGGATTCAGAACACTCAGAATGAGAGTCAGAATGCACAGAGATGATATAATCAAGGAGGATTTGCCAGAGGGCCACCCCCAGTGTGTTAGAATTGTGCAATAACGGCATATTGAGCGCGTATTTAGGAGCTGAGGGAGTGTACAAAATGTGGAGACAGCTTATCCAGCACCATACAGTACACAAACAAGAGAGGGCTTTGCCCAGGATCAGACATCTTATCAGGCACAGGGACCACAATTACAGCAAGTACAACAGCAGTACCCACCGCAAGGGCAGTCACAACAAGCACCTATGCAAACACACCAAAATGCAAATCCAGGGCACTCACACCTAGCATAGGGGGTGTTACTGTGGTAGAAGGAAACCCTTTCACAGGGATGAACTTATACCCCCTATAGGACAGCTCACAGGGTGACTTGATATGTTCAGTACTATGTGTGACACCAGAGACCCCCAAGAGGAAAAAAGGGTCGATTTGACGATAGGAGGCAAAGCCTTTTCTTTTCTTGTAGAGACTGGGGCGACTTGCTCATGCATACGGGAGGGAAAATATCAAATGTCAGGTATTTCCATTAATGCTCAAGGGTTCTCTGGAGATATGAATTTAGTTCATCTTACTGATATCTTACTACAGTGAGGAATATTATTTATTTTCACACACAAATGTGGCAGTAATGACAGCAGTGCTTCCACAAAGGATGACCCTGAGGTATAATCCATCGACATATTATAGCAGGATTTTAGATCCAGTTATGCAGGGACATTTCCCTTGTGAACAATCTTTGGCTGCTGCCGCATTTGAAATTGAGAAGTCTACAAGTATCGTCATGGGCTGTTCTATGACTCTTTATGTGGAGCATGACTTATTTGCCATTTTAGAGAAACGCAAAGGCACGCTAAAATCGCAAAGAGCTTCATATTATGAAGTAATGATTTCCAATCCAGCTATTAAAATCGCAAGATGTAAAATAGTGAACCCAGCCACGTTTGTAGCTGAACCAGTAGAAGATGGTGATCATGCGCATAACTGTGCAAATTATGTCGAATTCTATGATGACATACCCTGTGTGAAAGAGAATGCTTTGGCGGGCGGGTGGTATTGTTTTTATTGACGGTTCTTCGAAAATTGACCACACTAGTGGGAAAAGACATTCAGGCTCTGCAGTGGTAAAACACAGATTAAATGGTGAATTTGAAGTAGTGGCAAGTGCAAGACTACTGTCTCACTTTTCAGTGAATGCAGCAGAATTAGTAGCACGTATTGTCATACTCAAGAAGCATGAAGGGCAGGAAGTGACTGTACAGTGACTCTGCTTATGTGACGTCAACCATACATGCAGGGCTGTCACGTTAATAAAGGAGGGGCTATCTCCATGCAGACGGCGCTCCAGTACAGCATGTGTCCACCTACAACTCCCAGTAGCCATAGCAGTCGTAAAATGCGCAGCCCATACTAAACAAACAGACTTTATCTCTCACGGAAGTGATGCTGCAGACATAGAAGCCAAAAGGGTTGCATATTCCCCAGATATTTCAAGTTTTGACACTGAAGATATTAAAGAAGGTTCAACTAGAGGCATGTTAGTACGAGAAGGGTTTAATATGCTGTCAATTATGCAACTAATAGAGATTCAGGGAAGCACCTCCCAAGAAGAGCAAGAGCTATGGAAACAAAGGGGGTGCTCTTTATCCCCCACGGAAGCTATATGGTGACAGGAAAGCACTGGAAAGCCATTAATGCCAATGGAATTCCTGAACGTCACACTGAACAACTGCATTACCCGGTGCATATACCCAGAGAAAGTCTAGTTGCCACTATTGCAGAAGACTGGTTAGTTCCTAATTTGCTGGAACACTTTGCACAGTTCATGGTGAATTGCATTGTGTGTCAAATGTTTACTACTGGGCATACACTGAGAACAATAAGAGGAGTAATACCTCGACTGAATGGTCTGTTTCAGCATTTACATATTGACTATGTTGATATGCTGAAGACATGTAATGGATACAGGTATTTACTAGTGGTAGTGTGCCCCTTCTCCATGTGGATCAAAGACGGCCCTTTTGCACACCATGATGCCACTGGCGCAGCAACATTTTTATTCTGTGAAGTCTTCCCAAGGTGGAGTGTGTGCGAAGTACTAAGATCCGGTAATGGGCATCATTTTGTCAATGAGCTATTCAAACAAAGAGGGTCCTATTAAGTATAAAGCACAAGTTTTCTTCTGCGTATCACCTTAAAGCAAACAGAATATGTGAGCTACTCAACGGCCTCCTAAAGTAGAGGACCGCCAAGATTAAAATATCTTAAAAGAAGGCATGGCAATATTGCCTACCCCTAGCCTTATATGCCCTTCGCAATCAGCCAGGTTCTGACCACCACTTTACCCCTCATGAATTAGTGACAAGGCATTGTATGAGGATGCCTCTTATGCCTCCCTCTAGAGTATGTAGTGATGCCCAGAGTGTAGCAACGACTCTAGGTGATGAAATGCACAATTATTTGACATGTATGATTACCAGTATTTCTTTTATTTCAGATCAAGTCAAGCATCGGGGGGAAGAGTTCTAGGAACATGGAATATAATGATCCAATAATGAACCCAAGTGAACTATTGCCACCACCAAAATTATATGTTGTGGACCTGATCCCCATCAAGAATTTCACTATGAGGTGGCACAAACCTCAATTCAATGACCCCTTTGTTGTTGAGGAAGTCTCCCCTTCTGCAGTTAAGGTATTGGGAAGATGAGTTTGGCTGCATCTAGGTGACGTGAAGGTTTGTAACGGTGAGACCTTCCCTCCAGTGGTTGCTGACCCAGAAGGAAGACAAGAAGAAAAATTTCCACGCGTGCAAACATGATCAATCACCAAGAAGAAGGACAATAAAGCAGCATGTGATTAGCACATATATCTTTTGGACTGGAATTCAATGGACACTCTCTATATTTTTTTGCAGGGAGTGCAATGACTTGCAGAGAAATTCCAGAGGCTGAAATTAACTTTTATACATTCTTTGAAGAAATAAATATTGCATCAGCGTTATGCCTAAATGCCAGTTCCTGATTAGAAATTCAAAGAGGGATCAATATCCAGATTCATTTAGTGGAGAACAACTGTATTAATTTGATAGATTATAAGATTGATAATGTATACCTTTCATTCATTTACAAGGCTGTCGGGAATCTGGAAGTCGTGGTGAGTGCGAAATTAGTTGACTGTGTTATACTTCTCTCGCAGAACGCTAAAAGGCCGCACAAAAATTGGATGTGATTACTGTGAGGAACAAAAATGCCAAAGACAAGTATTTCAGTTCTCTAGCTTTTTAGACCCTGGCTACCCAAAATCCTTGGAATCAAAAGAAACAGCCACAAAAAAAATCCCTTGATATTCCTACCAGCGAATTACAGGTACATGTCATGACCGTGTGCCATGATAGCAGACCTGCAGTGTACAAAAAATAATTCTATCTCAAGACAGGAGGCAAGCATTATGCTGCACATTCTTTAATACAGCAACTCACAGAATTTCAAAATGTGAACATTAGCAAACAGCATGCAATGCTGATTTGCTTAGTAGCGTGTAGAAGAGTATCGGATGTTAGGGCATTAGAAATAGATAGGAAGATTTTTTACCCAGAAGGCGTAGCTTTCAGCATAGCAAAAAGAACAAAATGCGATTCAAACATTATCTCCTAGCCCTACTTTCCAAACAACAAGAAAATCTGCGTAGCACAATGCATAAAAGATTGCGAACTAGCAACAGCCACCATTAGGCCATTAGGAGTGACCCAGCTGCTTATAGCGCCTTGGAAGCCACATCATGCCGTAGCCACAGCCACAATATCCAGAAGGATCAGAGAGGTTATGCAGTGGGCGGGCATAGACTTATCCAGATTTGGCGCGCATTCTGCGAGAGGAGCAATGGCATCTAGAGCCTTCACAGCAGTGGTGTCATTACAAGACATTATGAAATCAACTGATTGGTCTTCCGAAGCGACACTTAAGACTTTTTATTGTAAACCAGTCTCCGAAATATCTAATAGAGTTGTAGAGAGCTTTGAACAAGCATAATGCTCACCTCCTGTCTTGGCATAGAATGAAGATTGCCCATGCTTACAGCACAGGGTAGTCTTGATTCTATTAAAGACACGGAGGCGAGCATTATATCCCGCCCAGAATACGGCGAGAAGTTTCATGTGTATAAACTCTCTGACGTATTTCCCACCCTTACAATTTTGCTCTCAATTTCTCATAGATGAGCAGAAGACGGCTTGAGATGGACAAAGTGAAAGAGAGCAAGTTTTGTTTTTTCTGGAGCACGTGTCTAAGCTCAGTCTTACCAGATCAACCGAGGCCCTGAAACAAGAGTTGGAGTCCTCGGAGCGCAGAAGTATTGGAATGGTGCAAGAAGTGTTATGTTTCAAGTTCAGGCAGAGTTTCACTGCCAAAAGAAAGAGGAAAGAACCCGGGCCTGAAGCTACTTCTACTGTACCGCAGGCTCTAATAGGTGGACAATGGGAGCCTTAGGACTACTGAACACTAGAGGCTCATGGGGTTAGTAGTTTTCAGTCAAACTTTTTAAACTCGTGCACGTTTCATGTCATCTAAATCACAAAATGAAAAAGTTGAGTTTAAATGTTCAGATTTTGAAATGCTGTGAGTTGCAGTATTAAAGAAAGTACAGCTTGATGCTCGCCTCTGTGTCTTTAATAGAATCAAAATTATCCTGCGCTGTAAGCATGGGCAATCTTCATTGCCACTAAGAAAACTCTTCAAGACTCCATTTGGCGGCCATGTCTAGACTCCATTGTACACACACATGTTTGCAAGGACCACAGGCAAGCCAGGCACCTAAGCAACAGTCCACACGGAGCTCTTACAGCTGCCACTGCCCAATGGACCATCGCAAATAATGTTCACAGATAGTTTCACCAAACTTCCTCTATGCAACGTGTGCACCCCTATAATGGTGACAATTCATTCATACACTAAACAAGATCATTTATCTCCCTTCAGCAAGCTGCCCTCTTCATCACAAATGGCCATGATCTTTCTCATAGGCATCTTTTGACTACATGGTCTGCCAACTACCATTATTTCTTTCTGGCCAAGGACCACAATGCATCAACATTTTCTGGACTCATTTATGTTAGAAATCAAGAGAGCCCTAAACTCTGGATTCCAACCAAGGACCAATGAACAAACAGAAAGGCTAAATCAGACGACACCCAAACAATATTGGTGTGATTTCTCCTCTGCCGCTGACTATAATTGGGTTGATCTCCTGCCAGCTGCAGAGTTTCCTTCTAAAGCACTAAACATACTACTACAGGTTTCAGTCAATGTCTTGCTCCACCGGCTTCCATCCTAGCATAGTCCAAATGGCTGCATTTTCAGATACCTATACAACTTCCTTAAAGTTTGAAGACACACTAAAAAACAGGCCCTCGTTATGACAAAATGGCTTCTGCTCTGCGGGGGTGTACATATGAGTATTGGCTAAACTCCCTACTCAGCCCTCACGCTTCTACATACCAATAATGATCCCAATCATGAATGTAAAACAGGCACAGCTAAGAGATACCTCCTTTGCCTTTTGTGGTAACGTGGGCCGAGGGAAGGCCATCCTCTCATAAGGGGTGTGAATGTGAGCCAGTAGGAACCTTCACAGAAAAGCAATATAGCAACAGTTCCAAAATAAAAGAATGTCCAATCAAGGTTCTATACAAATACATACTACAATTAAACAAATCAATTGTACACTTAACTATCAAAAACACTATAAAAAACATCACTCTAAAGGAAGACAAGGGAATGCAGAATGTAAAGATGCAGCACTCTGTATATTCAGCAGGGAGAAAAAACAGGTAGGAAATGCAACAAGGAACTCAAAAAGGGTATGGCTTGTAGGACATAATGGGGCAAAAAAGCACTTAAACAGTCTCTTCGGCCCCAAAAGGTGAGCAGGGAGAAAGGGTAAGTCACTTATTCCAGTGTTCGGCAGTCTGACAGTTTCAAACCAGGCTTTGAGCTGTATGGTGGTGTGGGTGGAACATTTTGCGGGAGTGGTGGGTTGTGCTGGATATCAGCAGTAAGATAGCATCTAGTTGGTTTGGAGCAGGAGCTTGGTGTGGTGTGAATGCTGCATTTGGGTCATAGAGTTTGCATGGTTCACAAGGGTCCGTTGGTTTGTGTCGATGAGTGACGCACTGCTCCAGCGGTTGGAGTCAAGGTCTGTTGGTTCGACCTTCATGATCTGATTCAGAGTTCAAAGAGGGTGGTTCCAATTCCAGCAGGTCAGAGGCTGGTATTACCGTTTTCCAGTATCCTGGCAGTAATACCCTGAGGGATCCGGGTAACTAATAATAAGGCCCATTTATTGTGGCCAAGACTTCAATCGTCCCTGTTCTTCTTGATTGTATGTCAGAATATGAGGTAGTAACATATGTTATTCTAATGTCTGTTGAGGCCCTGTTTAATTCCTCATTGACTTGAATGGGTATGTACCATGAACAGCATACTTGGAAGCCTACTGCACAAGTTTATGCCTTTGCTTTGGTACAAAGTTTTACTGTATACATCCCTCGAAAGATGGCCCTATGGATCACGGCAGGAGACATGCTGTCATCTCTTACTCAAGTAATTTCATGGCTGTGGTTGTGCTGGACATGTGGCAGTTATGGCCTCTTTCTGTCAAAATTGCAGCCTGCATGTCTGGAACATCCCGAAACCAATAATGAAGGACCCCCGAGCCTGTGCAAAGTGTTTAGAGTTTGGTGCCTGGCTCATACAATGGGGGATGCGGTACGTAAATGGTTGCATCGTGTCTGACATCCCGGGAAACCTGACATCTCTTAACCATCAGGGCTCTTCTACAATAGATCGCATTTGTTTATCCTTGGACTCGTGGGGAAATATAGTAAGTCTTGATGTGGTGGCAGACCCTAGTAGTGATCACAACCCCTTAACTTTGACATTGAGGGGGATTGTGGGAGGGGAAACCCCACTTGATAGCGTCCCCTGTCCGGTTGAAGCAGAAGCAGTCTCTTAAAGAAGAATCAATTGGGAAAGAATTAAATAAAGCCTCCGGTCGGCATTTCAGCATCTTGGCTGGGAAATATTTGGAAATAAGTGGCATTTTAGAAAATGAGGTTAGCCTGGAGCGGGTAGTGGAGTGCTTCATTAGTCTATTGGCGGCACTCACTGAGGGTTTTGTGGTACAGTGTAGGCAAAAACGGAAAACTTGCAGGAGGGGTGGTTTGATGCACATTGCACATCTGCTAAACAATAATTTCTGAAGGCTCTGAAATCATCTGTCATCTCCAGGGAGGACATTATTCGGGCGAGAGCTCATTATCGCTCTGTGTTGGGGAAAAGGAAACTGGACATTGAAGAGGAAGTGTGGGAAGGCTTCTTAGAAGCCATGAGGGCAAACGATTCGAAAGCTTTCTGGAAACTTGTGAAGGGGGGACCAAATCATAATTCATCCGAAAGTCCAAAGGGTACTCATATGGCAACGCAAGCTTGGGTGGCACATTTTGCCTCGATGTCTGGAGGCAGTGGATCACCTGAAGAAGTAAGGAGCAACAGTACTTCCTTGCGTTTCACCCTAGAGGAGGTTTCCTCGGCCATGAAAGCCCAAGCCTGAAATCGGGCCCCTGGCCCAGATGCCAGACCTGGTTTTGGACCTGATTGACCTATGGGCACCACTGTTGTCCCTGGCGTTTAATGTCTGTTTAAATTCTGGCAATGTCCGCCCATCATGGAAAACTGCCACTATTTCTGCTTTTCAAAAAGGGAGACCACATGTGTCCGATGTCTCCCTTTAGACACCTCCTTCAAATATTTGGAAGGTTCCTGCTGTGGCATATAGAGTCCTGGCTTCTGGAGGGGGGCATACTTTCAGACATCCAGTTTGGCTTCCGTCCAGGCCTGGGAAACATGGAACAGAGCCTCAATCTGTATTTATTAAATTTCCAATTCTGTGTTTTGTATGGGGAAGGCGGTTTATCTCGCTTTTATGGACTTAAGCACGGCCTTCGACAAAGTGGACAGAGCAAAGCTGTGGGCAGTGCTGGGGTCCTTGGTATGCCTGGAAGTATTTCTGGTCATGTTGCAAGAAATTCATAGGGAATACAGGGCTTGTGTTCGCATTGGACCCGGGGGGCAGTGCACATGCTGTTTTGATGTTGGGCTTGGGGTTCACCAGGGCTGCGTCTGGCCCCTATATTGTTTACTCTGTATATAAATGGGCTCTCTAAAACTCTTGTGAACACTAGGGCAGGCTGCCCGCATTTGGGTGGGAGGCTCTTTCCGGTTCTGGCTTTAGCTAATGATGAGGTGCTAGTAGCCAGAACACCTAGGGCCTTACAGATTCTGATAGATGTCTATGCAGCATTTATGGACAATTTCGGGTAAAAAAATTAACACCTCCAAGACCGCGATAATGGGGTGTCTAGGGGTAAAGAGGCCTGCAAACATGCGCACCATGGTGTGTAACGGGGACATGAAGGATGTTCCCACACTTCCTAGAGTGAAGGAATTCGATTATCTGGGCTTTAGAATCTCAGAGTCAGTCACGGCAGTGCCCACATAAAAAAATAATCTATGAAGATGACCCAGAAGTTAGGTGCTATTTCCCGTATTTTTGTCATGCTGTCAGGGCCATCCCTTGGATTTGGAATTAAAGGTTTACGTGACCTAGACCAGGGTGGCCACTCTGTATGGAGAGCCACTATGAGGATATATGAATGCAGCAGAGCTTCAGGTGAAGGAAACATTTTTTTTTTTTTTTTTTGACGGCTCTTGGTACTCCCGGGCTCCTCCCCCTGTGTTTCAGTACTGGGGATGAAGTTCTGGGAAGACCAATGGGCACTAGCTCCAAGTAATTTTTGTCTCCGTTTGTGGGCCACTGAGTGAGCTACATTGTGCCATTTTATTATCCGGAGCCTTATCGGGAAAAAAAATTGACTTAACATTCCTTGGCTAGCCCATGTTACAGAGTCTCTGTCTAATAGCAATATCTTTACGCTCCATACACCCGATACCCTGTTATCCAGCAGCCAAGTGAGAGATTATGAACAGATTATCTATTGGATGATGAAGAAAAAAAGGGAGAGTATGGAATTTGACACCAACTCAGATAGGAACCCTGCAGAACCCTGGATGAACAAGATTCAGCCCTACCTTCTTAGGAGTACAAAAAAGCGAGAAAGTTGGCTGATCACGAGATCCAGGTTTGACTGTTTACAACTAAGAGGAAACACTGCAAAGTGGTCTGGCCTTCCCAATAGCCACAGCTGCTCAGCATGTGGGGCGGCAAGAGAAGACCTGAAGCACTTTGTGCTGTTTTGTCCGACATATAAGGAAGTGAGAAGGTCTACAATTTTGCTGGTTGTTAGGCACACTGACATTCGCTTATAAAGGCCGGCTTTACTTTTCCTTCTGACCGCTGACTCAGCATTAGCAGCTATGGCCCTTCTGTGCTATATGAAAAGGACTATGTACCAAAGAAAGGGGTTTTTAGGTGAACAGTGATGTTTTATTTATGCTGTGGAAAAATGTTTTACATTTGTGCTGTATTGATTTTAGTGTGAATACAGGGTAAATATGTGTTGTAATGACTAAGGCTAATGCAGAGGAGCAGCTATGTACATATGCAGGAGATCCCGCCCCCCACCTCCCCTGTATTGGAGACATGAGATTGTGCCATGCCTAACACCAGCCATAATACCAATATCGCAGCAAGTGTTTGAAAGAAGATACCCATTGAGACAACCCTACCGAATGTGCCCTTGACGTGATGATAACACACAGGAGGAAAACCCTGAAGGAGTATAAAGAGAAGCTGGACGGGTGAACTGATGACATCATAAAAGAGTATGCACAACATCTCAAGACACTGGCTGAAGATGATGTATGGATCCTAGAGGGCTAATGGTGAAGTAAGGCCCAAGTGAACTCTCAAGTATACAAGAAAAAGATTACACGTGAGCAAAGTGCTGCAGAACACAACCGTTCAATAAATGTACAGACGCTGAAAAACAAGATAGATTAAGTCACCATAGAAGCTAGCTATGAGTAGTAAATAGAATGCAGGCAAAGCCACCATTGTACAGAAACTCAACATTAGTATCATGAATTTAGTAAGCCAGAACCCATGAAGCAGGAATGGAAAACTATGTTGTAGCAAGAATAGGCTCATGGAGCTGCATGGCGAGGTTTTCTGGCCTGGAGGCAAGATTCAAGAAGCGAGGTCAGCTATCTATTCTGAAGAAGGACGAGTATGCAGAGGATGAACCTTCACACATTAAGGTGCAAGAATGAACACAAAGGATGCCAAACTTGAATTCAGTTGGCGCATTTAAAAGCTGTGAAATGGACCAAATTGGTCTCCTGTCACGTGAGTCAAGGATAGAAATAGAGCTTGAACTTCAAATTCCAGACACGATAGTGTGTGCCCTCCCACCCGTGCATTCTCAAAGACAAGGATACTCTGCAAGGCCAATTACAAAGACAATTTCATGGCAGAAGTCATGGACAATGAGAAATGCTGCGCTAATTGGGTGGTGAGGTAGTTTCTTGTTCTATCTCCCTGTGTCTGGGTCTGGGCTTACGTGCTGCTAGATTAACCAAATGCTCCAGACATGGCACAAGTGTGGCAACCAATTATATCAGGTCATATATAATAAAGGACCTTGTAGTTTGAAGACCAATGAGAAACTGTGAATATAATGTTCCTGAAATTACATGTTTTTAGAGATAGGCATAAATTGTCCACCTGATAATGGGCAGTCAATAACAATCCTAGCTCCTATAGAAATGTATCCTTAGATGTTTCCCTTAACCAATCCCGACCCTTGATAGATTTTTCACTATTGCTACGTAGCATGACGTCACTCTGACACATTATTTAGTATAAAGACCATACTTTGTGTGGAGATCATTGAGAGACTGAGCGTATGTCCGTTGATGTTCGTTGTAACCTCCCCGTTTTAGGTAATTGTTAATAAAACAGTACTTTGCCACCCTCCTGAGTTGGTTCTGTTATTTGGACTCAGAATTACTCTGGTGTAATTCCATCCATTCCATATACACGTTCCTTAGGGCCATAAACTCACGTGGTAGCAGTGCGGATGGTTTCAAGACCCAAACTAGTTTTGCGCTAGTATTTCGGATGATCGGGCATACTCTGCCATTAGCTGGAAGATTGCAGTGTTTCCTGTGAAGAGCGGTTGACAGAAATAAACCTGCAAGAAGAGTCGAGATGGTGGGAAGGTCCCGCTTTGAAGAAATCCCTGCTCGGTTTCCGCAGGCGCTCTGCGGACAGAAGGTGAACTTGATGAATTGAAGGAGGAGTCGAAACCGAAGGCCTCAAGTCGATTAACGAATGTAAGTAGACTGAGCGAAATGGCAATATAATATAAAGGGGCAGGGATTGTGATATTTAGAGTAACAGGACATTTTGTGTAGATTAAGATAGCGCCTAAAAGAAATCCTAGTTCATGGGAATTGGAAGGAGACGTCTCAAACTCCAACATGAGTAGTGATAAAAGAGAAAACCGTGAAAGGTGACGTGTTAAACCCTGTATAGGTTAAAATAAGTAGAGGCTAGAGAAGTATACCCCTTATTATAAATGGTTAATAATGAAGGGAAGGTGATCACAGGGTTATTAATGTGTAGTGTGTGATTATTCTAAATATTGTTTGTTATGTGAATTATCAAGAAGTAATAGAACTGTGAAAGGTCGAAGGTGACAGTGTTTGAAGTTAAGGTGTAGTAAACGATTGGCGCCAATCAAAAGATAGAGAGGTTCTTGAAATAAAAGAGAATTGAGCAGCGATTGATGCTGCTTGCACATATTTGTTTTAAAACTAAAGGTGGTGATTTGAGTTGGATAAAAGGTTTCTTTAATGACCTGGTAAGTAGCAACAGTCAATAGAGACTTGCCATTATGGAGGACACTCATCTCATGCATCTTTGTAAGACACTGCCAAAACATGCGCCCAAGTGCAAACAGTACAGTGCAGAATGGGTAAAGGGCACAGCGGATAAAATGTTCATGTCGTGGCCACAAGGGGGATCATTGTCAAAAAAGCGGTATTGCAACACATGACCGTACACGCTGCATACACAGGAAAGAAGTTAGAGAAAAGACTGGCAATTTTAGAACTCTGCAAGATGTACCAAGAGGAAAAGGAGGACCTACCACCGGAGGAGTGGATGCTTAATCAGCATAAGGGAGTGGGCAATGAGCCCTCAGCTCCTCTTACCCTGTCTGAGATTAAGAGTGTAACTACTCAAGGGATAGGAGTTTATCCTTTAAAGGAACTGAAAGCAGTGGCTGGGTATAGTAACCCGACATATGAACCCCCTGCTTCTAGTAGTGAGGCCAGTCAAGAAGAAATCAAAAGAAAGGAAGATGTCTGTAAATCTATACGAGATGAGGAAGAAAAAGGTGAGAGGCTGAATATATCAACAGATGTAGACCGAGAAATTAAGCAATGGAAGGGAGAAAAGGACAGGGCCGATGAGGTAACAGGGAAAGGGAAAGAGAAAGGAGATTTAGGGAGGATGAGCTAGGAAGGAAAAGCAGGGATCGATGGGAACAGATATACAGGGAAGAACAAGAAAAAGATGAGAAGCGGGCGCAAGAACAAAGAAAGTATGACAAGAGACAAAGACAGATAGAGGAAAGGGATAAGAAGGAAAGAAAGAGAGGAGGAAGCAGCACAAAGAAGGGCCTCAGAGGAGAGAAGAATGAGAACGAAGGCAGGGAGCAAGAAGGGAAGAACGAAGGCAAGAGGAAAAGAAAGCTAGAAGGGATGCGAGAAAGCAAAGGGAAGTGGATGAAGAAATAAAACAGAACAGGAGGCAGCGAGGTTTAGA
This sequence comes from Ambystoma mexicanum, assembly GCF_040938575.1. Taxonomy (NCBI): domain Eukaryota; kingdom Metazoa; phylum Chordata; class Amphibia; order Caudata; family Ambystomatidae; genus Ambystoma; species Ambystoma mexicanum. The sequence goes on from NC_090929.1 coordinate 665,086,022, forward strand.
TGCCAATCTCATCCTTAATGAAAAAAATGAGGCCAAGTGGAGAAATAAGATGGGATGGAATGAGAGAGATTCGCCCAATAAAGGAGGTAATGCCAGAACTACCTAGAGAAGCGCTAGAGGAAGAAAGATATGAGCGCAAGACATTGAAGAAAAGATCGATAAAATATAACAGCAATTAAGATTGGATAGTGAGTATGGAAATTGGGGAGCACTAATCGATCCCTTGTATCTCAACTGCTAATTTGAGGAAGAAAACATGTTTAGTGATGAACGCCAAGCACTGTCTTTGAGTAGGTTAAATCTAGAAAAAGGCGAGGGGGATGATAGTCATACCAGTTGGGGTTTGGAAATGTCAGACGAAGAAAGAGAGTCAACTCGTGAGGTAGAAGGAGAGGGTGCGTGCGCCCCCTGGGAAGCCAACAGATGGATAAGGAAGTAAGATGGTCAGATCTGGAGTACCCTAAAGTAAGAACGCCAGATCCCATATCATGTCCTGAGCTACCCCAAAGACGATCATGTAGTGAGAAGAGAGAATCCCCACTGTATGTGAGCAGGTTAAGGTTGTTACCAGCAAGAAGGCGGATAGGGACGATTACCCCTGCCATAGATGTACTAATAGTAGGATCCGACAACGGGATGGGGTTTACACAGTTCCCCTTCCTAGAGAAGGGGGGATCAAGACCACATTACATTCAATGGCCACAGATGGATAAGGATAACTTAAAATGCAAGCTCCCTAGTTTGTATTCGGGGGCTGGGAAATGGATATACAAATTAGAAAAAATGACAGGGGGAAACATGTTGGCTATAGGAGACATAACAGGTCTCCTGGCAGCCATTCTTGGGGAGAGGACTGATGACATATGGAGGCGAGTGGGGTACGCAAATGTGATGGCACAAAACACAGCACATGATGGAGCGCCCTTTAATAATTGTAGGTCAGATGTTTGGAGGGCTCTCGTACAGTATCCTGACACCTCTGATATGGGTGCAATTATGAACCGCAAAATGAAGGAAGATGAAGACCTTATTGCGTATATTTTTTTTTCTTTTATTGAAAAAACATTGTGTTAGTTCACACATCAACTTTTTCAATATTATCTTACATTAACATAAGGTATTATGATACCTTAGCACAACCGTTACAGCAGCAAAGACACTTCCACAGAAGTAAAATAAGATTAGTAAGAAGCTTTTAACAATATAAAACACTAATTAAAACACATAATATAAACATCAATTACAGCAATTTAGATTAAAATTCAGTTACTGTAGCATCAAACAAGGCTAATATGTCATGAATTCAGTTTCAAAATAAAATGTACAGTTGCAATTACGAATGAGACGGACGTAGCATTAAAAATCTTGTGCCACAGTTGATCTTTTGTTAACAAAGGTCTTTCTTTGAAATAGCTAACAAAAATAATTCTTCCTCAGGTCTACCAAACCGATACATTCCGAGATGAAATGAGCACTAGTCTCAGGATGATTCACAAGTTTACAGAATCTACATTCAGTCGACAGAGCCAGATCTTTGTCATAAAGTGCCTTTTGGGATTTAGTAGGTAACAGATTTAAGCGAAAATGTAGAAAAGTGTCTGCGTAGGATCTATCTGGAAAATGTTGAATATATAAAGGTATCACATTCAGTGCTTTGCATAAAAAGGATCTGGCCTTGTACGCCTTATAATTTAAGCATCTATTTCCAGTATTAATCCAGTCAGTCCTATAAAGTTGTAGTTTTGCTTTATCTGGAAATTGAATGAAAGTTTCTAGTTTAATATCAGCTGCTGCTAGAAGAGCATCACATTGAAGTTCTCATTTTGACAGAGGCGTATTCACAGTGTTATTTGACAGATTTTTTAGAACTGAGAACAGATTTTTAGAGAGGTCCGAGGATAACTGGATTTTCCTATACAGGGCTAACATTGCCCACTGCACAGCTACCTCTAAGGATATTAGCCCCATTTCGTAGCGGATAAGAGGAATTGGCATACTTGTAGGAACAGGTAAGATAATTTTCCAAAAAATTCCTTCTAATACATCCCACTTGATATCTTTATCCAGTAATTTAGACTGGGCACCATAAGTAATGATGGGGACAGCTTTTTGTAAATAATATGTTCGTGCAGGAATCAAGGAGAATTTACCATACTTCCTCTGTAGTGCCTTAGCTTAGGTCGCCACCATTCTTCTTTGTATGGTTTCTCACATAAATGAGAGTTAACAATCACTCCCAAATATTTGTACGAGCTATCACATACCAGTGGGTGCTTAGCAAGGGACCAGATGAATGTAGTTTGGGATCTTTTATTAACATGACTAGATATTAGAACATTTGACTTTTTGGCATTTATCTCCAGATTATTTTGTTCGGCAAATGCAGATAGGGCTGATAACTTTCTTTGCAGCTCTATTGGAGTTAAGTCAAAAAGAACTAGATCATCTGCGTAGAGTAAATGTGAATATGATAAGCGCCCAGTTTAGGAGAGAAAGTCTGGATATTCTTAAGAGCTTTATAAAAGTCACTAATATAAAAATTAAATAAAATCACAGCAAATGGGCACCCTTGTTTCAACCCTACGTTTGTCTCAATAGATTCTGATAAAAGACCTTTAGTCAAACATTTAATTTTAATCGAGGTATTAGAATAAAATTGGTGAATTAAAAATATAATACACGACGGACACTTTGCAGATAAAAGTTTATTCCATAAAATATTTCTCTGAACTGAATCAAAAGCTTGTTTAAAATCCACAAATGCTACTTAAACCGGTTGTCTGGTTTTTATTGCTTGTGCTTTAATTGCAACAATTAATGTTAAATTTAGTGCTGTACCGATGCCGGCGACAAAACCCGATTGATGAGGATCCATTAGATTTTCCTTAATCAGCCATTTAGTAAAATCTCTGATTAAGAGTCTTGCTAGTATTTTGCCAGGTGCATCTAGAAGAGCAATGGGACGGTAGTTACAGGGATTTGTTCTGTCCCCTTGTTTACAAATTGGTAACACTATGGCAGTCTGCCAAGAGGGTGGAATTGTCTTGGTCTTAATTATAATTTGAAAAATTTGATTTAGGACCTCAGCCCAGACTTCCGGATGCGCTTTAAATATAAAATTTGTGAGCATATCTGGACCCGGACCCCGTGATGAACTGAGTGTTTTGATTATTAGTAAGATATTGATGGAATCGAATTTGAATTGAGATCATTGAGAGACTGAGCGTATGTCCGTTGATGTTCGTTGTAACCTCCCCGTTTTAGGTAATTGTTAATAAAACAGTACTTTGCCACCCTCCTGAGTTGGTTCTGTTATTTGGACTCAGAATTACTCTGGTGTAATTCCATCCATTCCATATACACGTTCCTTAGGGCCATAAACTCACGTGGTAGCAGTGCGGATGGTTTCAAGACCCAAACTAGTTTTGCGCTAGTATTTCGGATGATCGGGCATACTCTGCCATTAGCTGGAAGATTGCAGTGTTTCCTGTGAAGAGCGGTTGACAGAAATAAACCTGCAAGAAGAGTCGAGATGGTGGGAAGGTCCCGCTTTGAAGAAATCCCTGCTCGGTTTCCGCAGGCGCTCTGCGGGCAGAAGGTGAACTTGATGAATTGAAGGAGGAGTCGAAACCGAAGGCCTCAAGTCGATTAACGAATGTAAGTAGACTGAGCGAAATGGCAATATAATATAAAGGGGCAGGGATTGTGATATTTAGAGTAACAGGACATTTTGTGTAGATTAAGATAGCGCCTAAAAGAAATCCTAGTTCATGGGAATTGGAAGGAGACGTCTCAAACTCCAACATGAGTAGTGATAAAAGAGAAAACCGTGAAAGGTGACGTGTTAAACCCTGTATAGGTTAAAATAAGTAGAGGCTAGAGAAGTATACCCCTTATTATAAATGGTTAATAATGAAGGGAAGGTGATCACAGGGTTATTAATGTGTAGTGTGTGATTATTCTAAATATTGTTTGTTATGTGAATTATCAAGAAGTAATAGAACTGTGAAAGGTCGAAGGTGACAGTGTTTGAAGTTAAGGTGTAGTAAACGATTGGCGCCAATCAAAAGATAGAGAGGTTCTTGAAATAAAAGAGAATTGAGCAGCGATTGATGCTGCTTGCTCATATTTGTTTTAAAACTAAAGGTGGTGATTTGAGTTGGATAAAAGGTTTCTTTAATGACCTGGTAAGTAGCAACAGTCAATAGAGACTTGCCATTATGGAGGACACTCATCTCATGCATCTTTGTAAGACACTGCCAAAACATGCGCCCAAGTGCAAACAGTACAGTGCAGAATGGGTAAAGGGCACAGCGGATAAAATGTTCATGTCGTGGCCACAAGGGGGATCATTGTCAAAAAAGCGGTATTGCAACACATGACCGTACACGCTGCATACACAGGAAAGAAGTTAGAGAAAAGACTGGCAATTTTAGAACTCTGCAAGATGTACCAAGAGGAAAAGGAGGACCTACCACCGGAGGAGTGGATGCTTAATCAGCATAAGGGAGTGGGCAATGAGCCCTCAGCTCCTCTTACCCTGTCTGAGATTAAGAGTGTAACTACTCAAGGGATAGGAGTTTATCCTTTAAAGGAACTGAAAGCAGTGGCTGGGTATAGTAACCCGACATATGAACCCCCTGCTTCTAGTAGTGAGGCCAGTCAAGAAGAAATCAAAAGAAAGGAAGATGTCTGTAAATCTATACGAGATGAGGAAGAAAAAGGTGAGAGGCTGAATATATCAACAGATGTAGACCGAGAAATTAAGCAATGGAAGGGAGAAAAGGACAGGGCCGATGAGGTAACAGGGAAAGGGAAAGAGAAAGGAGATTTAGGGAGGATGAGCTAGGAAGGAAAAGCAGGGATCGATGGGAACAGATATACAGGGAAGAACAAGAAAAAGATGAGAAGCGGGCGCAAGAACAAAGAAAGTATGACAAGAGACAAAGACAGATAGAGGAAAGGGATAAGAAGGAAAGAAAGAGAGGAGGAAGCAGCACAAAGAAGGGCCTCAGAGGAGAGAAGAATGAGAACGAAGGCAGGGAGCAAGAAGGGAAGAACGAAGGCAAGAGGAAAAGAAAGCTAGAAGGGATGCGAGAAAGCAAAGGGAAGTGGATGAAGAAATAAAACAGAACAGGAGGCAGCGAGGTTTAGATGCCAATCTCATCCTTAATGAAAAAAATGAGGCCAAGTGGAGAAATAAGATGGGATGGAATGAGAGAGATTCGCCCAATAAAGGAGGTAATGCCAGAACTACCTAGAGAAGCGCTAGAGGAAGAAAGATATGAGCGCAAGACATTGAAGAAAAGATCGATAAAATATAACAGCAATTAAGATTGGATAGTGAGTATGGAAATTGGGGAGCACTAATCGATCCCTTGTATCTCAACTGCTAATTTGAGGAAGAAAACATGTTTAGTGATGAACGCCAAGCACTGTCTTTGAGTAGGTTAAATCTAGAAAAAGGCGAGGGGGATGATAGTCATACCAGTTGGGGTTTGGAAATGTCAGACGAAGAAAGAGAGTCAACTCGTGAGGTAGAAGGAGAGGGTGCGTGCGCCCCCTGGGAAGCCAACAGATGGATAAGGAAGTAAGATGGTCAGATCTGGAGTACCCTAAAGTAAGAACGCCAGATCCCATATCATGTCCTGAGCTACCCCAAAGACGATCATGTAGTGAGAAGAGAGAATCCCCACTGTATGTGAGCAGGTTAAGGTTGTTACCAGCAAGAAGGCGGATAGGGACGATTACCCCTGCCATAGATGTACTAATAGTAGGATCCGACAACGGGATGGGGTTTACACAGTTCCCCTTCCTAGAGAAGGGGGGATCAAGACCACATTACATTCAATGGCCACAGATGGATAAGGATAACTTAAAATGCAAGCTCCCTAGTTTGTATTCGGGGGCTGGGAAATGGATATACAAATTAGAAAAAATGACAGGGGGAAACATGTTGGCTATAGGAGACATAACAGGTCTCCTGGCAGCCATTCTTGGGGAGAGGACTGATGACATATGGAGGCGAGTGGGGTACGCAAATGTGATGGCACAAAACACAGCACATGATGGAGCGCCCTTTAATAATTGTAGGTCAGATGTTTGGAGGGCTCTCGTACAGTATCCTGACACCTCTGATATGGGTGCAATTATGAACCGCAAAATGAAGGAAGATGAAGACCTTATTGCGTATATTTTTTTTTCTTTTATTGAAAAAACATTGTGTTAGTTCACACATCAACTTTTTCAATATTATCTTACATTAACATAAGGTATTATGATACCTTAGCACAACCGTTACAGCAGCAAAGACACTTCCACAGAAGTAAAATAAGATTAGTAAGAAGCTTTTAACAATATAAAACACTAATTAAAACACATAATATAAACATCAATTACAGCAATTTAGATTAAAATTCAGTTACTGTAGCATCAAACAAGGCTAATATGTCATGAATTCAGTTTCAAAATAAAATGTACAGTTGCAATTACGAATGAGACGGACGTAGCATTAAAAATCTTGTGCCACAGTTGATCTTTTGTTAACAAAGGTCTTTCTTTGAAATAGCTAACAAAAATAATTCTTCCTCAGGTCTACCAAACCGATACATTCCGAGATGAAATGAGCACTAGTCTCAGGATGATTCACAAGTTTACAGAATCTACATTCAGTCGACAGAGCCAGATCTTTGTCATAAAGTGCCTTTTGGGATTTAGTAGGTAACAGATTTAAGCGAAAATGTAGAAAAGTGTCTGCGTAGGATCTATCTGGAAAATGTTGAATATATAAAGGTATCACATTCAGTGCTTTGCATAAAAAGGATCTGGCCTTGTACGCCTTATAATTTAAGCATCTATTTCCAGTATTAATCCAGTCAGTCCTATAAAGTTGTAGTTTTGCTTTATCTGGAAATTGAATGAAAGTTTCTAGTTTAATATCAGCTGCTGCTAGAAGAGCATCACATTGAAGTTCTCATTTTGACAGAGGCGTATTCACAGTGTTATTTGACAGATTTTTTAGAACTGAGAACAGATTTTTAGAGAGGTCCGAGGATAACTGGATTTTCCTATACAGGGCTAACATTGCCCACTGCACAGCTACCTCTAAGGATATTAGCCCCATTTCGTAGCGGATAAGAGGAATTGGCATACTTGTAGGAACAGGTAAGATAATTTTCCAAAAAATTCCTTCTAATACATCCCACTTGATATCTTTATCCAGTAATTTAGACTGGGCACCATAAGTAATGATGGGGACAGCTTTTTGTAAATAATATGTTCGTGCAGGAATCAAGGAGAATTTACCATACTTCCTCTGTAGTGCCTTAGCTTAGGTCGCCACCATTCTTCTTTGTATGGTTTCTCACATAAATGAGAGTTAACAATCACTCCCAAATATTTGTACGAGCTATCACATACCAGTGGGTGCTTAGCAAGGGACCAGATGAATGTAGTTTGGGATCTTTTATTAACATGACTAGATATTAGAACATTTGACTTTTTGGCATTTATCTCCAGATTATTTTGTTCGGCAAATGCAGATAGGGCTGATAACTTTCTTTGCAGCTCTATTGGAGTTAAGTCAAAAAGAACTAGATCATCTGCGTAGAGTAAATGTGAATATGATAAGCGCCCAGTTTAGGAGAGAAAGTCTGGATATTCTTAAGAGCTTTATAAAAGTCACTAATATAAAAATTAAATAAAATCACAGCAAATGGGCACCCTTGTTTCAACCCTACGTTTGTCTCAATAGATTCTGATAAAAGACCTTTAGTCAAACATTTAATTTTAATCGAGGTATTAGAATAAAATTGGTGAATTAAAAATATAATACACGACGGACACTTTGCAGATAAAAGTTTATTCCATAAAATATTTCTCTGAACTGAATCAAAAGCTTGTTTAAAATCCACAAATGCTACTTAAACCGGTTGTCTGGTTTTTATTGCTTGTGCTTTAATTGCAACAATTAATGTTAAATTTAGTGCTGTACCGATGCCGGCGACAAAACCCGATTGATGAGGATCCATTAGATTTTCCTTAATCAGCCATTTAGTAAAATCTCTGATTAAGAGTCTTGCTAGTATTTTGCCAGGTGCATCTAGAAGAGCAATGGGACGGTAGTTACAGGGATTTGTTCTGTCCCCTTGTTTACAAATTGGTAACACTATGGCAGTCTGCCAAGAGGGTGGAATTGTCTTGGTCTTAATTATAATTTGAAAAATTTGATTTAGGACCTCAGCCCAGACTTCCGGATGCGCTTTAAATATAAAATTTGTGAGCATATCTGGACCCGGACCCCGTGATGAACTGAGTGTTTTGATTATTAGTAAGATATTGATGGAATCGAATTTGAATTGAGCAAGTTCGGAAAGATCACAATCAATGGATAGGGGCTTTTAAGTCTTGTTTAAACAAAAGCGTTTGATAGTGGTCTTTCCAAGTTCCTTCATCAATACCATTTAGTTGTGTAGATTTAAAACAGTTCCCAGAGGCAGAATTAATAATAATCCAGATCTCAGAGGCAGATTTTAGAAGCAAGGCTTCAAGCATTGATTCAGCTTCTCTCTGTTTCATCATGTGAATTATCTGTTTAATTTTATTGCGATAGCCCGTTTTCAGGGCTATCTTTTGCATACTGCTTACATTTTTAGGCAGCTTTCGAAGGGCCTTACGTAAATCCTTTTTTAGATCATTGAAAGTTGAATTCCATTTATATTTATGGGTAAAAGTTGGTTTAATACCTTTACATGACTGGGCAATGATCTGAATACAGTCATTGTAAAAAGTATGGGAATTCATTAATTTATTTCCAGCCAGAAGTTCAACTTTTTGTTGTAAGCAAGAAATGTTATTAATATTCCATTGCGTATATTCAGGAGAAATGGCAGCTTGAAACTCGTGAGCCTTGGGAAAAGACAGTGGCACTATTCTATCATATTTTATGTCAGGGGTTACCAGAGCCAGTACAAAGACTGATGAAAAAACAAGTGGGGATGGAAGCAAAGCCATGGGCTATGATACAGTTGACTATAGTACATCTCTGTCGGTTATTACAAAAGAAAAACAAAAAGAAGGATGAAAATAGAAAAATCAAGGAAACAAAGTTGGTTCAGAAAAAATTGTCAAAATGTGCCATAGAAGGGGTGGTATTGACAAGCGTAGAATGAATGGGAATGCAAGAAGCAATAGGTACATCACAGGCGAATAATTTACGCACGGTGGATCAAGGTGCTTATGGGTTTGCACCATGAGGCAGAGTTTTAGGTTTTAGGAAAAGAGGAGGCGGATTTCAAAATAACCAGGGTGGATTCAGAACACTCAGAATGAGAGTCAGAATGCACAGAGATGATATAATCAAGGAGGATTTGCCAGAGGGCCACCCCCAGTGTGTTAGAATTGTGCAATAACGGCATATTGAGCGCGTATTTAGGAGCTGAGGGAGTGTACAAAATGTGGAGACAGCTTATCCAGCACCATACAGTACACAAACAAGAGAGGGCTTTGCCCAGGATCAGACATCTTATCAGGCACAGGGACCACAATTACAGCAAGTACAACAGCAGTACCCACCGCAAGGGCAGTCACAACAAGCACCTATGCAAACACACCAAAATGCAAATCCAGGGCACTCACACCTAGCATAGGGGGTGTTACTGTGGTAGAAGGAAACCCTTTCACAGGGATGAACTTATACCCCCTATAGGACAGCTCACAGGGTGACTTGATATGTTCAGTACTATGTGTGACACCAGAGACCCCCAAGAGGAAAAAAGGGTCGATTTGACGATAGGAGGCAAAGCCTTTTCTTTTCTTGTAGAGACTGGGGCGACTTGCTCATGCATACGGGAGGGAAAATATCAAATGTCAGGTATTTCCATTAATGCTCAAGGGTTCTCTGGAGATATGAATTTAGTTCATCTTACTGATATCTTACTACAGTGAGGAATATTATTTATTTTCACACACAAATGTGGCAGTAATGACAGCAGTGCTTCCACAAAGGATGACCCTGAGGTATAATCCATCGACATATTATAGCAGGATTTTAGATCCAGTTATGCAGGGACATTTCCCTTGTGAACAATCTTTGGCTGCTGCCGCATTTGAAATTGAGAAGTCTACAAGTATCGTCATGGGCTGTTCTATGACTCTTTATGTGGAGCATGACTTATTTGCCATTTTAGAGAAACGCAAAGGCACGCTAAAATCGCAAAGAGCTTCATATTATGAAGTAATGATTTCCAATCCAGCTATTAAAATCGCAAGATGTAAAATAGTGAACCCAGCCACGTTTGTAGCTGAACCAGTAGAAGATGGTGATCATGCGCATAACTGTGCAAATTATGTCGAATTCTATGATGACATACCCTGTGTGAAAGAGAATGCTTTGGCGGGCGGGTGGTATTGTTTTTTATTGACGGTTCTTCGAAAATTGACCACACTAGTGGGAAAAGACATTCAGGCTCTGCAGTGGTAAAACACAGATTAAATGGTGAATTTGAAGTAGTGGCAAGTGCAAGACTACTGTCTCACTTTTCAGTGAATGCAGCAGAATTAGTAGCACGTATTGTCATACTCAAGAAGCATGAAGGGCAGGAAGTGACAGTGTACAGTGACTCTGCTTATGTGACGTCAACCATACATGCAGGGCTGTCACGTTAATAAAGGAGGGGCTATCTCCATGCAGACGGCGCTCCAGTACAGCATGTGTCCACCTACAACTCCCAGTAGCCATAGCAGTCGTAAAATGCGCAGCCCATACTAAACAAACAGACTTTATCTCTCACGGAAGTGATGCTGCAGACATAGAAGCCAAAAGGGTTGCATATTCCCCAGATATTTCAAGTTTTGACACTGAAGATATTAAAGAAGGTTCAACTAGAGGCATGTTAGTACGAGAAGGGTTTAATATGCTGTCAATTATGCAACTAATAGAGATTCAGGGAAGCACCTCCCAAGAAGAGCAAGAGCTATGGAAACAAAGGGGGTGCTCTTTATCCCCCACGGAAGCTATATGGTGACAGGAAAGCACTGGAAAGCCATTAATGCCAATGGAATTCCTGAACGTCACACTGAACAACTGCATTACCCGGTGCATATACCCAGAGAAAGTCTAGTTGCCACTATTGCAGAAGACTGGTTAGTTCCTAATTTGCTGGAACACTTTGCACAGTTCATGGTGAATTGCATTGTGTGTCAAATGTTTACTACTGGGCATACACTGAGAACAATAAGAGGAGTAATACCTCGACTGAATGGTCTGTTTTCAGCATTTACATATTGACTATGTTGATATGCTGAAGACATGTAATGGATACAGGTATTTACTAGTGGTAGTGTGCCCCTTCTCCATGTGGATCAAAGACGGCCCTTTTGCACACCATGATGCCACTGGCGCAGCAACATTTTTATTCTGTGAAGTCTTCCCAAGGTGGAGTGTGTGCGAAGTACTAAGATCCGGTAATGGGCATCATTTTGTCAATGAGCTATTCAAACAAAGAGGGTCCTATTAAGTATAAAGCACAAGTTTTCTTCTGCGTATCACCTTAAAGCAAACAGAATATGTGAGCTACTCAACGGCCTCCTAAAGTAGAGGACCGCCAAGATTAAAATATCTTAAAAGAAGGCATGGCAATATTGCCTACCCCTAGCCTTATATGCCCTTCGCAATCAGCCAGGTTCTGACCACCACTTTACCCCTCATGAATTAGTGACAAGGCATTGTATGAGGATGCCTCTTATGCCTCCCTCTAGAGTATGTAGTGATGCACAGAGTGTAGCAACGACTCTAGGTGATGAAATGCACAATTATTTGACATGTATGATTACCAGTATTTCTTTTATTTCAGATCAAGTCAAGCATCGGGGGGAAGAGTTCTAGGAACACGGAATATAATGATCCAATAATGAACCCAAGTGAACTATTGCCACCACCAAAATTATATGTTGGGGACCTGATCCCCATCAAGAATTTCACTATGAGGTGGCACAAACCTCAATTCAATGACCCCTTTGTTGTTGAGGAAGTCTCCCCTTCTGCAGTTAAGGTATTGGGAAGATGAGTTTGGCTGCATCTAGGTGACGTGAAGGTTTGTAACGGTGAGACCTTCCCTCCAGTGGTTGCTGACCCAGAAGGAAGACAAGAAGAAAAATTTCCACGCGTGCAAACATGATCAATCACCAAGAAGAAGGACAATAAAGCAGCATGTGATTAGCACATATATCTTTTGGACTGGAATTCAATGGACACTCTCTATATTTTTTTGCAGGGAGTGCAATGACTTGCAGAGAAATTCCAGAGGCTGAAATTAACTTTTATACATTCTTTGAAGAAATAAATATTGCATCAGCGTTATGCCTAAATGCCAGTTCCTGATTAGAAATTCAAAGAGGGATCAATATCCAGATTCATTTAGTGGAGAACAACTGTATTAATTTGATAAAATACATGGTTCCAGAAGTCTTCATATGTTTGTGATCATACTTCAATCCTACCCTGCCCTTGTAAGGAGACATGTTAAAATTCACACCTTTTTGGATGATCCCAAGAATGCTCCAGTGATAAGGAGACTCTTAGCAGCGATCAAGTACCTCAGTCATCTGGCGGCGTGGACTACCAGAGGACAGTTCCAAGGGAACTGGGCAATGCTGCAATGGAGATCAAGACAGTTGTTGCCATACCAAGATGATTATATCAAAACAACACAAATGGAGAAGGAACCTGGATGGACGGATAGGATGCTTGTGTGTCCTGCTGCAGGGAGGATGAGGTAATCATTGAGGAAATGAAGAGAATTAACTGCTCTGACATGACGGAGAAGACTGGAATGCCTGGATGCTAGGATTGGTCATAGCTGTTGATCTATGGGCGAGATGGATTGATGTTATGTGCAGCTCATCTACTAAGAACAGAAGCATGAACGATGAGTGGTTGAAGTCATGGTCTAAGTACTCTAAACTGCTGACATGGGTGGAGAATCAAGCTGGGCCAGTATCATAGTCCCATTAATAAATGCAACCATGTGCTTTCAAAGCAAGGGAAATAATTATATCAGACATATCAAGGGGTGTAAAAACACCATGGACATTCCAGGAATGTAGAGAGGGATGGATGGCCTAATGGATCAGTATTAGGCCTGAGGATCTAGAGCCTATATGAAATTACAGAGGAATTGGGGTGGAGTGTGCTCTCTGGTATACATCCATGTTCCAGTATTGGTGATCCCACAAAGTGATATGAAGATTGAAGACTGCAAAAGTAAATGATCACCTGAGAAGAAGAAGGTCAATAGAACTCCGGCAAAAAAGAGATCAAACTACTTCTCAGCAGCTTTTGATGACATTCCAGATTAGCACAAATTGTTCAGTAAAACTGCAGTGTAGTACACATCTATGTTCATGCCTTGTATTCAGGTTGCTGTAAACACCAGATAGTTACAAATTACCAGATGGGAGCTGCTACAAACAATCAATGCCACTATAGAGGGATTCAATGCAATAAAGGAAGAACTGAGGGCATAAAGTTGATGACCCTCCAGAACCTGTATGTCCTCGACATGATCACAGCTCTGGAAGGAGGGGTTTGCACCAAAATCAGGACATCATGTTGCACATTCAAATCATCTCATGACGGAGAAAACGAGATGTTGACAGAGGCTACATCGATGTTGACAGATTGACGCATAAAAATGATGGACGAGACCTCATCTATTGAAGATGACAGTTGGTTTGCCTTCCAGTTCTCATGATTCCCTATTAGATGGCAAACGTATTGAAGTTCCTTAGAGCAATATTAGTGATAATCATATTTGGATTCTGTATGATAAGGATAATAATTGTACAAATTACGAAAACTGCCAAGAAGGCAGTAGGAATAAAGATCATGATTGATGCCAAGGATGAACCGGAAGCAAAGGAGCTGACTGGTGAAGCCATCAGGGGTTATACATAAAGCCCAGCACTGTAGTACCTGAGGGAACAAAGGTCGGGTATCCAAAGGATCATAAGAAATACGTGGAACGATGGGTCTACTGTACCCCAAATGGACAGTGTAATTACATGACCTGGACTGTGGATGAACACATCAAAACAGCGGGTACCCTGAGAGTGGTGACGAAGATATGGACACCGAAGAGGCATTTCTTCAAAAGAAAATACAAGGACAAAGAGAGAATTAAAGAGGTGCTCGAGGTGTCGATCCGAGGGGGGATTGTAGAGGAGCAGCTATGTACACCTGAAGGAGATCCTGCCCCCCTACATCCCCTATACTGGAGACATGAGATCTTGCCATGCCTGACACCAGCCATAATACCAATACTGCAGCGAGAGTTTGAAAGAAGAGCCAACCCTACCGAATGTACCCTCAACATAATCATAATTTACAGGAGGAAAACCCAGAATGAGCAAAAGGAGAAGCTGGACGTGTGAACTGATGATGTCATAAAAGAGTATACACTGACTGAAGATGATGTATGGGTCCTAGAGGGCTAATGGTGAAGTAAGGACCAAGTGAACTTTAAAGTTTAAAAGAAAAAGATTACACGTGCACAAAGTGCTGCAGAATACAACCGTTCAATAAATGTACAGACGCTGAAACGCAAGATAGGTTAAGTCACCATAGAAGCTAGCTATGAGTAGTAAATAGAATGCAGGGTGAAACCACCATTGTACAGAAACTGGACATTGGTATCATGAATTTAGTAAGCCAGAGCCCATGAAGCTGGAATGGAAAACTGTGCCACAGCAAGACCAATAGGCTCATGGAGCTGCATGGTGTGGCTGTCTGGCCTTGAGTCAAGATTCAGGAAGCGAGGTCAGCTATCTATTTTGAAGAAGGACAAGTATGCAGAGGATGGACCTAACATAACGGTGAACCACATAAAGGTGCAAGAAAGAACACAAAGGATGCCAAACTTGAATTAATTTATAGCATTTAAAAGCTGCAAAATGTACCAAATCATGGTCTCCTGTCATGTGAGCGAAGGATAGAAACAGAGTTTGAACTTGGAGTTCCAGACACAATAGTGAGTGCCCTCACTCCTGTGCATTCCCAAAGACAAGGATACTCTGCAAGGCCAAGTACAAAGACAATTTCATGGCATAAGGCATGGGTGATGAGAGATGCTGGGCTAATTGGGTGGTGAGGTAGTTTCATGTCCTGTCTCCCTGCACCTCAGTCTAGGCTTACGTGCTGCTAGGTTAACCAAATGTTCTATACATGCCACATATGTGCCAACCAATTGTATCAGTCCATATAACGAAGGACGTTATAGTTTGAAAATCAATGAGAAACTGTCTACCTAATGTTTCTGAAATGACATGTTTTTAGAGGTAGGCATAAGTTGTCCACCTGATAATTAGCACCCAATAACAATCCTAGCTCCCATTGAAATGTATACTTAGATGTTTCCCTTAACCCATCCTGACCCTGGATAGGTTTTTCACTATTGCCACGTAGTATGACATCACTCTGATGCATTATTTAGTATTAGGACCAGACTTTGTGCAGAGATCATTGGGAGACTGCGCGTACATCCGTTGATATTGGTTGTAACCTCCCTGTTTTAGAAAATTGTTAATAAAACAGTACTTTGCCATCTTCCTGAGTTGGTTCCATTACTTGGACTTAGACTTACTCCGGTGTAATCCCATCCATTCCACATGCTTGTTCCTAAGGGCCATAAACTCACTAATATTTACTGTTTAGTTTATATGCTTGTGAGTTTAATGGATCTAGTTATTCGAATAAACGTATTTTAAATTAAATTATTCCGAAAAACTAATAATAAGGCCCATTTATTTTCGCCAAAGGCTTCAATCGTCCCTGTTCTTCTTGATTGCATGTCAGAATATCAGGTAATTACCTGTGTTATTCTAGGAGGGTCTGTTGAGGCACTGTTTAATTCTTCATTATTTTGTATGGGTATGTACCATGAACATGACACTTGGAAGTTTGCTGCACAATTTTATGCCTTTGCTTTGGTACAAAGTTTTATTATATACATCCCTCGAAGGATGGTACTCTGGATCTTGGCAGGCGGCATGCTGTCATGTCTTACTCGAGTCATATCATGACTGTGGTTGTGCTGGGACATGCAGGAGTTGGGCCCTCTTTCTGTCAACATTGCATCCTGCATGTTTGGACATTCAGACATGTCAGCTGGCATCAACCAACCCTGAAGGCTACAATGCATACCTCTCAACCTTTTTGTGTCCCAGGGAAGCTGAAAATCGTCCATTTGACTTTTGGCGGGTGAGAGCCCATTCAAATGTATGGCTGGAGAGTGGTTTGACGGTTGAGTGAACTGATTCCATGGTGGGTGACAGCTGCCAAATGCACGTGAGTTGAGAGGTCTGCCAATGAGTACGTGAGAGAGGGCATGCTGGGACTTGGTAACCTCAGAACACTAAACTCATTCCAAGATGATCACCAAAAAAGGCCTCTTAATTCACTGATATAATATTTGCACAATTCAGTATGGTTGCGCTATACCTCTTGGTGGCTGCAGGCAGCACAATTTCTTTGAAACTTTATTGGGATGTAAACACTGTGGACTTTGCATCGCTAGTTTCAGGTATCTTGTGTGAGACAAAATGACGAAAGTAATGCAGGAGTACAGGGATGAGTAGTGGCTAAACTTCACATTCAGTGCTTATACTGCTGCAAACCAATAGTGCTCCTAATCATAAGGATAAAACAGCCACAGTCAGGAGATATACCTCCTTCTCCTTCACCTTTTGTGGTAACATGGGCCGCCGGCAGGCCATAGTTTTAACCATATAAAGAGCCCAAAGGAGTCCCAGAGTCCATCACTGCCTCTTGCTTTCATCACCTCAATCTTGTTTGTCTCGGGAGGATAGCTCAGCGGCAATGTGCTTGCTTTGGAACCAAGACGACACGGAGCAAAACGGATTTGATCCCTAGGTCCGTGCTTAAAACCTCTGGGTATTAAGCGCGTTATAAATCATCTATCATATCATATATCATATCATATCATTAGAGTTGAGTTTCCAACAGTGGTTCGCCATCCACTGGCTCATGATAGACAAGCAATTCCTTAAATGATCCATGGAGATTATCCTGTCCATCAAAATACACAGAAAGATGTGAATGTCATTGGCATAGGGATACAAAAACAAGGCTACATGAGTCTGTAGAGTGGAAGGTATATACATTCAAAAAAGAATAAATGACAGAGGGGAATGCTGCAGTTCTATGCAGGAAAGGGAACGTCAAGAGATGCAGCAGCATTGCTGGTCAAGAAGATGGGGGGAAAGAGATTTCATTCATGCAAGTGATAGAGGATGCAAAGACATAATCAAGGATATGGCATGTTTGTGCAATTGGCCCTCAACATGTTGTATGAAATCAATGCTTAGCATATTGCTTAAGAGCTGTCTCATGGTAGTCTAAATGAACTCCTTGCACTATGCATTTAGGTCACCTAGATCTACAGGAGGACCATGCTTCAAAGATATTTGGGTGGAGAGCTATCAGGGGGCATCAGCAATATAGAAATCAGGCTTAGGTGGTTGATTAGCTATATATATAAAAGTCTAAATGTGTTTGTTTGTGGTGGGATTTGTGGCAAAGCACTGTGGAGACCAAGTGGTAGCAAGTGGTCTTTTAGTCTTGTGCTCTGTAGATAGAAATATCAAGCCTTGGTGAAATCCAGACAAATCTACTTTCACAGAGCATTTTCTACTGCTGTATGTTCGAGAGCGCATTACAACATTGTAGTGCTGATTTGCTTTTGCTTTCCTCCGGGAGTCTACCTACTAGCTCGCTTACAGTGGGAGGAGCCTCACTGCCCTCAGACTCGGCTGAATCTCCAAAAGCTTCATTTCAGCGCGGAGACCAAGTGGTCTTTTTGTCTTGTGGGCTAGTGTGGCATGTGGTGCGGGCTCTAATACTGCAACTATGGCACGGTAAGCATCTAACTGTGTGCGCTACTACACTTATAACTGTGATTAAGCACTATGCCAGTACCTGAACTGAGGAGCGGAAGGCTGCCAATCACCAAGAAGGGTCTAGAAGCCCTTAAACAGAATGACGGGAGGTGAGCTTTTGCTGACCCTGAAGGTACCTCCTCTACAATGGGGATGTCAATCAATCTGACCTCACAGGTGTATAATAAGTGTCAGGTGTTGCTGCGTCTTGCTCACAATACATCCTCTTCCCCCCTCCCCTCTTCTCGCAAGTTCTAACTGGTGCAGCCTGCAGTACTGGGCAATTAGGGTTGCCCCAAAGGCAGACGATGCAAGACTCAACCATTCCTCCAACGGGACAGGTCCCGTCCTTGTGCCCAAACCACTGCAGCATGTTGGAGGAGGATCCTTACTCTTCTGTTACTCAGAAAATCTGATGTACCTATCCCTGTTACCCTGCTCAAAAATTTGGGCTGTTTGTCTTTGATTCCGACTGAACCAATTTTCTAGCTCGGAAAGGAGATTCAAGTGGGATAAAACATTAACTACCAACATCTGTAGGTTTTGTGAATCTTCCACTGTGGAAACCTTGAAACACATTACCACGGACGGCCCTGGTTTTGCTGACCCGAGGTTCCATTATATGGGTGAGAAGGTGTTGAGTGATATGCAATGGATCAAGTTAATGTGGGGCAACTCGACAAAACTGATTCTGGCATTGTATGCTTTTTTGACTATGTTTTTTAATTAATTTGAATGAGTTCTTCTGGTAATTTGGGGGAAGAAATGAAGCAACTAGCATACAGCGGGCTGGAGCTATGTCTTTCTTTTTTACTTATTTTGTATTTCTTCTTTGTTTTTAATGTGCTGAAGTAATGATGAAATGTTATATAATGTTATAACTTTGTTGTTTTATTGGATTCTTTTGTATTGTTAACTGTGAAAAGCCTACTTGTTTCAGCTAAACCAATAAAAATAAAAAAATTCAAAAGCAATGTTCCTTTTACAATTCCACACCATTTCACCAATCTGCACTAGATTTTGCATAGTTGCCTCACGAATCATCGCCCATAGCAATCAAAATTAGTTATGTAGAGAACACAATGAAAGGTGCCTGGGGTGGTACTGATAATGGAAACAGATGTGAACACATCAATATAGATGAGGACAAAATTAGGGATGTTAACCAGGAACATCTTTTTGAAAAGGGATATGGTGAAGAGTAGGTGATTGATGCCTGCTCATTTATGGTTTTGTCAAGGATTCTAAATTCGAGATGCGTGAAGTGAGAAGGACATTAAGTGAAATATGTGCAAAATTAAACTTCTTGGAAGGATACATTACAGAAGTTGATCCTAGGTCAGGCCAGATGGGAACATGTGATGTGTCAGATATGAATCCTGTTGTGACAGAAGTTCTAAGGAGGTTTGACATAAATAACAGAACTAAAGGGGTGAAAGATGGCCAGGGAATTCAGGTAGGAGAAGGTGGATAAGTTACAGACACAACATCCTTTTAGTCTGCTCTGTGAGGACAACCATGGTAGGTCTGTCAATTCCTCTCAAAAATCCTTGCTTGAGTTCAATAGAGTTGGAGAAGGGGTTGAAGTTCAAAATAGAAAGAAGTTGGAATAGTAAATGTGAATAAAATTGGAAGGTCTCAGGATGTGGATATTGCTACATAAAAATCAAAAGATTATAAGAATTTGCCAAACAAGAATAACAAAGGCTCGAAAATATTTGCGAGAAATTTAAATGAAATGCAAAATCAATTACCCATCCAGAGGTTCATTAAAGAGGCTAAAAAGGGTAAAGAAGGAAAGTTAGTGCTGAAACCAATATGGCTGTCTCTGTAACAGAAAACAATGGGGTGCAATAGTTCACAGTGTGTATGCCATGTAAAGCAACAAAAAACAAAAGCATGTGGTTCGGGAGTCGCAAGATGACCTGGATGAATCATTAGACCATAGTTTATTGACTGATTTAGACTCTAATCAGGAAATAGAATATGTTAGGCCAATGAGTCTGCAGACGGTGGATCTCAGAATAGAAAACATGAGCTACAGGTGCAATATTTATAAATGGAACGCAGTTATGGCTGAGGGATCTCGTTGGTTGCATACTTGTCATGATTCCTGTCCCTCATGTCCCCAGCCGTCCAAGATGTCAGGCTGGAGCCAGGCCATGATCCCCTACATGGCCCTCAAGGGCCTCTCCATCCCTCCAAAGACCCACTTGGAGTCAGACTTGGCGCTTGTGGCACCAGACTCACTCACTCCCATAGGATAACATTGGGGATTGGACTTGTAGTGCTTTGATGGGGACAAGATGGATGCCCCCACATATTTCCGTTCCCAGAACTGCATGTGCAGTCTAGTCTTTTGGGTATGGTTCAGCCCAGAGACACTTGGGATACCCAGAGACACTTGGGATACCCAGAGACTATTTAAGCCACGCCAGGCTGAGAAACATGCTTTGTGTTTTCTGCAACTGCAGCGTGACACTCACCGTGTTCGGATCAGTCCCCAGTAGGCCTGCATCTTTCTTCTGCGCTCAGCTCCTGCAAGAACAAGAACACCGTTAGGAACAGCCTTACCTTGCGGCGCTTCTGCCCATTAGTCAATCGCTTCTTCTGTTCTGCGGGCATCTTCGGCGGTGTCATTCCCATCCCGGCACGCCGCTTCCTAAGGAAAAGAGAAAAGAACAGAAAAAAGGCATTAGTAAGCATTCAGCAAATCTTCGCTTATTTTTAAAGACTGTACGAGCTTCAAACACTTACCTGAATCCCAGCCGCGCTGGGGGAACTCTGTCTCCGGACCTTCTCATCCATCTGCAAGAGGGAAAAGACACTCCAGGTTAGCGTGGAAACATCTAGAGGTGCCGCATACCGTGCTTACTCACCGCATTTCTTCTTCATAACCGGCATCCACACTGAAAACGTTGCGGCACCTAAAAGACACAGAAAAATAACTCAGTTCATTACAAATACGAAAGGGCCGCATCGCGCTCTCACTCACCTGCAGCGTTACTCATCTGAGCAGCACGTCACCATCCCCGGACACCGGCCATCATCCAAGGAAGGAAAGGAACAAAGTTAGAGAACTGTTCAAAAGACTCATATACTTACCTGTCAGATTCTTGCCAGTGAAGTAACTAGGCAGCAGCAAGCCCGCATCAATCATTGCGCCTCTGCACTGAAAGCAGGACAGAGAGCACACTTTCCAAGAAAACAAGGCCCAGTCTCCAGTCGAGTAGACTCCAGGGAAGGGTTCGAGGTCGTAAGAGGTCAGAACAGACTGAGTGACGTCCGCGTGGATACCAGGTGAGCGTTACAGAACACAAAGCCTCACATCAAAATCCACCTGGGCGTCATGGAAACGTCAGAAACCAACCAGTTAGCCCACGTGTTGGGGCAGCTACGTTCCGAAGTACATGCAGCCAGGCAGGAGACCAACACCCTGAGGAGAGAGCTGATAGTAGCCAAAGAACGCAGTGATGATTTAAGCTGGCAACTTCTCCAGTCACAAGCAGGGCATGCACCTTTGCCGGGAAGCGTGCCCTCGATGCCAGCACCATCAGCCAATCCTGTTCAGATAACCCTTCCTGGGGCAGTTCCCTTGGCCCCGCCCGAACGATTTATGGGGGATCCCAAGAGGTTTGCAACGTTCATGAACCAGTGCCGCCTGCACTTCCTTTATAGGCCAGGGGCCTTTCCGAATGACCAATCACGGGTCGCTTTTGTGCTATCCTACCTGAGTGGAAGCGCCGCGGACTGGTCTGTACCCTTTGTGGCCCAAGACGATCCTTTGCTGCATGACTTTAGGGGCTTTCAGCAGGAGATGGAAAAGCTGTTTGCCCGTCGTATTCATTGGCAGGCATTGGACAACGAACTTCTGTCCCTACGCCAAGGGAATCAAGACCTATTAACATACATAGCCACGTTCAATAGACACGTAGTTGACGCAGAATGGCCAGTCGAGAAGAGATCCACGTTATTTCAACAAGGTTTGTGGGGGGAGCTCAAGGATGTTCTCGCACAAGTAGTGAACCCCCCGAAAGACTGCTCAGAATTCATTGACCTTGTTGTTCACCTGGATCATAGGTTGCAGGACCGAAGAGCAGATCGAACCAGACCGGACCCTCACCCTATGTATGTGCGTTCAAAGGACAATATTGCCTGCACAACGTTAGGTTCAGGAGAACCAATGCAAATCGGGGGGGTCAGATCCCCCTTGACTAAAGCGGAAAGGGATAAAAGGAGACAGCAGCAGTTATGTCTGTACTGTGGAAGGTCAGGTCATTTCCTTAAAGAGTGCCCTGTGAAGCCACCGAGCAGGACGGTAGGGGCCACGGACAAGGAAGATACCATCAAGGAATCGGAATACTCCCCAACCCGACAAGTGTAGGGGTCCACTTGTCGAGCGAAGAAAGTGAACTACAGACCTCCCATTTTGCACTATCTGTGGTCTTGATCAATCACCAACAACCATCTCGGATGCACGCAGTAAGAGCGTACATTGACAGTGGAGCCGTTGGGAATTACATGGACCAGGATCTTGCGGCTAAGATGGGGCTTCTGTTACTCCCTAAATCAACCACTGACACTGTTACCACATTGTCGACGGCATGGAAATAGCTTCTGGTCCAGTATCCCAATGCACTGCAGCTTTAACCCTTCTGTGACAGGATGGACACCAAGAATCTATCGTTTTCGACCTCATTAAGGCACCACAGTTCCGGTTGATTTTGGGAATGCCATGGTTGGTAGCTCACAATCCTCGAATCGATTGGCGAGCAAAAGAATTGGCCTTTCCCGAGACTTGCGCCCATACCAAGAGAAACAACCAATAGACACCAGAACCTCCACGCTTGCGACTGTGGCAATCGGCACCCTACCAAGTGAACACCAGGACTTTCAAGATGTCTTTCAGAAAGAACAGGCTAATACCCTGCCACCGCATAGACCATACGATTGCCAAATTGACCTGATACCCGGCGCACAAATCCCTTGTGGGCGAATTCACGCATTCACGGAACCAGAAAACCAGCACCTCAAGGCCTATCTTGACCAATACCTGACCAACGGGTTCATCCGTCCCTCGAAGTCTCCAGCAGCCAGTCCTCTATTCTTCGTATCGAAAAAGGAGGGGGACTTAAGAACATGCATCGACTATCGTGCACTGAACCAGATTACCGTAAAAAACCGCTACCCCCTGCCACTGATCCCTGAATTGCTTGATCAAGTCAAAGATGCCCAAATCTACACAAAACTAGACCTGAGGGGGGCATATCACCTTGTTCGCGTAAAACAGGGGGACGAATGGAAAACCGCTTTTCGCACCAAATACGGCTTGTACGAATATCAAGTAATGCCCTTTGGCCTTTGCAACGCGCCTGCAGCATTTCAATACTTCATGAACGATGTCCTACAGGAATTGATTGATGTCTGTGCTCTAGTGTACATCGACGATATTCTAGTATATTCCACATCAAATCAGGACCACGTTAAACACGTCCGATCCATATTGGAGAAACTCTGTCAACACCAGCTCAATGCCAAGCTCGAAAAGTGCTCTTTCCACATCTCCGAGGTGGAATTCCTGGGCTTCCTTCTCAGCCCGAATGGAATCCGAATGGATGTACACAAGGTAATTGCTATCCTGAACTGGCCATCCCCAAATTCATTCAAAGGGGTTCAAAGTTTGCTGGGTTTTGCAAACTTCTACCGCCGGTTCATCCCAGGATTTTCGCAAATCGTGCATCCCATCACGTCATTGCTAAAGAAAAGCAACAAAAGGTTCCAGTGGACAACAGAAGCCGAGGAAGCTTTCCAGGAACTCAAAGCAAGATTTACATCTGCCCCAATCTTACGCCACCCTCGCCCTGATCTCCCATACCTGGTGGAAACGGATGCCTCAAGCATGGCTATGGGAGCCGTCCTCTCACAAAAGGACCCCGAAACGGGCCAGTTACACCCTGTTGCCTTCTGGTCGCATAAATTCACACCCCCTGAACTCAATTACGCTATCACAGACAAAGAACTCCTGGCCATCAAGTCAGCCTTTAAGGCATGGCGGCACTACCTCTTGGGCACCAGACACACAATCACCGTAATAACTGACCACCCGAACCTCCAGTACCTAAGAACGGCAAAGGCCCAATCCTCACGACAACTACGTTGGGCTCTTTTTTTGCTGAATATGACTACGTGATTACATTTCGACCAGGGGTGGAAAAACAGGAAGGCCGATGCCCTTTCCCGTATGGGGGTGGAAGAGCAAGGGTATCAGACCCCTGACCCAATAGCAATCATCCCGAGTGACAAGCTCCTAGGAATCACAGCAACCATAACTCAGAAAGAATTACATGAAGAAATCCAAAACCAAAACCTGATGAGTCCGGAGCAATTACAAGCGTGGAGTGCACAAGAAGAACATTACATGATAAAAGATCAGTTGCCCTACTTCAGGAATCGTTTATTCTTACCAAACCAAGAACTACGAGAACAAGTCATGTCCGGTTATCATGATTCTTTGATTGAGGGCCACCCTGGTATCGCTAAAACCGTAGCCGAGCTAAAAAGAAATTATTGGTGGCGCACGTGGCGTAAAGACATTATCCAATTCATCCTATCTTGTGGAGTGTGTGCTCAAAACAAGTCATTCAAGCAGAAACCGGCTGGGCTATTACAACCATTGGAAATCCCACCAGCACCCTGGCACACTTTGTCCCTCGATTTTATTACTGACTTACCACCCAGTCAAGGGTTTAACACTATTCTTGTGATTGTGGACCTATTTTCAAAAATGGCACATTTCATTCCTCTTAAGGGGCTCCCAAATGCTTCCACTCTGGCAAAGGTATTTCTTGAAGGCATCGTACGGCTCCATGGGTTTCCTTCAGTTTTAGTCTCAGACCGAGTTACTCAATTCGTATCTAACCTCTGGAGAAAATGCTGCTCTATGGCCCAGATCGACATCCGGCTATCCACCAGTCACCATCCCCAAACGGATGGTCAAACTGAGAGGACAAATCAGACGCTCGAGCAGTATCTGCGTTGCATGTTACACCAAGCTGAAGGAAGCTGGTTCGACCTATTATGGATAGCTGAACATGCTTATAATAATTCCCTACACACCAGCACTGGGCAGACACCCTTTTATACCATGTATGGCAGGCACCCACGTACTTCTGAGTTGGGCGTTCCTACAACCCTGGAAATGCCAGCAGTCAAAACCTTGAACACAACCATTTCTCAAACCTTTAAAAGGGCAGCTGAACACCTACTTCAAGCTATGAATCGCCAAAAGAAGTTTGCTGATCAACACCGAGCACAGGCCCCCAACTACCAAGTGGGAGACAAAGTCTGGCTGGCATCTAAACACATGTCCATTAAAGGAACCCAAACTTTCCGTCCAAGATACCTGGGTCCATTCACCATCACCTCCATGATAAATCCTGTGGCGGTCAGACTAGCGTTGCCGTCAAACATGCAGATTCCTCCTGTGTTCCAGTTGTCTCTCCTTAAACCTGTTCAACCTCGGACCCAGGTAACAATGCCACCGCAGCCAGTAGTAGTCGCCGGGGAGCCAGAATTTGAAGTCAAGGACATCCTGGATTCAAAGTACGTAAGATCCAAATTATACTACTTAGTAGACTGGAAGGGGTATGGTCCACAAGACAGGACATGGGAGCCGTGTGAGTACATCCATGCACCTCGCTTGCTTAGACGATTTCATCAAAACCATCCAAACAAACCAGGACCAGACAGAAGAGTCACCTTACCTTGAGAGGGGCCTTGGGGGGGGGAGTGCTGTCATGATTCCTGCCCCTCATGTCCCCAACCCTCCAAGATGTCAGGCTGGAGCCAGGCCACGATCACTTACATGGCCCTCAAGGGCCTCTCCATCCCTCCAAAGACTCTCTTGGAGTCAGCTTGGCGCTTGTGGCACCAGACTCACTCACTCCCATAGGATAACATTGGGGATTGGACTTGTAGTGCTTTGATGGGGACAATATGGATGCCCCTACATATTTCGGTTCCCATAACTGCATGTGCAGTCAAGTCTTTTGGGTGTGGTTCAGCCCAGAGACACTTGGGATACCCAGAGACTATTTAAGCCACGCCCAGGCTGAGAAACATGCTTTGTGTTTTCTGCAACTACAGCGTGACACTCACCGTGTTCGGATCGGTCTCCAGTAGGCCTGCATCTTTCTTCTGCGCTCAGCTCCTGCAAGAACAAGAACACCGTTAGGAACAGCCTTACCTTGCAGCGCTTCTGCCCATCATTCATCGCTTCTTCTGTTCTGCGAGCATCTTCGGCGGTGTCATTCCCATCCCGGCACGCCGCTTCCTAAGGAAGAGAAGGGAAAGGAAAAGGGAAAAGAACAGAAAAAAGGCATTAGTAAGCATTCAGCAAATCTTCGCTTATTTTTAAAGACTGTACGAGCTTCAAACACTTACCTGAATCCCAGCCGCTCTGGGGGAACTCTGTCTCCGGACCTTCTCATGCATCTGCAAGAGGGAAAAGACACTCCAGGTTAGCGTGGAAACATCTAGAGGTGCTGCATACCGCGCTTACTCACCGCATTTCTTCTTCATAACCGGCATCCACGCTGAACACGTCGTGGCACCTAAAAGACACAGAAAAAGAACTCAGTTCAATACAAATACGAAAGGGTTGCATCGCGCATCGCGCTCTCACTCACCTTCAGCGCTACTCATCTCAGCAGCACATCTCCATCCACGGACACTGGCCATCATCCAAGGAAAGAAAGGAACAAAGTTAGAGAACTGTTCAAAAGACTCATTATACTTACCTGTCGGGCTCTTGCCAGTGAAGTAACTAGGCAGCAGCAAGCCCGCATCAATCATTGCGCCCCTGCGCTGAAAGCAGGACGGAGAGCACACTTTCCAAGAAAACAAGGCCCAGTCTCCAGTCGAGTAGACTCCATGGAAGGGTTCGAGGTCGTAAGAGGTCAGACCACGCTGAGTGACGTCCCCGTGGATACCAGGTGAGCGTTACAATACTGCACCTGTTTTTGTTCCCAGGCAAAAGAAAGCAAATGAGGTGGAAAGGTTGTATCCACTTTTCCTTACTGTAGAGGAAAAAAGAAAACTGAAAACTAACGCTCACGCGCCACGTTTGAAACCAAAACATTTAAGGGAGGAAAGTAAGGTTTATTCATTGTTTCTTATGTTAAAAGAAAAAAGAAAGGACAATAAAGTAAGTGCTTTTGATAAATATATTGTAAGCAGTCCATCAGGTCTTTCACTAAAAATGTATCTAAAGAATTATTGTACTTTCCTAAAATAACAGATTGCCAAAATAATAAGGGACATGCTTCCCTGAAAGAAAATAAGACAGCTTTAGAGATGACTTGTTATTTACATCTGGAATGTAATTTACGGTAAATAGACCATACCCTTTAAACAGGCAACATGTGGGGACCCTGTTTTCTGAAATACCTACATTTGTGTCGATAACCTCAGCAGATCTCTCAAGTGCTGAATTTTATGACAAAAATTGAGCAGATAGAGTTAAACTTGGATTTTTATGCAAGTTAGTTAGAGACATAGTTCTGTCACAAGGTTCAAGCCTAAAACAAATGGGATATGAAATTAGAGTCAATTGAAATCCAGTCTGAGATAGAACTGTCAAGACTTGTCGGCACCACCAATTTACAGGGTGCATGTGAACCTTTGGTCATAAATGTTAAAATGGCAGGTAATGATGAAATGTCCGATATGTCTAACTTAACTAATCCAACATCTGACAAAGTAAGAACTGTAAATTATGATTGGTCATACATCATTAATAGTTTACAAAGCAATGACGACAAGAGGATAAGTGAAACACCACTACCAACTTTAAATTAAAAGTGATATAATGGAACACGTGTTTATTTTCCCAATTGTTGGATAATTGTAATTTATGGTTGTGCTAGGATTTTATTTACCTCCAGGATACTTGGATAATGGATGCACCAATAGTGGATGGATTTACGGTAGGATGTATATACCTGCTGGATGTGGTAGGAAGGGCCAGCCGTTTGGTGGCCTATTGTGCGCCTTGACACATAATTTAGGAATAAGGATGGAAAAAATTGATGTAGAAAGATAGAAAGAAATGATTTTCTTGTGGCGAAATTGAGTTGGTGGGATGATCACACTGCGTGCACCATGTATTGCTTTTACTTAATGTACATTGTAATCCAGGGAATAATGATGTTGAGGTTTTTTTGACTGCAGTATCAGAAATACTAATTAGTTGTATGCTGGATAAAGGAGCGTCAATTATGTTATTAGGCGATCTGAATATTGAATGTCTCGAGACTATACATCACAATACCAAGTGGAATAATAAAAAAGTGGGGAATGGAGAAACAGAGGTTAATTAATTAAAAACGAGTTGGAATCATGGAACCTGCGGTTAATCAATGGAAACATCAGAGTGGATATTCCCCCTAATTATACATGGTCAAATGCTAAGGCGTTGTCAACATTAGACCAATTCGCCTCAGCATATATGTTTGACTTATGTGAAACCTTTCAAGTTCTCCATAATTTTAGTGGAAGTGTCCATAGTTTGTTAGAAGTATGTTTACTTATGAGTATACAGAGACGCATAAGCAAGACCATGGCCTCATTAGGACTCCGGCGCTAAACCATGGTGCTATTAGCACCATGGTCCATGCCGGAGTCTGCCATGGCGGAATGGGGAATTACCACCCCATTCCGAGATTGGTGGGGCGGTAATTCCCCATGCCGCCATGGCCCTTCCCCATTCCCATTTTTGCCCCATAGGGCTCAACAGGAATGGGGAAGGCGCTAATTACGGTACCGCAAATTGCAGTACCGTAATTAGCACCAAGGTCCCTTTGCGGGTCCCTACTTTAACGGCTGGTAAAACCAGCCGTTAAGGTCGGGTCCCGCAAAGGGACCTCGTAACTAGGCGCTAGGTGTTTAACGGCGCCGCAGCCTTTTACGGCGCCGTTAAACACTTAGCGCCTGCATCATAATGAGGCCCCATACCTTTTGGTGTGGAAGTAAGACAACGTGATCATGCTGTAATATGGAAACCTTCATGGTCACTTCATTTTAATCAGCTTATGAATACTTATTATGTTGGAGGGTGGTTTGAAAGGGCTGCTCCGCAAGATTTTTCACCCCAAATACAAATACTCTTGGAGAATATACTTAGTCTCAATGTATTTTAAAATGGGGGGACAAAAAGAGGACATGCCCATAAATTTGATAAATTAACACACATGAAGAAAACTGAATTGAAGAAAGGAATTAAGATGTTAAAAAGAGAATGTGGGAAGGAAGTGCCATACAGTAATTACAGAACTACCATCGGTTGATAATATCTAAGTACAGGGATTAAGGAGTATCGTCCACATTTCCTATCAACCTGACACATCTGATCTGAACAATAGATGGTCCTGCAAGAGTCTTCAAGGGGGAAATTAAATTCTGCTTTGTAGTATTTGCAAACAATGTTATCCCCAAATATTTAAAATGTTCCACTCTTCAATGCAGCATTTGATAGGCCATCAGGTCCGGGGGCATTGGAAATGTTACATTTCATGATGGCAGCACCAATAGTCTCAATATCAATGTCCAGACACATCCAGCCTTATTTAGCCTCTTCAAAAGCCGAATCACACATATGATTCGGGTCAATTATGTCTGACAACTTATATTGTTCTCCAAAAAAGTCACCCAAAAAAGAGGCATCATCACGACTTTGGCGGTAACCCTTAAATCTGGCTGTCGCGCTATTACCGCCGGAATTAAGGGTCCGCCAAATCAGGACTTTGGCGGATTTCACCCCAGCTCTTGGCTGGGGGGAAATCTGCCGAAAATTCACGCTATTACCGCCGGCGGGAAATCCGTCGGCGGTAAGAGCGCGAATTTTCCCCATTGAGCCCAATGGGGAATGGGACATTCCCGAATGGATTCAATGGGGAATTACATTACCGCTGAACTTGTGATCCGGTTCTATTAGCGCCGGGGAGTTCGGCGGTAGGGCTAATACCGCCAGCGGTAATACCGCCGGCGTTACCACCCAAGTCGTGATCAGGCCTTGTTAGGAGTTTGCCGGTGCGCTAATAATGTGCCGGAAATTCCATTTACTGGCATGCTACCGCACATGCAAGGTCAGAGTTTGCTGTTGGGGTGGCGCAATTATATCATATTCTCTGACCTTGCATGTGCGGTAGCATGCCAGTAAATGGAATTTCCGGCACGTTATTAGCGCACCGGCAAACTCCTAACAAGGTCCATTTTCTTTTATACTCTTACATAGAAGCATAGATAATATGAGTATTAACAATAGTATAGTCAAACATTATACAGTTCCCAATCGTAGCAATAAAGTGGTTGATTAGAGTCCTAGCATCCTACTCTTCACCTATACACTTCTAAGATGTTAAAACAACCTACAACCATTCAGCAATATGTGCAGTCATTGTGATAGAGTAAAACTTAAAATCATACTGACAGTACTGCTGTCAGGACTGGCGAGCCAGGGGACAGGTGAGATTATACATGCCAACCCCTGCAAAACCCATTAAATGGAAATGCTTAAAACACTGTCAAAAATTAGGGCAGTCAACTAACAACAACCGGGAAGCAATCTAAGGCCAGGGGCTCACAAATTACAGCTATAACATTTAAAATCCCCCTGCGAGGAAACCTCTCTTCTCTCCTAGGTGCTTTAATGGTACCCCTTATCCTCGCCAAAGAAATGTGCAGGGCAGCACAGACTGATGTTGTGCACTGTGCCGAAACTCGGTATCACAATAAACTCTGTGTTTCACCAGCACAGGGATACCTGAAAGTCTTACCTAACACAAATACATCATGGAGCCTACTATTGGTGTAACCATCGAAAAGTATATGTTGCCAACATGGGTAACCATTGCTTATTTAAGCCCCCAAAATTTTCAACAGCCCAAATATTAGAATTTTAAAAAATGGCGAAATGCCAGGTTTTAGGCCCATTAACAGACATACTATCTCATGGTTTATTTATCATAATAAAATAAAAATGAAGAGGCAGGGAATTCCGTTTTGTGGGAATACAGATCTGGTTCTCTAAAGGACAACACAATATCAGGAATCTTAAGTACAGCCACTGCTTTATTCGGCTCTCTGTCTCATGGATACGTTATGCCCAGCCACTTCGTTCCCCAGTCCTTTCCACAGGGCTATAGCGTGCTGCTCGCTATTTGCAATCCACACCAGAATGATACCGCCTGGCACACTTCTTCCTGGCACCGAGATATAATACCCAGTTCACTTTGAGGGTTAGGGTGCCCTTTGCTTTCTCTTGCTTGAGGAATTTCCTAAGTCACTCCCTACCCCCTCCCTCTCTCTTTCTCTCTAGGAGGGAACCCGTGGCTTTCCCACTAATGGGGTTGCCACACCCATTCTCACACTAAAGGTTATGCTGTGGGCACATAGAAACAACCTTTGTTTTGCATTTAGCTTAACCAATGGCCAATAAAAAGCAGAAAGCTAGCAGGCCTGCTGGCAGTATGAAAAATGGCAACTTTGCTCAGTGCGCCTTGGCACCATAAGCAGTTCAGGGCACACATTTAGCAGTGATGCTGGACTAATCCAGAAGCTGCATTTGCCAATGGGAAAGCCCAAGATGCCATGCGTTAGAGATGGCGGCAGGTAGCCCTCAAGGTTACCTCACAGGCGGAACACTTCCAGACAGAACTATGTCATGTGATCAGTGGAAGCTGCATGTGTAAGAGACATTGAAAATGGACAAGCGGGGAGCCCGCTTCCCGAAAATAAGACAATGCATGTTCCCAGGTGCTGTATCTTTTCCCATGGCCAAGTGAAGTAATTCTGATATGAGGCCATTGTCAGGACCAATACGTATATAAAAATACTGGTGTATTGATTGGAGGGTTGTTGCTGCTTTTAGGTTACAAGGGACAATGCTGCATGTTATTGCATTGCATTGCAATGGAATAAACTAACTCTGCCTCTTGCTGTACTTTCCAAATTAGTTGTGTGGGCTTTGTTGTCCAAGGCAATCTAGCACCACAGCTCAGACCTAACAGCACCCTTGGACAACATCAATAGTCTTGAAGACTTAATTCCTCTGAACCCCATGCCACCTCATTAGGCATCTCAGATGGAGGCATACTGTAAGTGCAGGTCTTCCTTTGGATTTATCCATGGACCGTATGTTTCCATTGTTGCAGGAACAGAGGCAGTCCAGGGTGGGAAGAAGCTCTCAGGTCTGCAATATGAAATCTGTAAAAGCCATGCCAGGTTAGGTCAGCAATAGAAATGCCCATGTGTATGGAGCAGAAACATAACATAGGCAAACAAACCACTGTTAAGAACTTTCTTAGTCAGTCAGTTAGTGTCATGCAGCCAGTCAGTCAGGATAACTTTAATCAGTCAGTATAAACAATGTATTAGTGCCCGGTAGGGGGGGTGGCGGCTTTCCAGTCAATGAGGAGGCTCAGAACGGGGGCTTTACCATATGGTAAAGTGCCTGCTCTGAGCCTCCACATAAGCAGGAGGCTGCAATCTTCTCCGTTGGTAATTAGGTAAGTGCGCCCCAACTCTCCCTTTCCCTCCTCCCCCACCACCACCAATTTCCACCCCCCAACCTGCCACAACCCCTGCCTACTTACCTTGTGCTCCTTCATCGCTCGCTGGTGCAGGGAACATTCTGTGTTCCTGAAGCACCTCTGATACATGCTGATCAAGAAAGATCCTACTGCAATGTGTTAGAGGAGGGCAGTGTGTCTGGTGTCCCAGATACCAGAACTAGTAAGTCAGCCATACGTTGTGGAAGCTTAATGACCCAGCTGCCTGTCTTTCCACCACCACTATTAATGCTGTTGGTATGTCCACTGTGATCAGAAATGCCGTCATTCTTGAGGTAGTCGATTATAAAACTGAAGCTGTATTATCAACTTTAGGGCGCGTCTACCCCATCCATGAGATCCCAAGAGGTCCACATGTCGGAAGAACTTACTGAATTATTATTCCAGGTCCCTGATTTCTTATGGTCCTCACACAACAAAAAATTACGAAATATTCACAACACAAAGCCTGCACAATATGAGGTGGACCTTTCCAAGTGGTTCCAAGAATTCTCCAGTATCAGATACACCCAGGTGCATGAGAAGGGATTGCCCCAGTAATTCAGTCTTTATTAAAGCAAAGAATAAAAAATGCCAACGAATAGCTCTTGCAATTCCACTAAATCCCATCCGAAGAAGCCCAGGAAGAACACTTTCAGGACCTCAGTGCAGTTAACTCGGTAATGCTACCATCTTTCTCAGTGGTCCCTAATCTTGATACATTACTGTCATTTATTGAAGCCTCAGCTGTCTGTTTCACTGTTGTAGATCTCTGTTCAGCTTTATTTTCTGTCCCAGTACACATACACAGATTATATTTATTTGAATTGTAGTACTGTGGGTTACACATCATATGAACTGGGCTTCCGCAGGGGTACACAGAGCCGCCAAACCTTGTTTTCTTAGTTATGGAAAAAGGATTTTGATGACACAGCATTTACCAGGAAAATCTGTGTTGGTTCAGTGTGTGACTTCACCCTTTTATGATGCTTACAAACAAGCACATTTTTTGCTATTAACTGCATTAGATCAAAAGGGATACACCGCGTCAGAACAAAACACACACGTGTGTTGCAAAAGAGCTCATTACCTGGGGCGACATTGAAGCAGGACACCATTATTTTAATAAACACTCTTAATGAAACAATATAAAGGTGCCCTAACCCATTTTTGACCTGGGAGGATAGCTCAGCGCCAACGTGTTCGCCTTGGAAGCAAGACAGACAGGAAGCAACACAGGTTCGATCCCTGGATCCGCACTTAGACAAAAAACAATTATGCTACTAAAAAACAAACAATTCCTGTAATAGCCCCTGCGGGTTGTGTGAGGGCTTTAAAAAAATACAAATAAAGAAAAATTATCATTACACAAATCAGAGGGTAGAGCAGAATACCACCAACCAATGTTTAACCAATTACAGAAACTATAAAAATGTAACACACCAGAGCACTGCCCTGCCATAGTCAGCAGACACACAGAATAGAAGATCACCACAGTAAAACGTGTGCTCTATGAAGCATCTGCATTAGGTTTTAGTATACACACAAAAAATAATAAGAAATTAATTTTGCATTGGTACTAGAGGAATAGATTAGTGGTGGCAGTCCTTACACAGAAACATGTTGAAGAACACCATCTAAATGTTCATTACAACTCCACAACAATAGACAGAGTGGCTAGAGGATTCATCCCCTTGTCAAAATGTAGTTTCTGCAGCCTCACTGGTGGTACAAGAATGCAAATGTATTGTATTTGGTTCTCCACTTGAGGTTGCTGAACCATACACTGCAACTGCACTATTATTAAAAGCAACAATAAAACACCAGTACTCTGGCCTTGTCAAGAGGGAATGGGGACCCCTCTCATGTGGAGGGGTGGGAGGCGTACCAGGGAGTAACCCAGAGCCCCCCATATCCCTGAGGTGGACGTTGGCAATTGGGAGAGCCCCAGTTTCTCTTCCTCTTTGTGCCAGCATGTGTCTTTGCAGCATAAACATGTTGCACACCATGCATCTAAATCAAAATGCTTACCAGTTTCCTTCTGTTTCTTCTAAAGTCAAACTGGAGAGAGAGTGCAGTCCTCAAGTGCCACCCAGTAGCTGCATTGAAAAATCAGAGACCTGCATTAGCCCGAAAGAGGATAGTCCACCAGCGTCCCACATTGACAGCGGTCAAATGCCTAATGGGGAAAGCTGACACAGTCAGGAAATAGGAAGTTGTGGATTGTTCTGGTGAGGTGTCAGCCCTCTGAGAATGTTCAATCTCCACCCTTAACCTTTCTCCCCTTTCCTCCTCCTCACCTGAAGATTGGTCTTGAATGGATGATATCTGTGGTCTTCTAGCACAATAATCTTTCTCCTTCTTTCTCCTTTCTTTTTTTTCTGAGAAAGTGTCTTTCTCACGAAAGGAAGCCACAGTGTACTGCTGTGAATAGCACTACCTGCAGCCCCTCTTCCGAGAGGGACAAACTGGGGAAAAAGCCAGCCGGCATAAAAAACCCCAGAGGTAGAACAGCAGCAACGGAGGTCCGTCGTAAGGATTCCGGGTGGAAGGTAGCCTCCAAAGGAACCGTGAGGTAGCCGATATTGACGGCCTGCGGGAGTCAACAGTACGGAGAAAGAACCGAAAGGGAGCCGGAGAAATGGAGGCAAACCGAAGGGATAAAGGGAGCAGGAGGAAGAAGGAAAGGATAACAAGAGGAACCGGAAACGGGAAGGCAAGAAGCGGCTCGAGGGGCGGCAGAGGAGAGAGGGGAAAAAGGAAAGAATACTAGCGTAACCGCAACCGAAAGAAAGCAGTCAGGGAGCTGACCAAGCGGGTTGCAACGCACTGTGAGCCGGGGGGGCGTGGCTGATAAGCTTCCCGGCTCGCAGTGAAGAAAACACTAGACTACTACAGCGACGTTCGAAAACATGGTGGAACGCTGCAATGGCAGCCCCCAAGCCGCACCCTGGACCATAACGTCCACGGGAGGCGGCATATGACAGTATGCCCCCTTCCAATGTTGCAACCCCCGGCTTTCCAGGGTGAGCCCTGTGAAACCTCCGCAACAACCTAGGAGCATGAACAAAGCTAGAGGATTCCCATGAATCTTCCGCCCTCGAGTATCCCTTCTAGTGTATCAAGTATGCCAAGCGACCTCGTCTGTATCGAGAATCACATATTTGAGATACCTCAAACTCCGCTTCCTCCTGGGGTGGTGGATTCAGTGGAACCGAACGGGTAGAGGATGCCACGGGAGCCTCCCTGAGAAGAGAGGAATGAAAGACAGGATTGACCCTGTGCAAACAGGGAGGCAATTTCAGGCAAAAAGCCATTGGGTTGATTTTAGCCATGATAGGATAGGGTCCAATGAAACAGGGGGAAAGTTTGGAGGGACGAGTCCACCGGGGAAGATATTTCGTAGAATGCCACACCCGGGTGCCCACCTTCCACTACGCATTGTTTGACGGTGTCGATCCGCTTGAGCTTTATTTGCCACTTGACTGTCCAAAAGACTGGACTGGGCAGTCTTGTGAGCCTCCTGAATCTTGGACAACACACCTTCTACAGCGGGTAGGTTGGATTCAATGGATGGAACAGGGAAAATAGTGCGAGGATGAAACCCATAAGTACAGTAGAATGGAGTGAGCCCAGAAGCAGAATGACGAGTGTTGTTGTAGGAAAGTAGGAAAACTCCGCCGTGGGAAGAAGAGACACCCAATTGTCCTGTTCCTGGTTTATGTAACAGTGTAACTATTGTTCGAGAGTGCCATTTAATCGCTCA
Source organism: Ambystoma mexicanum (assembly GCF_040938575.1). NCBI lineage: Eukaryota > Metazoa > Chordata > Amphibia > Caudata > Ambystomatidae > Ambystoma > Ambystoma mexicanum. Next base: position 665,122,346 of record NC_090929.1, read on the forward strand.
GTCTTCCCGTTGGTCTGAGGGTGAAAACCGGATGATAATGCCCGTTCAATGCCCAACCGATGACATAAGGCTGTCCAAAATTTGGAGACATATTGGCTGCCTCTATCTGACGTAATCTTGTCGGGAAGACCATGCAGACGGAACATATCCTTGAGAAATACCTCTGCCATTTCTGATGCCATGGGCAATCAGGGAAGAGGGGAGAAATGAGCCATCTTGGACATATAATCCACTGTTACCATGATGCAGGTACAAGCACTTGAAACTGGTAGATCCACCACAAAATCAGTGGAGATGTGGCTCCACGGACATAAGGGTATCGCACTCTGTTCAAGTAAACCCAAAGGTTTGGTAGTGCGATTCTTACTGCTGTTGCAGATCCTGCAGGATTGGACAAACTGTCTGATTCCGGATCGCATTCTGGGCCAGTAGAAATACCTTTTGACGAGATCTAATGTGCCAGCCTGACCTCTATGTCCGGCAGTCTGGTGATCATGACACCATTGAATGACTTGTCGTTGAAGAGGACCTGGGGGAATAAACAACCGATGGTTCTGAAACAAAAGCCCTTCTCTGTCAATTAAAGCTATCTTCTCCTTGGGGGTAGCCAGAATCGTAGCTTCTTTAACCTGCTGGAGAAAACTGGTCACATGGAGGAAAACCCGATTTCTGGGAAACAGTCTTTCTGCCGGTAGTAAATGGGATGCTTCCAATCCACCCTTCCGAGATAGCGCATCAGCAAGAAGATTCTGACTTCCAGGGATGTAGGTAATGCGGAAATCATACTGGGAAAAGAAATGGGCCCATCGGGCTTGGCGAGAATTGACGCAGTCCATAGACTGAAGGACTTGTAAGTTCTTGTGGTCTGTTCGAATGGTGAAAGGACAGTTACTTCCCTGCAGCAGGTGTCGCCATTGCTCACACGCGAGTTTCATGGCCAAGAGTTCCCTCTGAATGACCGAATAATTCTGTTGACTGGAAGTGAGGGTGCGTGAGAGATAGGCTATGGGATGTTCATTTCCGTTATGTTCCTGGAGTAGGACTGCTCCTACGGCGGCAGCAGAGGCGTCAGTCTCTAGAATAAAGGGTTTTGTCTGGTCCGGGTGCCGCAGAATGAGAGCTTGACAAAACATTTCTTTCAGGTGTTTGAAATTTCTTTCAGCTTGGTCATTCCATAAGAATGGTAACAAGGACTTTTTTAGCAACTGAGTAATGGGTAACACCACTTCAGAAAAAGAGGGAATGAAACGCCTATAGAAGTTGGCTACTCCCAGGAACTTCTTTACTTCCTTGACTGTTCTGGGAGAGTGCCAGCTTAGAATGGCATCCACCTTTCTTTGATCCATAAGAACCCCCTGTGATGAGAGTACATACCCCAGATAGGGCACGGTACTGACCCCGAACAGACATTTCTCCTTTTTTATCAGAAGGTTATGTGTTTTCAGATGTGTTAAGACTTCGGTGAGGTGTTTCTGATGCTGTTCGGAATCTCTAGAAAATACAAATATATCGTCCAGATAGACTATAACCGAAACAAACATAAGATCTGAGAAGACCCGGTCAATAAATCTCTGAAACACTGCCGGCGCGTTGACTAGTCCAAAAGGCATAACATGGTATTCGAATAGCCCGAATGGAGTCCGGAATGCCGTCTTCCATTCGTCCCCTGATTGTATGCGCAAAAGGTGATAGGCACTGTGAGGTCTAATTTGGAAAAAATAGTTACTCCTTGTACAGCCTCTATTATGTCAGAGATAAGGGGCATGGGATAGCGATCCCGTATCGTGACTTTGTTCACACCACAATAATCAATACGTGGTCTGAGTTCAGGTGAATCCCTCTTTGGTATGAAAAACAAGGGAGCACCTGCTGGGGACTTGGAGGGACGGATTAGACCATTCTGCAAGTTGTCGTCCAAATAAGTCCTGAGGGCTCTCTTTTCTGTTTGTGATAGGGAAAACATTCGACCAAAAGGAACTAGGGCATTGGGAAGGAGATCAATGGCACAGTCCTCTGGCCTGTGAGGAGGTAGTTCCAAAGGGTTCTTTTCTGCAAAGATATCCTCAAAAGCCGAGAAGTCCATGGGAAGAGAGTGGACACCCACGGTACTGGCTTGAGGTACGGTATGGGCCTTGGCTTCCATAAACCGTAGGTCCTTTAAACAGGTCTGTCGACAAAACTTCGATTTAAAGGTAATACTGTTGGTGGACCAATTAATCTGCGGATTGTGTTTGCGCAGCCAGGTAATGCCCAAAATGAGTGGAAAATGGGCTGCACGGATGTTATAGAACTGAATCGTTTCTGAATGTTTTTGTATGAACATTTGAAGAAACTCTGTAGTCTGCGTAATAAGGCCTGAACTGAGGGGATTACCATCCACCCCCTCGACCTTCTGATCCTCCTTGCGGTCCATGCGTCGTAAGCCGACAGAATCGGCCCAGATGGTGTCCACGAAGTTGCCGGCGGCCCCACAATCCAGTAGGGCCAATGCTTCAATCTTGCGATGGTCTATAAACAATAGTACCTTGAGTACCATTAGTCTCGAATCTTCGTGTGGATTCACTGGACCCACTGATAACGACACATAGGGACTGGTTACTTCCCCTCGGATTCCCGTCCCTCCTAGGACCGAGGGTCCTCATTTCCCACTCGTCGTGAAGGAATCTCGGAGCAATTCTTTATTTGATGTTGGTCGGATCCACAATAGGCGCATAACCCCAAGTCTCTTCTTCGCTTTCTTTCCTATGGAGTTAAGGACAAACGTGTGGTTCCAATCTGCATAGGTTCTTCTGATCGTGCTGATGCTGAAACTGGAGGAGGAGGAATATGGGCGGGAAAGGTAGTATTCCGATTCCGTCGCCTTTCTATTCGGCGTTCGTAGAGTCGATATTCAATTTGTAAAGCTGAGGTTGTCAATTCTAGAAAGGATGCAGGCCGGTGAGATCGGGCTAACTCATCTTTAATATCTTCCCGCAATCCTCTTCTGAAGATGACATATTGGGTCTGCTCCTGCCAACCAGCTTCTGTGGCTAAGCGTTTGAACGTGGTAAGATAGGTGTGCACATCTGTCTGGCCTTGATGTATGTCTAACAGGTCTTCGCCTGCAGAAAACGAAATTTCAGGCCTCTCGAACTCTTGTTTTAGTCGGCCTACAAAAGCCTTGTAGTCTTGCAGTATAGGGTCTGTTCCCAACACAAGCGGAGTGGCCCAGGCCAGGGCATTACCCGACATGTTGGAAATCATGAATCCCACCCGGGTATGACCGGTGGGGAATGTATGAGGTCTAAAGGCAAAATGGATACTACAAGCTTCCAAGAATTCCTTGAGCTTCTTTGAAGCCCCGTCATATTTCCCTGATGGGAGTGCCATGGGAGGCAAGTCCACTGGTTTGGGTTCACGATTAGAAACCAGTTGTTTTAACATGTTATTTTCAGTCCTTAAGGTTTGCACTTCCATGGATAAATTTCGAATCTCTGCTGAGAGGTTTTGAACAGCGGCCACCATCTCTTGCAATTGTTCAGGGGTCGCCATCCTGACCACTGGGCGTTGCAAACTGTCAGCCCTCTGAGAATGTTTAATCTCCACCCTTAACCTTTCTCCCCTTTCCTCCTCTTCACCTGAAGATTGGTCTTGAATGGATGATATCTGTGGTCTTCTAGCACAATAATCCTTCTCCTTCTTTCTCCTTTCTTTTTTTTCTGAGAAAGTGTCTTTCTCACGAAAGGAAGCCACTGTGTACTGCTGTGAATAGCACTACCTGCGGCCCCTCTTCCGAGAGGGACAAACTGGGGAAAAAGCCAGCCGGCACAAAAAAACTCCAGAGGTAGAACAGCAGCAGCGGAGTCCGTCGTAAGGATTCCAGGTGGAAGGTAGGCTCCAAAGGAACCGTGAGGTAGCCGATATTGACGGCCTGCGGGAGTCAACAGTACGGAGAAAGAATCGAAAGGGGGCCGGAGAAAGGGAGGCAAACCGAAGAGATGAAGGGAGCAGGAGGAAGAAGGAAAGGATAACAAGAGGACAGGGAAACGGGAAGGCAAGAAGCGGCCCGAGGGGCGGCAGAGGAGAGAGGGGAAAAAGGAAAGAAAACTAGCGTAACCGCAACCAAAAGAAAGCATTCAGGGAGCTGACCAAGCGCGTTGCAACGCACTGTGAGCTGGGGGAGCGTGGCTGATAAGCTTCCCGGCTCGCAGTGAAGGAAACACTACACTGCTACAGCGACATTCAAAAACGTGGTGGAACGCTGCAATGGCGGCCCCCAAGCCGCACCCTGGACCATAACGTCCATGGGAGGCGGCGTATGACATGAGGTTAGAGGAGGTGGAGGTGGTGGAGCAAGAGACCAGCAGGAGGAAGGAAGGAAGGAGCGGAGGAGTGTGGGTGTGATTTCTGGATAAGGTGAGTTATTGGTTAGTGAGTGCCAGTGGTACTGCAGCGTGAGTGTGCGTGATAGTGTGCAGATTATGGTCAGTTCAGTTAGTGTGAGGGGTGTCTAGGAAGTGGATGATACTGGGCAGAAGTAGGTGTTTGGGTGGTGTGGGTGGTAGGAGTAGTAGCGTTGAGGATGGAGTAGTACTAGTGTTGAGGAGGGAGTGGCAGTAGTGTAGAGGTGCAAGTAGGAGTAGTGTTGATAAAGGAGTAGTAGTGCACAGCGGAGGGAGGATTAATAATCAAAGGTTGGAGGTAAGATCTAGAAGAAGTGACACCAGAGGTATAGGTGCAAAACAGGGAGAAAACCAAGGTGGGTGAGATTAAGGAGGAGTGTAGCAAGCACACAGGAAAGGAAAAGGAGAGAGTGAGAATGACCGATTACGACTGGATGTCTGCATGGCACATTCCCTGTTCCAGTACAATTCCAACTATTGGATAGAGTAGAAACAGTTAGAAGTCCCTGAGGGAGCCTAATCAGATTACCTTTAGGGTGGCATCATGAGTATAAGTCAGCTTTCAGACAGTTGGGGTCCATATTCTGTAGCATTGACCTGGGGTTACGAACACCTGGATTAGGGAGGAGGATTATAATGAGATGACAGAGAGAGAGAGACCCATGAAAGGATTCAATGAAAACCCTTCAACTACCTAAGAGAATTTGAAATGCCATCTTTGAAATGTGGTGTCAGTGGTGGGATCCCATAGATCTCAGGGTGTATAGAGGTCACCCACTGCCAAGCAAGATGCTACCAATTGTGAAACTGAAGCGGGCAGCCTGAGTCCCCACAATGGTCACTCCGAGGCTGCAGGTTGCGACCTGTATGGGGATGAAGGTTTTACCATTCCACCAAGTGGGCAAGCCATAGTTTGGACTAGGTTATGAGCAAAAATACACAAGAGAACTTATGCTACAGTGGCACCAAAATCAGGGCTGGCCAATAAATATTTGCTGGTGGTTGGAGCCACAGTTATCCACCGAGATTAATGTAGATGTGAATGAGAGCTTGCTAAATCTCGGGAATAAAACTTTCAACCTGAAACAGGGCCAACCATCACTCAACTGGTCTTTGAGAAGATATTGATCCCAGACATACAAGAAGTGGATACATTGGAGACAACCAATATAGATGAGTCTGGCTTTGGGAAGATGAAAGCAGCACACAAAGAAGTAATCAAGCCATTAACCCCAATGCCTGCTTCACGAGAATTTGCTGAGGCTCAGGGGACAGGTCAGCTTCTGGAACAAGCCCAGAAAACCCTGGTTTTGGAAGCTGAGAACCGAACGCTAAAGACCTCACATTTCATAAAAAAAGGAGTAACCACTTTTGAGTTTGTTTTGATCCCTGAGGAGCCAGCATCAATACCCACTAGTTTCTGGTGCTGAAATAGTACCAGTAGGCTGTTCTGGAGCTGGCCCACTCCAATTTGGCAGTAGGATATCTTGGACTGGAGAAGACTCAGCATAGTTTGCTCAATTGATTCTACTGGCCGGGGGTCTATGCGGAGACGAAACAATTTTGCCTGTGCTGTCCCATCTGTCAAAAGACCTCTCCAGATGATGTCCCTCGTGCCTCAAGTACAACTCCAGTCCTTACCCATTATAGAGGTCCCTTTTCACCAGATAGGCATGAACTTTGTCATCCCTTTGGAGGTATCCAAGCCTGGGAGCAAGTACATCCTAATAATTGTTGACTATGCAACCCAATATCTGGATGTCTTCCCCATGAGAAGTAATACCACAAAGGCTATCGTAAAAGTTGTCATCCCATTTGCACCACAGTGGGCTTTCCAACTGAAATGTTCACTGACTAAGGAAGCAGCTTTATGTCCAAAATGAATCAATGAATTGAAAACCTTCATAAACATCAAACCCATCAGAACATCCATATACCACCCCCAGACCAACGGCACAGTGGCACATTTTAATCAAACATTGAAGCAAATCTTGAAGTTGGTCTCTGAGGATGGGCGAAATTGGGATGATCTGATCCCATGGATACTGTTTGCAGTACGGAAAATGCCACAGATATATTCAGGGTTCTCCCTCTTCAAGTTGGTGAATGGCCAGAATCCCAGAGATGTCCTGGGTATCCTGAAGGAAGAATGGGAGGGACCAGACAGCCGGCAAACCAGTGGCCATCACATGATCAGGAACACCAGAGAATACATTAATAAGATACATGGTTAGAGAGAGAACACCTTCAAGAAGCCCAACGGTGCCAGAAAAGTAGATACAACAACACAAAATAACCATTCCAAGTGGAAGATCAGGTGACAATCCTTCTGATCATCATGCAGAACAAGATAGTGCTGAGGTGGCATGGACCTACATCAGCACCTAGGTTGTTTCTATTTTAACATACAAAGTAGAGATAATAATAATAATAATAATAATAATAATAATAATAATAATTTTGCATTTATATAGTGCTACAAACCCTCAGGCATCTGAGCGCTGCTTATTATTACCCACGGTGTGTGGTGCTCGTTTATCGCCCTTGGAAGGATGAAAGGCTGAGTTTGGCCCTGCTGGGATTTGAATCTGCGTCAGCAGGCTCTGCACAGATGTCAAAGCAAGCGCTCTACTCGCTGTGTTATCTGACCGGCTGCAGTTTGAAGGAAACCATCCCAATTATAAAATGTGAATAAACTGAAGAGCTGAAAGGAAAATAGTAACCCACAGCTACTATTATAAAGTGCCAACATGAGAGATACCCCACTACCCATCCAAGTAAGAGGTGTAACCATGCCAGTCAGTATCATGACCTAGCAGCATCAAGCACTCATCGAATGAATCAAAGGGTTTGCTGATGTGTTCTACCCGAAGCCGCAATTAGTCAAAGAAATCATCTATAAGATACAGACTCCACGTGGATGAGTAATACGCTGGAAACCCTACTGACTTCCCAAAGCCAGAAAGCAGATAGTAAGAGATGTACTGTAGAAGATGCTAGAACTCTGAGTCATTGAGAGATCATACAGTGAATGGTCTTCTCATATAGTCCTGGTGCCAAAGCCAGATAATTCATAGCAGCTTTCTATTGACTTTAGGCATCTCAACCCGATTTCAAAGTTTGACACCTATCCAGTGCAGAGTATCGATGAGCTAGTGGAGAATCTGGGTTCGGCAAAAGTTAATTTCCACCTTGGACCTGACGGATCTATGTGATCTCTGCGTCGCCCATAATGCCGACTAAGAAACTGCAGATTTTCATTATCACATGCGCGGGGTTATCACATAGATCACTTTTGCCTGCATACCCAATCAGACTCCCCTTCCTCTCCCTACATACCTTTGGGCGGCAGGCACACTACTTCCTTCTGTCCCTGGAGCATCAGTTCCCTTTCACTAACGTGGTTTTTTCTTTTTTAAATGTATCATCCGCCGGAACCCCCGACTCACATTACACCGAACAAGGGGAGTGAGGGACACACCCCCACTCCCCTTATTCGATGTAATGTAAGACTAAATTTACGTTCACCGCAAAGACGCATTAATAGTAAAGTTAGCATTCTATAGTTGACATTTTAGTATGTCATGACCCCTGAAGGAATATTTCAGTTCATAGACCTCCTCTTTGGACTATACGCGGCCCCAACAAAATTCTAAAGATTAATGGACTAACTCCACTCCCCCTGCCACACATTTGCCAGGGCTTACTTATTTTTTTTTTTTTTTTTTTATTACTTGTACATAATCAGCTAGAAAAACATGATTTTTACAAGGGGTATCAGTTCTTAATTTCAATAAGTTTCGAAGACCCACACAGGTGCCAAAGGCGGCGATCAGACGAGGCGTTAGAAAGTTGAGGTGAAGTCAAGTCAAGGAGGAAATTTTACAGAATAAAAAAAAAAAGGGGATGTTCAGCCGAAGCCTGATTCGCCAGTTGAGACCTCATGTCGTGCATCTGTGTGATCGTGTTGGTATCCACCAAGCACCTCCGGTAGGGAATTCGTGCTTTGGTTCGCAATTTTGAGAAAAGCCTCCTGAATTATTTTTGCCGTAGCCGTTGCCCAGCGGGGTTTTTCACCAGAAATCAAACGGCACCACCATGTGTTTTCTTCAATCAAAGTTGAGTCGTGCCATAGTGGAGAAAGATAAGCCAGCCGTTCTCGGTTCAGCGAGGGGCAGTTCAGCAAAAGATGGCGTATTGACTCCGTGGAGTCAGGATCGTTACATAGCCTGCAGGTAGTTATGGAAGTTAAAGATCTAATCCCCAAGATTTCTCTTGTGTGAAGCAGGTTGAGACGTGCTCGCAAAAATATTCCTCGAAGTTTTTTATCTGGGAATTTGCACAGTATCTTAGGGGCGACTTCAACTTGTTAAATGTTGGCGGAAGGTGTCTTAAGCATTTCGCTGCTACCGCTTTTTCTATGGTGGAGATCCAGTCTTGGTTCTTTAATTTTTCGCTTACCCTTTGGGGGTTCGAAATTAGGTCAAGTTTGGAGCATGACACTTCCTCCAGTGTGTGTTCTTGCCGACGCACCCAAAGCAGGGCGGCTTTGGAGGACGTGGAGGACAGCTCTTGGCTGATGAAGTTACAGATTGGAAGGTCATCTTTTATTAAGGTCTTTCTAAACAGGGCAAGCGAGGCCACACTGACAGTCGCGCTTAACGAGAGCAGCCCCAGCTCTCTTCTGACTGCTTCAATGGGAATTGCATTTGGTAAACCCAAAAGTGATTTCCAGATGTATCCCTCTAGCCTTCGCCATAGTTGGTGTGGAATCGTAAACATTGCGTCCATGCCGTACGTTAACGCTGGCACTATTTTCCCTTTATAGAAGGTAATGGCCGGGGAAAGTGAGTATTTGCCAAATTTTCTGTCGATCGCTTTGAGTTGAGAAGTCAAAAGCTTAGTTTTTGTCCAGAGGTGAGCTTGCATTTTCTGTTCCTTGCTTGAACCATCGATGACCACCCCCAGGTATTTGAAGTGGGAAACCACCTCAATTCTGATGTTATTTACTGTCCACGATGTAGGTTTTTTGTGAAGACGAGTGGCTTTTGAAAAAATCATGATTTTGGTTTTGGCCTGATTTATTAGTAGGTTGTTGGCTGACATATAGGCTGCAAGGTTATCGAGCTGCCGTTGCAAGCCGATTGGCGTCTGGTCAAACAAAATCATGTCATCAGCGTAGAGGAGTCGAGACAGGACCGTGTTTCCAAGCTTTGGCGGAAAGGAGCGGACAAGCCGCTCAGAGTCTTTATAGTCACCAAGAAATGCGACAAAAAGGGCTGGGGCCAGTGGGCAGCCTTGCTTGACCCCTCTGTTTGCACTAATTTCCCTAGAGAGAGTGCCTTGTCTGTTCAGCCTGACCTTGAGAGTGGTGTTGGTATGCAAGGCCATTAGTGGGTTTAGGACCGATTCTGGGCAATTCCAGTTTTTTAACTTGCCCCATAATTTCCTTCTGTCGACTTTGTCAAAAGCCTGTGAAAGGTCGATAAAGGCAGCATAGACAGGCTGAGAAGTTTCTTTCGTTTTCGCTTTCAGCAGGGATAGTATAAATATATTCAGTGTAGTGCTCCCGTGCTTTTTAAAGCCCGTTTGAAGAGGGTCACTGCAGGGGGCTGTTTTGACCCATTGTTGAAAGTGGCCTAGGAGGAGAGAAGCAAAGATCTTGCCCATGATGTCCAGCAAGGCTATCGGGCGATAATTACCCGGGGCGTCTCTGGATCCCTGTTTGTAAATGGGAATAATGATGGATGTGCACCACGAGAGTGGGATCTTTCTCGTTTGTCTGCAGTGGCTGAACAAATTAGAAATGAAGATGGACCATTCATGGTGATGTTTTTTTAAGTCTATGTTAGACAGCCCATCCGGACCTGGCGCTCTGGACGATTTAAGCCTTTTGATTGCGAGAGATATGTCTGATACGGCTGAAAGATCCACCCATGGGGAGTCTGACATGGTGATACACTGAGTTTTTGCTGCCGATGGACTCGCAAAAAGGTCGGTAAAGAAAGTAACCCAGGCTTGCTCCGGAACAGCATTAATCATGTTTGAGGAGGTTGTCGCTTGCGTATAGTTTATTAGAGACCAAAAATCTGCTGTCTTTTTAGTTGTGAGGACTCGGAGCATAAGTTCAGCGTCCCGCTGGTAGATGCCTGCTCGTCTAGCTCTTAACCATGCCTTATACATTCGAAATTCGTTGGCCCACTTGTTCCATGCTTCGACGGTTTTGACAGCTTTGACTTGTCTTTTTAGCTTTCTCAATGCTGTTTTTTTGAGTGCTATTTGTTTGTCGAAGTGGTGAGTATGGATCTTTTGGACTTTTGGATCCAACGTCGAAGGATACTTATAGGATAGGAGGAGTGGGAGGTAGTTTGGTCTACCAAGAGGTTCCAAGGGTGACTCAGCGTTTTGATTTGTCGCGTACTGAGAGGTGATTGCCCTTATATTTGCGGCAGACAGACGCAGGCGCGTTTGTTGTGGATTGAGCTCCACCTCGGGGAGGTAGTTGCCGTTCGAGAGCGCTGTTGAGGCCCAAGAAAGGGACAAAAGGTTATGGTCGCTTGACGTGGTTTCCAGCACTTGGAAGTCTTGGACTTCTGTACACAGGGCTGGAGAGGCAAAAATGTAGTCCAAGGTGGCCGACCATTGGCCTCTTTTCCATGTTGGTAAAAGAGGCTGGCCTTCTCTGGTCTTGGCGACGTTATATAGGTTCCTAGAGGACATGAGTGTCATCCATACTTCGCCTCTTCGTTCGGCTTGCATGGGTTCCGTGTCCTTCAAAGGGATCTCTTTCGGCTGGTCGCATTTTGCGTTGAGGTCACCACAAATGATGATCCATGGTGTCTCCCATTCGATACAAATGTCATTGATTGTTTCCTCCATAGTTTGGCAAAAGAGAGATGTGGAAGTTCTCTGTGGGTTCCAATAGGTGGTGATCAACGCAAGGGGGGGCGACGGGCTTGATTTAGAAGATGGTTTGGAGGAGTCCGACGGGCTGTTCCATGCCAACAGGACCGCCAGAACCCCGTAGGAGTTAGCAGTAGTTTTGAGAATTTTTAAATTTTGGTCCGATCTCACCGCTATTAAGAGACCCCCTGAGGGACGACCCAGAAGACCCTTTACCGCAGGTGATGTCACAATTTCGTAGCCATCCAACACGGGTTTGTCTAGCAGCCATGTTTCCTGGAGGCAAAGGATATCGAACTGTTGTAAGTCAATGCAGTTTTGAGTCGTTAAGTGAGCATGTCCCCTTGTGTTCCAAGAGGCCAGCGTTAAAAGTTTTGAATGTAGGGGGGGCGTCGGCTTCCTCTAGTGATTGCTATTTTGCCTTGTTTGGAGCTAGGACTTCTTTGATCCAATGCCATGGTCCTGTTGGCCTTGTAGTGGGTTTCGCTGGTGATAAGGCAGAAGTTGAGTGTCGGTGTTGAGACCTGTTGGCACGACTGTCACTTTGAGGTGAGCAGTGTCTCCGGGCATATGCTGGTCTACCCGTGCGTTGCCTATCTTGCTGGTACTGAGACAAGCAACGGGTAGGTGTGGGTTGCCTGTGTTCGCTGTGACAAAGGGACCTTTGAGGTGATACATCTGCCCAGGCCACTTTCGATGAGGTTCTGTATTGAGAGGAGTAGTCCCGGGAAGGGTCTGCCCGATGTTCATGGGCCTGGTCAAAGGTTGACTTTTTTCCTGATGAGGCGTTGAAGTGAGACCTTAGCTTGTCTCTGCGCTCATAGAGGCGTCTAGATGGGCTCTGGTCGTTGGTAGTTTTCTTCTTTGAGTGTGCCCCAAAAGGGGTTGGTTTGTCGGCGTAGGTTTTTATTTCTGAGAGGAGGAGCCCCATTGCCTTTAGGTCTTCGCCAGCTTGTTTACAGATATCTTGTGTTGCCGAGCTATAGATGTAAAGGTGCGCCTTGGCCTTATTGTCTCTATGGTACGGTTCGACCCGCTGAAAGTGGTCCGATTTCAAATGTTTTAAGGCGGGTATTGACGATGATATTTTTAGCACAGTTCTTCTGTTGAGAATTATGTGTTTATCTTTGCTTGAGATCTGCTCAATTTTGAACAGGGTTATGGTACTAGTCGTCTTAACGTTGGCCGAATTCAGTTCCGTTGGTTTGGGGGTCTTGGATAGCTTTGACGGCCTTGTTTTATCGACCACACTGTTTTGAACATGGTTAGTGTTCAGTTTGGTCGAAGCGGTTGCAGCAGGCGTGGGCAGGTGGTGAATCTCGAGGTTCTTCCCGGCCGGCTCCCATGTTGAGGTGGATAGGGCGTCAGGGAGCGCCTGTAGAGTGGGCAACCGGCGAGGGGTTTGTCCAGCGTCTTGAGTAGATGAGAGTGCCATAGGCAAATCGTCCACTTCTTGGGCTGGGGTTGGAGATAAAAGGCTTGAATCGAAAAATTCTTCAGAGGTTTTCGGAGACTGAACCAGGGCTGTTATAGTTTGAGGCCGTGGCCTGGCCAGATCCAAAGTGTCCATTGAGATAGAATGGCTGGAGTTTGTTAAACCGCCTTCTGACAGGAGGTTGCAGGGATGGATCGGCGGGGAGGAGTGACGATCGCTTGGCGCTAGTTTTAATGTCTTTTTGCCTTGGAGTCTCCGTTGGGTCCGGTCCTGGTTTTGAGCGGAAGTAGGGTGAGAACTGGAAGTGGGCGTTAGAGCCACTGACGTGGGCTTTGGTTTGCTCGAAAATATTGGAGCGAGGTCAATGAAGGAGTTAGTGTAGGGCGTCTGTGTAAAGCTGTCAGCACAAATCTTTTGAGGAAGGATCGTCGCCCTTGTTGCAGGTGAATGTGGTTGCAGCGGGGCCAACGGTGTTGGGTCTTTTGAGGTGTGAAATATGTCATGTTTCAAGTCGATAGCAGTGATGTAGCCTTCGAGAAAGGTGAGTTTAGACTGAATGGAGGCCAAGATGGCCGTATTGTCTCTTGATGCATCTCCTAATGATTCATAGAATTTGCAGAAAGGGGCCATTGCGATGGTTATTGCCGACATGATTGTCGTTAAGTCTTTTCTATTGCCCGATGTGTCTTTTTGAGGTGTAGAGGCAGGGTCCAAGAGTGGTCTTTTATTTCTTGGGAAATATCTGGGTCCTAAGGATGCAGGGTTCGCCAGGGAATGCCTGCGCCTTACTGATCTTCCTTCGAGTTCTACATCACTTGAATGTCTCTCTGTGACAGGGCTCTGGTGTTGGTCGCTGTCATCTTGTATGATAATGCTGGGTGGGGGATCTGCCAGCGAAGCCAGGGGGGGAAGAATGGGTAGGTGGGATTTCGTCCACGATTGCGTGGGCTTTACTTTGTATGAAGAGACAGACTTGGGCTGTAATAAGTCTAGAATGCCCGGGAGACCCTGGTTTGCCGGGCAGTCTTTAAGTATTAAGTGAGGAAATGAACTGGGTTCCGGGTTTCTAGAGAGGGGCTTCTCGGCTTGGATATCTGAAGCAGTGATGAGTGGAGCAGAAAGGATCCGCTCGGGGGTCAACGTGACTGGTGTCGGGAGGTCTTGTAGGTTGTCTTTGGGAATTAAGGTTTGGCTCAGGTCTGTAGGGCAAATGGGTGACTGGGGGCATTCAATAGCTACAATTTTTCTGGTTTTTAGGGCAGGCGCGGCTTCGTCAAGAGCTTCTAGAATTTCCGCGTCAGACAGCTCAGAGTCGGTGGATAGTTTTCTTTTCCCTTGGATCTTGAAGAAGTTCAGCAAAGCAGATGACAAGAGAGGTGTGGGTAAAGAAAGTTTAGGATCACCTCTCTTTTTCCGAGACTGGGGTCGGGCCTCACTTAGTGGATGCCTGGTGGGTTTTGCTGATACAGACGACAGGGCTTGGTGTTTTTTTTTTTTTTTGTTGATGCCACCAATTTATTGAGCACTTGTATCGCTGGCACAGGTTTCGTTCTTGTGTTGGCTTGGTTTTTGTGAAGTGGTCTTATTTGAGCGCACAGTTTTTTATGCGAAGCAATGTTCGAAGAGATGGAATCCTCGTCTGAATCTGTGTCAGTTATTGATTCCAAGAAAGGGTTCATTAATGTGTCTTTGGATTTGTTTTGAGACTGAGATTGTGGATCTGAAGGAGGTTTGAGAAGAGGAATCTCAGCTGTGGATATATTGTCTTGCAGAGTGCTAAGCTCAATATCGGTTGCTTGTGTGAAATTGACTGAGGTCAGGCCCGGCGCCGTGCGGAGCGCCACTGGGGCCTGAGCGGAGACTAATTGCTTTTTTGGAGTCTCGAGTCCAGCCTTATCCGATAAGGTCCTGGGGTCGTCCGTGGTTATATGGATCATCGCCTCGATGGTTATATTGGACGTGCATGGCTGAGACTCGGAGCAAAGATCAGGGACAGATAACGGCATGTGGGCCGGAGTCAAGTTGAATGAAATGTCTGATGGTGCCGCCATGTTGTTCAGCTCAGCCGTGTCGGCTGATACAGCGGAGTCCGGCCGGGCTATGCCGGATGAATCAGCTGGCACGGGCGCCCTCAGACCCACTGACAGGGACCCTCCGGTCCCTGCACAGAACGGGTCACTCACCGAAGCGGTAAAAGGGCGGGTCGCGTCAGGAGCTGGAATCAGGCAGCTGGCCGTCGCTGTGGCGTTAGCTGGTCCACCTTTATGCACTGTAAGGTGCGTATGGATGATCCGGGACTCAGGCCCAGGGGGGGCGCCCGGCCGCACAGGCTCCATGGGTGCCGGCGGCTGTGTCCCAGAAGTTATGATAGTTCCATGAGTTTGGCTCGACAAAGGGAGAAGAAGATATTCTCGAGGAGTCGAGGCGGGAGACGGCAGCGTAGCGGTCGCCGCCAGGGGCCTCGAATGGTGTGAAGAAGTTGGGGCCGAGGCGGCCGATGGTGCATATAAGTTCTTACGCACTTTGCTTCTGAGTCTGCGCTGATCTGAATCTTCCTCCATGGTAGGGGGAAGTGGGGAAGGGGGAGGTGGGGGGGGGAGGGGGAAGGATCACAGTGAGGGTAGGTGGAGGAGAGAAGGAAGGGAGGAGGGAAGAGAAGGCACGGAAGGAAGTGATTGGTGGGTAGGAAGTAGGAAAGGAAAAGAAAGAAGGAGGGTGAGAAAACAGGAATGGGAAAC
This sequence comes from Ambystoma mexicanum, assembly GCF_040938575.1. Classification (NCBI taxonomy): domain Eukaryota; kingdom Metazoa; phylum Chordata; class Amphibia; order Caudata; family Ambystomatidae; genus Ambystoma; species Ambystoma mexicanum. Next base: position 665,137,804 of record NC_090929.1, read on the forward strand.
CGGTAAGGAAAAGGTATAAGGAGGAGGGTAGTTGGTAGTTGGTAGTTGATAGACTTCGGGGACAGGTTAGTTGTAAAAGTTACCTTGAGGCTCTTAGACCGTCTGGACTCTGGAGCCTTGTCCCTTGTCCTGGCGCGGACTGGAGCAGACTGGAACTCTGCCCGAACTCCGCGCGCGCTCCGCGCGCAAGGCAAGTTTTTAAAGGTGATGCTGGGAAAAAGCCTTAAAGGTACAGCAGCGTCAGCAGAAGAACGTTGAAAACACGTCCTCACTCGTTAGTGACTGGAGCAGACTGGAACTCTGCCCGAACTCCGCCCGAACTCCGCTTACTTATATGACATTGTAGAAACACGGGGGGGATACCTGCACCACCTAACAATTGTCTGTAACCAATTCAGGAAATCCACCCTGACATCTAACCCATCCAAATGCCATATAACTAGACCCAGCATCAAGTACCTGGGGTTCCAAATGGGAAATGGACAGGTTCTTCCCTAAAAAGCTACGGTTGGAGCAAGACAACAAGACCCAGGACCATAACTAGTACAATCATTGAATGTTGTTGCTGCTTTTAATTTAGAAGGGGACATGCAGTAAACTGTTGTATTACATTGGAATGTAATTAACCAACTCTGTCTCATGCTATACTTTCAAAGTTCAGTGGTAATTCAGTGGTAAATATGCCGAATTACCACCAAAGTTGGTTATCGTTACCTCGACATGGTCTAGTGGCATTACCACGGGATTACACTGCATGGGGATCTTTGACAGTTTATCATCCAGCTGGAGGCCAATCGGCCACTTTTTCCTCCAAAATTCTGCAGATTTACTGCAAGGTAATTGCACCGTGGTAACAGAATTACTGTCACATTTTCCAGCACTGCCCAAACTGTAATGTTACCCACTGTATGCGCTTTATTTTTCTATGATAGGGATCTGATCACACGGGTCTGCCCAGGGCAGACTAAGGGTGGTAATACCCTTCTTACTCAGAGGTTATATTGTATCCTTCATAAGTTGGATTGTTTTTACTTCCTCTTTGCTCCTTCCTCTTATGCTTTATAGTGCCCTTCTGACCAAGAAGGGATGTAGCGCCCTTCACGTTGAAGGTAGACCACAGCTATAGGATGTGCAAGGTTCCCAGTACCCAAAGTCTCTAGTTTTGTTTATCCACAACTCAGAGTATAGCTCTCACAGAGGCTTCACGTATCCCCACAATTGGAGAGTGCAACAGGAAGCCTGAAAACAGCATTGGACATTTTAATCGGATCTAGAATAGTGACCTGGGGCTTCCAAGTTCTTTTTAACAGTCTCCTTCCATCTCCACTTCCTTCTCTACCCCTAAAACCTCTCCCCTCTTCCCCTGCTGAATGAAACCAAACCCAGAGCTGGATTTAGGAAGCAGAATGATGGACCCAGAGGGGATACACCATACAGAAGACCCAGTCAGGTCACCTACACCAGGAAGCAGGCTGGAAAACACACCCTTGAGCCAGACAGCTCAAACCATGTTAGAAAAGCAACAAGAAAGGAACTACATCTCCATAACCCCTTTTCCCATTAGAGGAAAACTCAGACCAGACTAGCAACATGTGCTTACAGATTTGGAATCAGGGAGATGATTTGCAAAGTGGTGTTACCAATGAGAGTGATTTCCATGCCTCCAAAGGGGTTAGTCTTAGGGAATACATATTACTCATCGATTCAGGAGTGTTTGTTGCAGACTGATGCATCCTCAGTAGGATTGAGAGCAGTCCTTTCACAGACCATGATGGTGAGGAGAACCCCATCTTGGTTTGAGTGCACAAGTAAGGAGTGAGTGTGCGACTAGATGAGTAGGTAGTAAATGAGAAGGTGACACTGAGTGGAAGGAGAGTGACTATGGGAGAAGGTGTGAGTGGAATGTAGAGTAGTAGTGTGGGGAGATGAGAGTAGTAGTGTGAAGATGGGACAGTGATGGTAGTACTTTGAAGAGGACAGAGTAGAGTGTATGGGTGAGAATAGTAGGGTGGAGAGGTGAGAGTAGTAGTAGTGTGGAGAGGTAAGGTAGTTGAGTAAAGAGGAGAGTGACATGGCCAGTGTGGAGAAGTGAGAGTAGTGGTAGAAATCAGAGGGGAATAGGACTAAGGAGAACATGGGAGGACAGACGGGAAGACCAAGAGTGGGAGAGACAAAGGAGAGTGGGAGGAAGCAGGGGAGGAAAGTAGAAGAGAGGGAGGATAGAATATCAGGTCGAGGAGTACAGGGGCACAGTCTCTGACCAAGTGGAAGGCAGAGCAGGAAAGGGCAGTGGCCCTGACATCAGAAAGAAAGGGCAGAGGCCTTGAACAGAGAAGGAGGAAGAGCCACAGATGTAGCAGATAACAATCGGCAGAGAAGGAGGATGCGAAGCAAGAAAAAAGTCCCCCAGGATCTAACACAGGAAAGACGAATATATAGTGGTGTTGCGAAGGGTGGGGCGACACTAAAACTGACCCCAACCATCCTCACACCTTAAGTAAAAATTGAAAATACTAATTCGGCTTCATTACAGGTTTGGCGGTCCGGAAATAAGCGTGCCGGTAGCAACATACCATCACCCTTTCCAGACCACCAAACTAAGAGCCTACCGGTAGCGGCATGGAACTACTGGCAGGCCTGACCTGCCGGGAGATCAGGCCCCTACTGGCAGGCTTTTCACTGAAGCACTGGCACCATTATTAACAGTGCTTCAAGTCCTGTAGGATTCCATAAGAATGAGAAATAGTTGCCAGTGCTTCAGGTCCTATAGGACTCCATGGGAATGAGAAATAACCGTTCCGCCGCTGCCTATGATATCCTGGTGGCACCAGAATGTCAGGCGGCAGAAACAGTGTTACGAGGTTGGCGGTAGCCCAGCATCTACAGGCGGGTTTTACCACTGACTCCGTAATGAGGCCTTTTGTGTCATTTCTTACATCTTGTGACATCACACAACATTGTGCCTGAATGTGATGACTTTACCAAGCCATGCATAGATGAGTTAATTGAATGTAATGAACATGTACAATCATCTCCACCACTTTACACGGGACTATTGGCAAGTGCGCCTGTATCCAGCTGACAAGGAAAATGCCCCCCTTCTCAATTCTGCATGGTTTGTTTCATTTTACAGTTCTATCCTTTGGCCTTTGTGGCTTTCATGCCACATTTCAAAGACTGATAGACCACCCTCTAAGATACAAGGAAAATGCAGGGGCATATTTAGATGACACAATAATTCATAGGATGAAGCGGGGTTGGACTGGGCCATAAAACTGTCTCGGGCACCAATGAAAAAGTGGCTCACAGTTGCAAATGACAATTCATTCCTTTTGTGACACTATTTGAATAGTAACGAAGGTGGAGTTTTTTTGATAAAGTGTGATGCAAATTGTGCATTTAATCAATATTTACTCAGCAACACTGTTCAAAATTACTAGCCGCATGGTGAAGTAACTCATTAAACTGGCCCAAATTGTCAAAAAAAGTGACCCACTTTGACCAAAAAAACTGGCCCACACCAGAATTTTGTGTTTTTGGTTCGGCCATGGGCCTATTGCCCTATAGGCCAGTCTGAGCCTGGGATGAAGTAAGATGAGCATTTGAGACAATGCTGCTAACGCGAACGCCATCATGCCCCTACTGCTACCTGAGCAAAAACAATGTCAAGATTTAAGAACATTCCTTGACTGACACTGCTGTAGGCTTACAGCCGGATTTTAATGAAGTGTGACTCGCTTGACACATATGCTGTCAAATAATAGCCTCAATAGATGCATGATGAACAGATGCAGGCTATAGAGCCTTTCATGGTCATAAAAGGCCCATGTCCTCCCAGTCAGTGTTAATTACTCAATACTTTACAGACAGATACATTAAGGGCGGGCTTAGGGGGGTGATAGCAAATTTGTATTATTATTATTGTATTTATTGAGCATGTACCTGTTTTTGAGAAGCAACGGAGCACTTTACAGAGGTATTCAACAAAACAGATACATAACAGAGCGTTTTACAGAGGTATACAACAGTACAGATGCATAACGGAGCGCCTTTCAGAGGTAACAACAGAACAGATATACAGCGGGGGGTAGAATAGAGAGGGGCACAGGAGAGGGGTACAGCTGTAAAGAGTGGCAGGGAGGAGAGGGGCAGATGGCATCTAGCAAGTCAGGTGGCAAGGGGGTGATGTGATGACATAGGTGTTAGAGAGGAGAGACTCCAAGAAGAGGTGGGTCTTGAGTTCTTTTCTGAATTGTAGTAGCATGGGGGGGAAATCTGATGCTGACGGGAGGTGATTTCATAGTCTTGGGGTGTAGGAAGAGAAGGCTTGCTTTCTGGTCCTTTCCATTTTGTAGCAGCAGCGTTCAAGTCTTCACGTGTCGTGGCTTCTGGTGGTGCGCTGTGCACCAGAGATGCCGAGTTTCTCTGTAAGGTAGCTGGGAGACTTGAGGGAGACTGCCTTATAGATGATGCAGGAAGACTTGAAGGTGATTTGTGCAGGCAGTGGCAGTCAGTGAAGGTCGTTGAGGGCTGGGGTGATGTGGTTGTATCTTCATAGACCCTTGATGAAGCATGCAGCCTCTTGTAGCACACTTCTCAAGGGCACAAGGGAGGACAACAGGAGGCCTTCGAGGAAGGCATTGCTCTGTTCCAGGTGGGATCGAACCAGTGCTTGAAAGGCAAACTAAATCTGTCCAGAGGGAATAAGGGCTTGACTTTCATCAGGAGGGAGAGCTGATACCAAGCTGTCTGAGTTTTCTTAGCTATGTGTGTCTTGAAGGAGAGATGTTTCTTGATGTGGAACCCAAGGGACTTGGTGCATGAGGTGAGCTTGGGTGTGTAGCCCTCGGGGTTCATAGTTGATCTCCAGGTCTGGATGTCTGGGTGTTCAGTGTTGTTGGTGTGAAGTAAGATCTCAGTAGGAATTCAGTCTTGGAGGGGTTGAGCTTCAAGTATGAGCAGGACATCCAATACTGGATCAGTGAGAGGCATGTTTTGAGCCTGTGGATATCCTTGATGGAGTCGATCTTTAGGTATAGCTGCCTGACATCGGCTTATTGGTGGACGTGGATATTGTGTGTGGCTAGAAGGGCTCCCAGCGGCTCCATGTATGGATTGAAGTTCACTGGCGAGAGGATGGAACCCTGCCAGACTCCACAGCATTGGCGATCTAGAGACTAATCCAGTATAGAACAAGGTCGCTGATCGCCATGCGGATGTCTACTCTGTCGAAAGCGGTCGAGAGGTCGAGTAGAACATGGAGACTGGGGTGGCCGACATCAAGGGCGTCATCGACCACCTGTGTGGTTGCCGTCTCCGTGCTGCATCTGGTCCTGAACCCGGATTGGTAGGTTTCGAGGAGATTGTTGGTGTCTATGTTTTGCTGCAGTTGCGTGACTACAGCTTCCTCAATGATCTTACCTAGAAAGGGAAGATGGGTGATGGGGCAATAGTTACCTAGGCTGTCGGGATCCAGAGTGGGTTTCTTTAGTAAAGTGAGAATTTGTCTTTAGTAGAGGGAGAATTTGTCCTATCTTTAGGATCGATGGGAAGGTGCCTTGAGTTAGGTAGCTGTTGATTATCTCCAGGTAGGGAAGGAGATCTTCTGTGGGGAGGGTCTTGAGGATGGATGCTTGTAGGACATTGTCGGTATACAATGTGGCATTGATGCAGCCAGGGTTTCCACCAGGTCCTCTGCAGAGAGTGTCTTGAATGTCGTTCAGGGTGTGGAGATTTCAAGAGGATGCACGTGCAGTGGCTCTGTGGATGCAGAGCTGGTGTCTATGTGCCTGTCAATCTTGCCGATTGCGTTGATGAAAAAAGTGTTGATGGCGGTGGATTTTTCTATGGAGTGCAGGGCCGGGTAGCGGGTTGATGCAGTGATGACCACTTTTAAGAGAGCTCTGCTTTTGTTGTTGGCTTCTGCTATGGTGTTCTGATAGCAAGAGGCCATGGCTGCATTGATTAGTTTTCAGCAGGTTGCTCTGAGTTCCTTGCGGAGTGCCAGGTCGCCTGTGGACCTGGAGCACCATCAAGTTTTCTCTTTTTTCCTGATGACTCTTTTTCTGAGTTTGAGTTCTTGCATGTACCAGGGTGCTGCTGGTTTTGGTTTGCAGGTGCGCTGTTTCAGAGATGCGTGTTAGTCAATGGAGGCAGAGGGGGTGTCATTGAGTGCTTCCAGTAGAGAGTCGGAGTTCAGTTGGGGGTGTTCAGTCCATGTCAGGTGGAGATTGGCAAGGTCTTACGTGAGGGCTTCCATTGGGAAGTTCTTGAAGGACCTGAACGTTTGTCTGATGGGTTTCTGCTTGGAGTGCTTGACTGGAGTGGTGTGCAGTATGTTGAAAGGCACAGCCAGGTGGCCAGATCAGTCAAGTGGGAGAGAACAGCTGTAGAGGAGGGAAGGCAGAGCAGTGATGATTAGATGAGTATGTTAGCTTTCTCATTATTTGGGATGAATTTTGTGTGCTGTTTGAGGTTGAGGGTGTCGAGAAGGCCGAGGAGTGCTTCCTTCATTGGTTTGGTGGTCTTGTTGCCTGGGAGGCTGAAGTTGCTTAGGAAGATGTTGTTGGTGTGCTTGAGGAATATGGAGGTGACCAGCTTGGTGAAGTCTCTAATTTGCACCTCAAAACACATTGGGGGTCATTATGAGTGTGGCGGTAGGGGGTTAACAGGGCCGGTAGAGCTGCCGGCCCCATTGACCCCCTACCGCCGCATTACGAGGTTTGCTCGCGGGACCCGTTAAGGGTGCCTGGTTTTACCAGGCGCCCTTTGCGGGTCCCGCAAGCAGACCAGGGTGCTAACAACGGGCCTGTTATTAACAGGCGCATTATTATCACCCTCCCCATTCCCATTTAGCCCTATGGGGGCTCAATGGGAATGGGGAGGGACCGGGTCTGGGTTCCCTGAATGGGGAAATACCGGGCCCTCCAAGGTTAGAATGGCCCGGTACTTCCCCAATCAGGGAACACGGGCCCGGTACCCGGTAAGGGGGTAGCCATGCCGCTGATAGCGGCATGGCTACCTCCTAACTTGTAATGACCCCCATTGTGTATAGGTGCATTATAACTACCAAATAAATAAATAAATAAATGCATTGTTGGGTTTGGGTGGTCTGTAGATGAGATGGAAGGGGACTGTGTCCATCGGGGAAAGTGAGAAGTGGCAGGAGAGGACTTCAAGGGAGCCAATGTTGTCAACATCAAGTCTGGTGCATGGCCACAAGGTCTTGTGGATGACTGCGAGGCCTCCGCCTGTCTTGTTCGGTAGGTCTCTGTGTTGGATGCTGTAGCCATCGATGACAAGGTTGTCTAGGATCTGGGTGGAGGTGGGTGTCAGCCAGGTCTCAGTGATGAAGATGGCATCAAGGTTGTATGTAATGATGAGGTCGCCGATGTCTGCTGCATGGGTGATAGCCATTTGTAGACTGGCCTATACACAACTATGGAGATTTCCCAGTAGGCCTCTGCACCCTGGGCCGCTTTTGTGTAGTAACATATTTAATTTCCAAATGTTCTCATAAGAAAAGGGTTGGGTGTGCTGAACATGTGTAATATGGGGCCACTTTGAAAATTATGCCCAGGGCCCCTATTGGTTCCCAATTCACTCCTGGTGATAGCTGAGTGTACATTAGCGAACATCAGCTTCCATGTTGTGGACAGTGAGGGGGTGCTGATTGGCTTGAGGTTGCTGTTGGCGGTGTTGCTGTATTGCTGAGTCCATGCCTTAGAGGACGGGCAATGTCGTTGACGTTAGCACTGCCTGGTGGTGGCGAGGATGGCCTGTGGGGACGGAGGGAGAAAACATATGTTGGCGCGTGCTTATCTGTTGTCTGAGCAGAGGTTCAGTCTTTCAGTCCTCCTGGTCCGAAGAGGTCCAAACAAGAATTGCCCTTTTCTTCATCTACCCTTCACTTCAGATGCCCGGTTGAGGGACACCCTGGAACTAAGTGTTAAGTGCAGAAAGGAAGAGGCAGGGCTAAGAAGGTGGGTGGGTGGGTTTAGGCCATGTGACCTAGATCCTTGGACTGCTCGCCAACTGGAAAGGAAGAGAGGCTAGGGAGCTGCTTAAGTAGGGAAAAAGGGTGGCAAAACAGGAATGCACCAAAGAGCTTAGCAGTGATTGACAGGTGGGCAGGGCTTAGGCCACATGACTTAGATACACTTGCGCCTGCTCACCAACTGCAAAGGAGATGAGGCTGGAGGGCTACTTAAGTAGGGAAAAAGGGTGGCAAAACAGGAAGGCACCAACAGTTTATTAGTGATCGAAGGTGAGTGTGGTTTAGGCCACGTGACCTAGATCCAATTGCACCTGCCCACCAAATGCAAATGAAAAGAGGCTGTAGGGCTGCTTAAGTAGAGGAATAGAGTGGCAAAAAAGGAAGGCACCAACAGTTTAGCAGTGATTGACAGATGGGTGGGGCTTAGGCCATGTGACCTATGTCCACTTGCACCTTCTCATCAACTGCAAAGGAAAAGATGCGGAGGGCTGCTTAAGTAGTGAAAAGGGGCGGCAGAACAGGAATGCACCAACTTGTCAGATCCCAATGTTTTGGCCTTAAACTCTCTGACTATGTGGGGTGGGACCAGTGGCAGTTGCAGGGCAAAACATCTGGTGGGTGATTGGTTGGCTTCCTCTGCTTAAGGGGCAATGTCTCAAAATAAAAACTGTGCGGAAACATCAGTTTTGTGGATTAATAGTAATTAGGAAGGACAGTCACCCCGATTACCGACCATGCCCCAGTGGTGTTGCTATCAAGGAACAAGGACACTGAGGCAAGAGTTCTTGGATGGTTCTATGCAGTACAGTCATTCCATTTTGAGGTGAAGCAGTGAAGTGGAAAACATCATCTAAATGCAGATTTTCTCACTTCTCAACTACTTTCTCAATGGGGACGTCAAAGCAAAGGGTTGGCATGTGTGATGAAACTCCTCTTTATCGCCTGTGGAGAACAAGAGCAGAATCTTTATTTCTACAGCGGTGGAAACCAGATGCCACGAGGGGAGTAGCCGGTCTGTGAAATAGGAGAAGCGCAGGAGACTTAGAGGCAGAGTAGGCCGAGAGTGCTCCGACTGGAGTTGCAGAGGGGAAGCTTGAGTGGATAACCCCCAGTATTAACACACAGAAAGCATAGAGCCGTGCAAGTGACAGTTGGAGAGAGGTGGTGGAGAAGTAATGATAGTTCAGAGATGGACTGCATCTGGACTGCAGGAGGCAACCAAGGTGTCAGACCATTTGAGTCACCACATCTGCCAAGCAGATTGGGAAGTCTAGAGCAGCAGTTCAGAGTTCTGGTGGTGGTGTTGCATTTATATCTACATCTGAGTTTCTGTCCAAAACTATCCCTCTTTCCTTTAACATTAAGATAGAGGCTCTTTTAGTTCACATGGTTGTGTCGGCCTCTCTGCCGGTCCCTGTTTTTGATTTTATATTTCCCCCTTGCTTTGATTCAGCCTTTGTTGAGTCTTTTGTTGACCTGGTGGCCAGTCCTCAGCTACAACACACCAATCTCTTTGTGGTTGGTGATTTTAATTACAAATGCAGTGATCCCTCTGATCTTGCTGCTGGTAATTGAGTTTCTGTCGTGACAGACCTGCCGCTGGTCCAGCTTGTGCCTGAGCCTAAGCATGTACTTGCTAATCAGCTTGATTTGATCTTTTCTCCGATCACTGATATTAGGGTAGCACCTGCCCTTAGGGTTACTTGTTGAGATCATTTTATTATACCCTTTATATTTGAGCTTAGTGACCCGATACCTGTATCTCGGAATGAAAATATATTCAAACGCCATTGGTGGTCGGTTGAGCGTGCTTCCATTGCTTCCCATATTAATGATTTGTGTGCTACCTTTCCTACCTTAGACCTCTCCTCTCTAACTCAGATCTTCTCTACTACAGCTGATCTGTTAGCTTCTCTAAAACGTAGTAGAGTCCGTGGCCAGCCGTCTGAGCCATTGTTTAATGAGGATCTTAAACTGCTGCGCCTTAAACTCAGGCAAGCTGAACGGAAGTGGCACTCCACCTATGCTCGAATGATAGGGTGTCTTTCTGTGCTGCTACTATCACCTACCATCGGGCCATTTACAAGGCTAAATTCAATTTCTTTACTAGTCAGATAGAGAATGCGATCAACCACCCCATTGAACTGTTTAATGTGGCGGGCTCTCTGTCCTCGAATGTGTCTTCGCAGGATTCTATTCCTCCTTCTCAAGACCTGTGTGACTCCTTGGCAAATTTCTCTGTACTAACGATGGTGGAGATTCACGAAGATATTGTTCAGTCTGGCTTAAGGACTAATGAGCCAGTGGCTTGTTTACCTGCCACTGATTTTGTAATATTTTCTCTGCCCTAGACTGATCCTGCTCATTCCTGGGAGTTTTTTTCATCTTTCTCCACAACTGAAATTCTCTCTGCTACTGACAAAAGGACATCTGCATCACCTATTGATGCTATTTCTTTAAATATTATTAAAGAAATGATGCCTTGTAGTGCTTCTAATGTTGTGTCCGCTAACGATGATTCCTGCTTTACGGTTGAGATTCCTTCTGAGCTCAAACATGCTCTGGTCATTCCCATGCTTAAGAAGCCGTCCCTTGATTACGGCTAATTTACACCCGCTATCTTTACTCCCCGTCCTAATGAAACCTTTAGAGTCTTTGATTGCCCAACTGTTGGGTAGCTTTTGTGAAGATACCTGTCTATTTGACACATTCCATTTGAGGTTCTGGCCATGGCAGGGCACTGAATCTGTGCTTGTGTCTGTGCTGGATGACCTGGCATGTATTTCTCTGATCAGGGTGGAGTGGCAGCACTGATTCTTTTAGATCTGTCAGCGTTTTTTGATACCATCAACCACTCCATCCTGCTCAGCCATCTCTCTGGGGCTGGAATTTCTGGTGGGGTTATGTCCTGGCTTCACTCTTTTCTCTGCAATCGCTCACAGTCTCTTTCTCTCCCACGTTTCTGCTCTGCTCCATCCTGCCTGGTATGCAGTGTTCCACAAGGTTCTGCCCTTTCCCCCACTCAGTTTAACATCTATATTGATTCCATTGTTGCGCTAATCCAGTCCCCAGTTTCCTCTGTTATTCATACATGAATGATACCCAGATCATGATTTGTCTTGATCTGGCTCATCAACCAATGCATCCCAAATTGAATGGGGACAATCTGATATGATGGTGGTGGGTTGATATGATATGATAGTTTATTTATAATGCACTTAATACTCAGAGGTTTCTAAGCATGGACCCGGGAATGATCTAACCTGTGGTGCTCTGTGTCGTCTTGCTTCCAAGGTGAGCACATTGCACCTGAGCTATCCTCCCAAGACGAGTTCTGACTCATCGCTTCCCTTTGGACTCTCTCTTTCTGGCCATCTTCTATTGTCCCCCCCCCCCCGTTCCTGTTCCCATAGTTAAAAACGTGGGTGTTAAACTTTCTCTGTCACTTCAGACTGGCAGAGTCTGACATTCGCCAATTTCAGTTGAAGATTTTGAGAAAGATCCTATTGTTTCACCCTCCCTAGATTTAGATATATCCTGATTGGTGACTGGGCTTTTTCTGTGGTGGCTTCCAGACTTTGGAATGCTTTTCCACTAGCTTTGCAGTCTGACCATTTTCAGATCTTTCGCTCCATAAAAACACTGTTATTTTGATCATATTTGCCTAGGTGCTGTGTTCCGCTCTGGAAGCTTTTTACCGCCAAGTTGCCTTTTGGATAAGTTGTGCTGTACAGTGTAAAAAAATGGATAAAATAGCATAATAAAGTAGGGAGGCTGTGAACAGCGATGTTATAAAATGTGTGATTACCAGAGAAGGGCCAAAACAACCCGTCTCGGTGGCACTATGAGAGAGAGCCATGGAAAAGAGAGAACTTGACGATGAGTTAAAGTGGGATTTGAAGCCAGTAGAAGGTCTAGCGTCCAGAAGATATGTTTATGGAAATCCTTTAAGGGAGAACCCAGAGGTGAGAAAATGCCTAGCACTGACAAACATAGGGAACCAATGAAAATTTTTTTGGAGCGCGTTGTGGTTGCAACACTCCTCGGAGTGCATGGGCACTGACAAAGGGAACCAAGGAAGAATGGATGCAAAGTCGATATTAAAGGAAAACTAACCAGTGAAGGAATGTTTTTTGGGAGATGTGGTTAGGTCCAACACTCCAATTAGCACTTGTTGCTAAAGAAGGGAACACTGGAACAATTGATATATGCACAGGAGCTCTAATTAAGAAAATCACAGAACTGCTTTATGGGAGTTTGCAGTGAGGTAGAACTGCAGGACGATCTGGGGACATGGCGCAAGACAGGGCACGGCAGGGTGAGAGAGAGCATGTGGAACCAGATGAGCAACACTCCAACCAGGGCTCCCATAGAAAACGTGTGTGTCTGCACACTAACATGCATGGTGATATTTATGCCTAAATAAATGGAGCTCATTGCCACTTACCTGTAGCTGAGTGGTTGCAAAGGTGTGGACTCCACAATGGTGACGAAGATGTCGGATCTGAAAAAAATGTAGGAACAGTGAGGATAAAAGAAGAAATCAGCAAGCCAGTGAAGCAAGACAACAAAAGAAAAACGTGCATGCGAAAAGAAGGCGAAATAGAGGAGGCGGGGAGAGAAAATAGCACGAGTGACAAGTTCACCAGGCTTTCTACAAAATCCAGGTTGGCCAATAAAACCATGGAAACAATGGCTACTGAGTTTAATGTGTATTTATTTATTTTAATTTTTGTAACGCGCCAACAAGCCCGTGGGCCTCAGGGCGCACATAGAACAAGAACAAGACGAGGACAAACAAGAAAAGAAGAAGAAGGAGAAATGGGTCAGGAAATTATTCCAAGTTGAATAAGTGAGTCTTGACGGCACGTTTGAACGCGTTATAGCTCTGGATCTGCCATATACCTGCTGGAAGAGTGTTCCACAAAAGGGGACCCTGAGCATCCAGTGTAGTACCTCCAAATTTGGCTGTCCTGAATTTGGGATAATTGAGAGTGACCGCCGAAGAAGAGCGAAGGTTCCTCACGTTGGGTTTGATGCCTATACGGGATGACAGATAGGTTGGGCTGCTAAGACTGAGGCATTTATGGGTCGTAGTAAGCATCTTATGTGTTATGCAGTGTTTAACGGGTAGCCAGTGGAGTCTTTTCCTAAAAGTAGAGATGTGTGTGCGACGTGACTGATTGAAAATGTTATGCACGGCATTGTTCTGTGCCACTTGTAAAGATAGAATATTAGAGGCCGTGGTGCCCGCCAGGAGGCTGTTACAATAGTCCAATCTTGAATTTATCAATGCAGTGGACAATAGAGCACAGTTCTCTTCCGATATGAATGGTCGAATATATCTGATTCTCTTGTTTATAACACCACAACTAGATTTTATGCTAGAAATATGGGATTTCATGGAGAGTTCCTCATCAAGAACTACTCCCAAGGTCTTAACTTTCTTTTGAACTGTGATGGTGTTATTGGCAATATGAAAAGAGGCGTAGTTAGGATCCAGTTTTGCCCGGGTGTTTATAGATGCCACAATAAGGAGTTTGGTCTTTTTATCATTAAGGGCCAGAGAATTACAAGCCATCCAATCTTGTATGACTTTATATATTCGGTTAATGGTTTCCGAATCATTACTGTATGAGCCACTCAACTGAATAATAACCTGAGTGTCATCAGCGTAATTTGTATATTGCACTCCCAGTTTGTTCAAAAGATCGAGAAGGGGCCGGATGTAAAGGTTGAAGAGCAGCGGCGACAGACAGGAGCCCTGAGGGACACTGCATATCTCAGAGATAGGGGAAGATTGTTTATCACCCACGCAAACCCTTACCATTCTGGGACCCAAAAAGGAAGCAATCCAATTGGATGCGATTGCAGAGCAATTGGCGACCTCTCCGAGCCTTGACACTACATGGAAGGATTGGGGCTCCAAGAGTTAAGCGGAAAAAAGAAAGCAGTTATACTAACATACGTGCTAGGAATAGAAGGTCAGCAGATATTTCAAACAAATCCAGTTCAGAAAGACAATGATGGATCCAACATAAAGAGTCCACATGAGGAATCACTTAAAATGTGAAGAAAATATTTAAAAATAGAGGGAACAAGTATATGGACCAGTAGAAGATGTCCACATCACGGAGCTAAGGGCAGTAGCGACAGATTGGCACTTCGGAGACACGTTGGACATCAGGCTAAGAGATTCACCAGTATTGGGATGCAAAAGTTGAAAAGTGCAATAGAAAATGCTTCAAAGCAAAACACCTACATTAGAAGAAATGCTCAATCGAGGACAGATTGTAGAAGCAAGGGAAAAAGTCATGCAGGTGAACGAAGTAAGATGGAAAACAAACAGAGTAAAAGGAGCAGATTACACAGAAAGAAAAGCAAATAATATTGCAAAGCAGAAGAATCAAGATATCAGAAAGAATGCGCGCGTGTGACCGAGAAGTGCGTCGGAAGTGCTGCTTTGCCTGCCTGGACCGCTTACTGCAAGAAACTGATATCTTGTATGTGAAGCACAAATTTCAATTTTTGAGTGCACAATCAGTGGCCCCTTTCTACCCAGAATTCCATATCAAGACCAGCCGGCGCGCGACCGAGAAGTGCATCAGAAGTGCTGCTTTGCCTGCCTGTACCCCTTGCTGCAAGAGACTGATATCTTGTATATGAAGCACAAATTTCAATTTTTGATTGCAAAATCAGTGGCCACACCCCCTTCTACCTAGAATTACATCCCAACACCAGCCCACGCGCGACCGAGAAGTGCGTAGGAAGTGCTACTTTGCCTGCCTGGACCCCTTGCTGCAAGAGACTGATATATTGTATATGTATGCTGCACAGTCATAGTAACTGTATTTACAGCATCCTTGAAGCAGTGGTCGAAGTGAGCGGGAGCGGTCGGAGCGGTGCTCCTATACTTTTTAAAATTGCCTTGTACTGCTCCTATACTTTTATTTTAAAAAGAAACCGTTCCGGAATGTTTTTGTTTTAAAATAAAAGTGTAGGAAGAAGTTGAAACCTTCACTTTCAGTGCACTGCACTGAACGTTCCCTTAAACAGCAGGTGCAAGTGTTTGGGGGGGTGTATTGTGTGAGGGAGGGGTTGTGGCAATGGGGTTTGTGGGGAGCAGGGGCAGGCCAGCAGGGAACATAGTTCCACTACTTCTTTTCGTACACTTCGACCACTGCCTTGAAGACATACATACAGCTTATAACGTGCTGTTTATATTTATTTTAGAAGCACACATTTCAATTTTTGATTGCAAAATCTGTGGCCACGCCCCCTTCTATCCAGAATTCCAAGCAACACCAGCTCGTACACTAACGCACATGTACCACCGACAAGTGCGTTGGAAGTGCTGTTTTTCTGCTTCGCTGAGTAGCTGGCAGCAGGCTGCAGCCTCCCTGCATTCCTCGGTATTGCAGGATTGTGTACACTGTGGGTAAGCCACTATTCGCGGAAGTGAACTGTTAAAGCGTGCACAGGATATATGTATTTGTATTTCTGGCTGTTGCCTATACCGCTTCTGGCGTTCCTTGGAATTGCCGGATTCTGTAAACTGGGGGCAAGCCACTAATTGTTGAAGTGAATTGTTAAAGCGTGCACGTGATATTTGTATTTCTGCTTATTGTCTGGAAACTGTATATGGGAATGTGTAGCATCCCCGCTGCCTGAAGGAGGAAACATTCAGCCAGCCGAGAGCGTGCTTCAGAGAGATGCAGGCGAGAGGTGACGTGACGGAATGTTAGAGGCTGCTTGAGAGTCAACAGCGGAGTGTCAACAGCCACAGCTACGGACATACGTCCCCTCCCTCCTCTTTGTGTAGATTTGTACTTTTCAATTCATAGTAAAGTAATTAAAGCCATTATAATTTCTCCTCTTTGTGTTCCCTTATTTACCCACCTTCGGACACTTCAGAACACCATACTTAACCAATAAGGCGGCGGGTATATACACAATTAAGTTTGAAATGCCAATCCGACCAATGACTCCAAAGTTGAAGCTTCTATTGAAGCCAACACCTAAAAAAAAGTCTACCAAATGCAAACAAGTAAATTCGCGGGTACAGCAGAACCTGCGCCACCAAAAACCCATATGGTAGACATCTGTGTCTTCTGTCACATAGAATCCACGATTGTCACCTCGTCTATGACGGGTGCGATACAAGAAATTGTAAATGTAGCTACAACCTCACGGGCTGATTTCGATATCCCTGAATTGTGGAGTGAGGATGTGCGATTACCTACTGACTCGTTATTAGCAGCGGGTTTTGATGACATACCAATCCTGGAAATACATGATAATACAATAGTGGGACTGTCAGCACTCCCGACAGTGCCAGGAGAGTGTGGTAACCTAGCTGACAGTTCCCCAGTCTGTAATGATTCCCAACAACCTTCCATTGCAGTCAAACCTAGTGAATGGCAGTCGCATACAAGTAAGAAAGAAGTGTATAGTGAAGGATTTAGCGAAAGTGAAACAAAGAAAACACAATTGCAGAATAATATGAGGGATGCAATAGTGCTCTCTGGATCACAGGTGGGAGCGCGTCCCTCCACCCGGTCACCAAGTCAGGATCACAGATTATCACAATCCCCTATCATGTTTGCGCATTCTGAGCATAATGTAACGCAAAACTCACCTGTTTTATCACTTTATTTTACAAAACCAACGCAGAGGAAACAACAAGCGGCTCCTTACATTAGAGACCTGTTGTCTCCTCATTCCTTTACCTCTCCCCAGGTCAATCTTAAACTGACAGCTATGAACACCGCATTTATCTCTTTGACAAAATTGTTTGAAGTGCTAGACAACAAACTCAACCATCAAACTGCTTCAGTTACACAGTTAGTACAACGCGATCGCCTGTTAGAATCAAATAATTCTGTTAATGCTGATTTATGCCAATCTACTGGCAACTGTCCACAAAGTAGAAATAACCCTCGAGCAATAGCGAAGAACTGCTCTCTAAAGAGCAAGACCACTTCTTTAGTATTGGCAACGCGAGACGACACAGCATTATCTCAGACATTACAACAGCCTTCGATAATGACAGATGAGATAGAGCAAAGTACCGATTCTACTCAAATACTTTTGCAACATGCTGAAGACTTACCAACAACTATTGATAAGTCAAAGAACAGAAATAATCAATCATTGATTACATTTATGTAGACACAAGTCTATTAAATTCAGTGTAGAGTCTCAAAGTCATAAACCAGCAAAATAGTGACCATGAACTATTGTCCTTAACCCGGACATGAAATAAACAGGGTAAACCGCAATCTAGAATTAACACATGGCCGAAACTGATTTCATTGGTCAGAGAGCACCCTAAAAGAGTTAAATAGCTGCAGGAAGAACTATTACCGAACAATACACAAAAGTGGATGGGAAGTAGAGAAACAATATTCATCAATTTTACAGATTTATAATCTAGCCCCATCTATTTCAGCAAGAACTAATTATAGACATCAGCACAAGTATGATTAAGTGCTACAAACAAGGAAGACTCTCCACCGAAAAAAACATGAGATTGGCAAAACAGCTGCCACTAGTGACTCAGCTCATAGTTTTTAAACACCTAAAAACTGGCTTAAAGGTCATAAATGTTTAATAATCCAACAAGATGGTGAATCCTTGATGGCCACAATTGGAGCTAAGAATTTAGCTCAAATTTGGAGCCTGTTGAATAAAGCCACACATTTGACGCAGACTCTGTTCTTAATCGATGCTGTTTCTGAGCTCACATGGAGATCCCATTTCTCAAACTTAATGCATTACCTAAGAAATCTGATTATCCACGAGAGTTCGCAACTACTAACAAAATGCAGCTAAAGTTTGATGAAGAGAACATTTTATACTATTTCAAAAAAATCTAGCTCGTCAAGGGCTCTGGGTCCTGATGGCCTTAATAATGCCATGCTTAAGCAACATCTGCAAGCTTGGGCAAAAATACTAACTACAATCTTTACAAATGTTCTTGAAATGAAAGCTCTTCCGTGATCCTGGCAGAATTCAATA
This sequence comes from Ambystoma mexicanum, assembly GCF_040938575.1. Classification (NCBI taxonomy): domain Eukaryota; kingdom Metazoa; phylum Chordata; class Amphibia; order Caudata; family Ambystomatidae; genus Ambystoma; species Ambystoma mexicanum. The sequence continues at coordinate 665,155,820 of NC_090929.1, forward strand.
GTGATGCCGATTTATAAAAAAGGAAATACGGTGCCCATCCAACTACAGACACATTGCCTTGCTAGACGCACCATGGAAGATCTTCACGCGCCTGATACTAAGAGACTTTAATAAATGGACCTCTGAACATGAACTTAGAGATCCTTTTCAAACTGGTTTTGTGGTGCGGATGGACACCTCAGTTAACCGTATGGCCATAAGTACAATCAGGGCAGACTGTGATTCAATACGCCAAGAGTTATATATGGTCTTTATAGATTTCACGTACGTTTTTGACTCCATTTGCAGAAATTGGTTGATGAATAAGTTATGAAATAAGTTATGAAAAGCCGAATGCCCAAACACCACAAGTACTCTGATTGACTTACTACCATTCAGGTTAGACTTGCGTGGAATGGGAAATTGTCATTACCTATATCAATTTATAGAGGATTAAAACAGGGATGTGTCTTGGTCTCAGCACTGTTTAGCTTTTTCATTGCAGATGTGAAAGACGCATTCACTGATATTAGAACTGACTCCCCAAAGATAGGTAGCCATGTTGTCTCATGGCTTCTCTATGCAGACAACTTGGGCCTATTAACTACGACTCCACTTGGCCTGCAAAATCTCCTGAATGCATTAGGTAAGTACGTGGATGAAAATCAATTAACAATTAATTTAGATAAAACATAAGTAATGCACTGTGGAACAAGTCGAAAAGATAGAAGATCATACAAGTGGAAACTAAATGGGATAACTCTTAAAACGGTACATGTGTATCGCAATTTAGCCATGAATATCAACAATCATATTAGTGATCTGCTACTCCCAAAAAGTTGTACCAATAATACTAATTGGTGCAGAAACTAAACAGTGGAAAGCAGAAAACTATTGGACGAAACTAGAAGCATTATTTTGGAGGCGTGTGTTATTTCTTCCGAAGGGATTCCCCATGCCCATAATAAGACATGAGTTAGGTCTCCAATCCTTATTTGGCTCTTACATCTGGAAGATGTGCTCTTTCTATACGAAATGTGTGATGGAATCCAGCTCAAACACGTTGTTACATATACTTGCTGTTTATATTAGGACTTGCATACATCTGTTGATTAAGGAATGGAGAACAGAAATCAATATTGTTATTGATGGTACAGGCATATCTCATTAATTTTTTAGTAACAAATCCAATGCGAGCAAAAACAAAGCTAATTCAGCAAGATTGGATCAATACACGTCAAATGTGTCTAAAATATGTTGATTTTCAGAAAACTCAGTTTCAGCACAAAAAATGCCATAGACCGGAAACTTAACTGACAAAACGTCCATCATCATTGTATAGAAATCCCTTCATGTGCTTCAGGTTTAATCCCTGGCCAACAAATGATCTGCTAGTCAAATGGAAAAAAATACCAAAAGAAGCAAACATATGTCGTTTCTGCCAAATAACAACACAGCCCGATACTGTTAAGCACTTAATAACAGAATGCTATTCTCTGAACAGAAAACCAACACTATAATTGAAAGAACATTTTGAGCAGTTAAACATTGTGAGTAGAGAAAAAATGTGGAATTAAATATTTTGCGCAAAAAGATTGGTGGTCAGTATTGCAATAGTGAAATTCCTAATGTCACTGAAATTACAACAAGAGCAACAATGACGAATTTAATGTCCAATCATCAGACAAGTGAAATACTTTTCCAGAATGTGTATAGAAGGACTACATTTCCCAAATAAAAACCATGTAGATTGTATACATCGAAGCATCCAAACTGTGCAATGCTACTAAATCTGTTGTAATTTAAAGTAATGTCACTATCATTGTATTTATATAGTTAACTCCTCTTCTGTTTTGTTTTACTACAAACTTAGTATTTTTCCATTTTGTTTTCTTATAATAATGTGTAAATAGGAGATGTGTTTTTTATACTAAGTAAGATTGTTTACATGGTTTTCTGTGTTTGTAATGATTTTTTCTATTTTCATAATGTCAATGTAACATAACATATTGAAAGGTTGATGTGTAATTTATTTTGCTTTGTCAACCATAGCAATAAAAAATAAAATAAAAAAAGAATTCTACAAGTGCTGAATGTGCAACACGGCACGAGACATTGAACGCGCCCCGCTCGAGGGAGAATGTGTTTGAAATGTAAAAGAAATAGGTAATTTCTCAAGAATGTGCAACAACAAGCAATTAAGGCAAGTAGAAAGAGAAGACAGTGAAAGTGAAGAATTGGAAGAAGAACATGAATCAAGTCCTGTAAGAATTCTGAGTAGCAATACCGTCAAAAGAAAGGGAAGAAAAGAAAAAATGTACTGCAAAGTACAGTTAGGAGGCAAGTCCATACAAAGGTGATTGACTCGGTCAGATCTCAGGATTGCATCAGAAGAACAGTGTAACAAAAAGTGGAAGAAAGAAATACAGCAATGGAAGACATCCAAATAAAATCCAAGAGCCTAATGGGTCAAAAAAATTAAAATAATGAATAAAATAATAAAATTCAATTATTGGATATACATAAGAGGAAGAAGGAAGCTTTGACCAGAGATCCTGCGGAAAGTGCGCGTGTCTGCGCACTAATATGGATGATGATATTTATCCCTAAATAAATATCTCATTACCACTTACCTGCAGCATGGTGTTGGTAAAGCTGTGGACACCACAGAGTTGCGTTTCCAACATTCCAAGAAGCCCAGTGGTGTTGACAAATCAAATCAGTGAAGAAAGTGCTTAAAGTAAGTTATAATTCAGTTACTCCAATGAGCGCAAGTCGATATCTAAGCCAAGTGAAGCAAGAGTGCAAGCTCATGAAATGCAGGTGCCCTTACCCAGTCAAGTGAAGCAAGAGTGTAAGCTCATGAAATGTGGTTGCCCTTACCCAGCCAAGTGAAGCAAGAGTGCAAGCTCATGAAATGTGGGTGCCCTTACCCAGTCAAGTGAAGCAAGAGTGCAAGCTCATGAAATGTGGGTGCCCTTACCCAGGCAAGTGAAGCAAGAGTGCAAGCTCATGAAATGCGGGTGCCCTTATCCAGCCAAGTGAATTAAGAGTATAAACCGTGAGCAATCCAAGCAAGTCAAGTGTAAGCGCTCTAGCCCCGGCAAGTAGATCAAAATATTAGAACAATAAAAAATACATTTAATTTTTCTAACGTTTCTGTGTGCTATTATTTGAAAACCTGTCATACTGTACAAGCCGCAACCGGGTTGGTGAGAGCAGATTGGCTTGCCTTTAGTGTGCCCGGTCTTGCCCGATGCACTAGACCGTACTTTGCCAGTACATAAAGGCTGAGCTACGGATCAGGTGGCGACCTGGGCAAACCAGAGCAGCAGAAATGCGATAGGAAGGGCGCCATCCTCGAGTGCCAATGAGGACAGTAGCAAAAAGAAAGTTACAGGAACTCTAAGGGAGTACAAGGAGTGCAAGGGATACAATCAATTAAATTGAATATTTGTATGGTTTTTTTTTTAAACTGATGAAGTTTGTGTGTTTCAATTTGAGCTGGAACAGAGAAGCCGGTGTCAAGATGGGAGTTATCTGATCATTGGAACTACAGTAGATAATAGTGCATCGGACACTGCAAGAGTGGAGGCAGACGGTTGTACCACTAGGACACACTCCTTGGTTTTCGCACTCGCTGTTCGTGTGCTAACGAAGCCCAAAGCCTGAAAAGCGAGCTTTTTCTTGACTGGCAGAGAAATGGTGGAAGGGAGGAATTAAGAGGCCCAGGGGACAGTTAATGTGGTAAGTGGGAACGATGCCAACGCGGCGGTAGTCTGAAGTAATAGAGATCGAATCTTACGTGTGGCGTGAGCCCTTTGCATAGACGTTTGCAGAGCAATGCAAATCATTCCATCAACCAAAGATGACTCCCATATTTTTACACTCTGGTTTGCATGTATATAATCTGTGCAGGAAAGGAGCCTTCTTATTTTCACTGCTATTTGCATACTACCATGGGAAGAATGTATTGAACGTCGTTAGCTGTATTTAATCAGCATCAGAACACAGCCAAACCAATCGAAGTGTATGTGTCTTAGTTGCACATTTCTACAATTGAGACAACGGAGGAAGTTGATTGTTCCTGTTTGATAAATGTTTCTGTATTCACGTGGCAGGTTGGCATGTACACGCCTCAGTATTTGGCCCATCATTGTGGCAAAGAATAGGCAAAGCTAAACAGGCAAACTATGCGTGCCAAAGCAGCATAAGTTATCTATGCTTTTGCACAAGAAAATGGACGTTATTCTCCAAAATATGACTTATTTATGCAATTTTATATTCCAAGTTCCTGCTCCTTGAGGTACCCCACAGTAGGCCTCGCTGTATAAAATGCCCTTATACATTGAAATAGTTCTCACTTGAACCAACCCCCCCCCCCTTCTTCTACCCTGACATGTTTCTAAACGTGTGAGGTCAGAAAAGGAGCCTCTCACCACTGAAGTTTGGTGTGGTTCCAAGGAAGAGAATAAGCTTTCACCCTCTGACCCCTGCCTGCTATGGCAGAATTAGGCACCCTCAAGTATTTGAAGCTCGTCTTTTAGAAAAGTGTTGGGTATGGAACATGGCAATAATAAGGTATCAGCCATTGTCAAACTTGTAGGCAATTCTATTCTCAACCTGACTTTGAAAATGAAGCATAGTCTCCCATTGATTGCAAGCATAGTTGTAGACAGTGGGTTATTTTTCTGGTAGTTCACCCGTTATTATTTGGATATTCCATGATTGTTCCCATAAATATTTCTCTTGCAGTATATGTAGCCTTCATGATATTTAGATGGGGATTCCATCCAAACTAACTATGTGGACCCTCCACGTTAAAGACAAGTTCCCAGCACAGAAATGGTGGTAAGAGCATGGTTGCCACCTAAAGTGTTAATTCCCCATGCGGTTCGACTCAGGATTGCCTCATCGATATGCCGTAGTGTGGGAACTCTGGTGAGGGTCTTGGTACAACAGATGGCAGGTCCTTACATCTCAGAAGGGCCCAGTTGCCTTGGAAGACTAAATGAAGACTGGGGAGTTTATAAAAGCCAGCCGTATAAGAGTTCTTGTAGAGACTGCCTCCTGAGAGGTCTAGAGCGAGAAGTCCAGAAGTGATACTGCATAGCTCCTGCTGACAGCCCAAAGATTAGGGCAGGTCATGACCCATAATGCACAAATCCCAAACCAAGGTTTCCATCTTTCAGGGACGTCTTTGCTGTAGTTGGGGCTCTACAAAACATCTTGTTGTTTTAGAAAACCTACATCAGGACAAGAACCAACTGGCACGTGTGCAAGCCTCCAGATTGAGAGACTGCTCCTCCAGAAGGGAAATCAGACCATTGGGATTGGGGTGCCATAGGTCAGTGGGTTCAGATTGTGAAAGCCAGAATGGGTAGCAGAAGGGCTCCCTAGCTAGCCTTTAAATGAGTGGATATATAGTACCCAAAAGCCCTATCTCAACCAACAAGGGGTACCTGGTAATAAACCATATCTCCCAGGTTCCTATACATATACACAATACAAAGTGAACAGGGTCAGTTTTCAGATATACCAAAATTTCAACTGTGCTGCTGTGAGATTACATGAGTTTTTCCAATTTTCCATATAAAGCATTTTATTAATTAAGTAAACATAACCCTATTCCAAAAACACTGATACTTCAAAGTCAAAACAAAGAATAAATACAAATGATTTGATTTTTATGGAAAGCCATAAACATATTCCATGTATCATTTTTATAAAGGCTCTGGACACACAGGAATCCAGTAAAATGATGTATGAACACCTCACTGTCCTGATGAAGGCTGAAACACTAGGAGTAAAAGCACATTACCAGTAGCTTTCAAGGCGAAACACTGCATGTCGACTTAATTCTGACAAAGCCACCAAAACATTGTTAACTAGGTCATTATTGAACTGAGAATATGATTACATCCAATATATAGGATGTGACAAGGGAGAGTACAAAAATAAGGCTCATTCCTGAGATATGTGACTCGGTACATGTAGGAAAGAGTCATTGAGGTTTTTTTGTGTTTATTAGTTCCTCTGTCACTTTGTTAATTCTGTGATTATTTTCTGTGTCATTGTGCCATTTTGTGGTTTCAATATCACTGTAAATTGTATATACAATTATCAAATATTTGTATGTTTGTGTTGTTTTATATGTGGATGATCATTTGTATTTATTCTTTGTTTTGACTTTGAAGTATCAGAGTTTTTTAATAGGATTATGTTTAACTAATAACATTATTTATATAGAAAAGCTGAAGTAATCATTCACAACAAAGGAGTTGTTATTACAAAGCACACAATTGTCCAACCCTCAAATTAGGCATAACGAGGCATACCCACATGGGGAAGAGGTGGGTCCACAGGGCTGGGGATCTCTGCACCTGGGAATCCAAAGAAAGAACAGATCAGCTAAGTTGCGCTCTTGTTGAGCCAATCAACATATTATTCTTACTATACAATGAGGCAAATCTTCTCCACTCTGCACAAGAGGACTGTTTTCCAGTGTAACGAGGTTGCAAGAGGAGGACCGGAAGAGTAGGAGCAAGAGGAGGAGGAGGGCAGGAGCCGTGGTGGTTAGGAGGGCCACCTGGGAACAGAGACAGTGAGCAGATGGTGTCTATTGCCAAAAGACCACAGTGGCAGCAAGGCCAATTTCAAACGCCAGGTTAAAGCAGGGGGCCTGTTGGAGACCAGGGCACAGAGACTGGCAGGGGTGAAGCAGAAATCAGTACAGAGAGTGGTAAAGCAAGCCAGGGGTGCCACATCCTCTAAGGTTACCGATAAGAGTAAGGAGCAATATATCCCCTGAATATATCCCAAGAATGGACGCTTACAGAGAGAGAGGGTATGAGAACAGACTTCAGTGACAGTGATTAGGTCATCAGCCCCACTAAGACATTTGTAGTTAGCAAACAGAAATCCCACCCAGAAGTACAGACATAGGGGAGGAAACCTACCTGAGCTGTCCCAACCATGCACAAGAGATCCGAAGAGCAGAAGGGGAACAACAAACCCTGCACAAGCAAGAAACTACCAGATCATTGAGGACACAATGTATTGAACCATTGCAGGAGGCCGTTTAACTATCCAAGGATGGTGACCTGACCAATTAACAGACATTGAGCCACAAAAAGGGTGCAAGAGTACTCGGCCCCAATAAGGATACGGAAGTGTACTGGGTGACTAATTCTGGCTTAGACTGCAAGTTGCTGGTGTCCTGGGTGTGTTCACTGAGGAACCTGGATTTGTAGAAGACGACAGAGATTTGTGACATCAGGACGATAGGTCCTCCTATGGTAAGCGATTGACAGAACTGTTTTGAGGTGATACATACCCATTTGATTGTACAAGTCTCTTATTTTTGTTGTGCAGAGAACACTCTAGGAGTTTATCTAACATGTCCCTGAGACCTTTGAAGTTGGAATCATGATCCTCAAGACCTTGTTTAAACTCACGGTCTAAAGACAGCGGCTAGCCAACAGCAGAGATGGGATTCATTCAACCCTGGGTTGTGCCTTGCTATCTGAGCCTGTAGGAAGATGGAGGAGAGAACCATGACAGTAAGGTTGTGGGGTGATGGGGACCCTTCATATTTTAGGTTTTGCCAACCATTGCCGGAGGGCCTCCTACTTTATTTTCCTTTGTGTGCAACTTAGTTGTTTGTATGTAATAATTCAATTTTCTGTCTCAGGATGTTCCTCTCTTTTTGTGACAATCGGTGACAAAAGTGGGCTGGAACAGGAACTGTATTATAAGGTCCATCCAACTATTGTTCCCAGCCTTAGAGGGAGGGATGTATCCATGCACACTGGCCCTCAGGAAAGAGTAGCAACACACTTCCAGAAGGTTGTGGCTGGTCGCAGGGCTAAGAATTTGCACTTACCACTAACCATTGACTCTTGGCCAGTCAGAAATAGAGTGCATTGACGTGGTGAGTGACTTTCATGACTGGCTAATTAATAGCTTGCAACTTTGCCCCCTGGCTGGTTGGGTACATTGCCCAAGCCACCTTTGCATACAGGGAAGTCTAATTCTAAACCAACACAGACCTCTCTATCAGCTTCAGAGCCAATTACATCCCCTGTTTTCATCCAATCTTACTGAAGTCAGAGAGAGCTAGTGCTCTGCTTGCTCTTCCTCTGAGTGGTGTTAAGAGGAAAGATTCATGTGATGCGGTCCAGCTCTACAGAAACTAAGAAGTTCTCAATATTTCCAGGTAGGAACAGAACGTCTAAGACATATGATCGGATGCACAGGTGTGCAAAGTTGTAGGACCACACAAACACACACACACACACTCACATACACACTCTCACATTAAAGTAATCTACACACTTTATATTTGCTAAAGGAAAACATTAATAAATAATCACATTACAGCGAAGTCATTTTAAAAATATAAAGTATATATTTGTCTCAAAAATGTAGATCCTTTGCAAAATACCCAAACTACAACCTAAACAGATAGCCTATCCCATATACATAATTCTATTATGATGTTTGTGCATTGGAAACTGAGCATGTGCACAGCCATGCTTACCCTGAGATCCAGCAAAAATCCTGGACTGGGAAAAGGAAAATCTCCTGATGACCTTCAGTCCTTGGTGCCAGAATGTATGTTACAGCCATTCAATCCACATGCAAATCCTAAAGTTGGATGAATCAATAGATATGTTTCCATTTTACAAACATTTTAATGTACGGGTGAGTGTTGTGAAAAATGAAATGAACACCAAGCCCAGTGTGCATTATGAACTGTAGTCGGTCTGAAGAATGAGTCGAAGTCTTTAAGGACATTCTAATTTACTTTTATTAAAATTATAAGACAAATGCCTATCTTTGCCTAGTTCTACACTGAAGGTGCTCGTCTGTCACCCGGAAGTCCCAAAGAAAGAAAAGTCTGTAGTCTGAATCTAATTCTACCTGACCCTACCACTAAGATAACTAACTCAAACAAGTCCAGGAGATTGGCTTGATTACCTGTTGTGCCAATATCTTCTGACATTCTCAGTGTATCAATGCCTCTATTCCTTGGGCTGCTTGTCTAGCACGACCTTCTGTAATAGTCTCTCTTTATCACTTTGTTAACTCTTGTTGTTCTTCTACAACAGTCTTTTGTTTTGTACTCTCTTTAGTGATATATAATTGTGACAACTTTCCTCCTGATACTGTCTCAGCTTCTTGTTGGAGGTTTTAGACCTCTCATAATCCATTGATCCAGGCGTTCTCAGTTTGGCTGTGGTTTCCTCCCATTTTGTATTTCCCCTCTCCTGGGTTCTCTCTTTGTAACTATCTGGTTTACTTGATAGTCTTGTCTGCCCTTCTGTTTTACATATTCTGCCACAGTTTCTCCCATTTTCATCTTGGGGTTTGTCAGGATTTGCAGTGACCTGTGGGGACATTGAGGCCTTTGCGGCCAGAGCCACCTTCATAGGGCCAACAGGCTTTGGTGGTGCAGGTTTTGGGGCTGTGAATCGTCCAGGAACTACCCATATTTCCCAGTGGCAACATGCCTTGTGTGTGTGCCACTGTATTCCTCATTGAGAACTGCTCCTGCCTGTCCCCTGTTGCTGGTTATTGCAGTTTAGCACGGGTAGGACGCAGAGGAACAGGTGAGCAAGATTGAAGCATTTTGGTGGTCTGGGGAGCCACACACAGGAATGAAGGAGATGCCCCAGTGCTCGCATCCATTGACACGCCGGCTTTTGGACGGCGCTTGCATCTACTGACACACTGTTTTCCAGAACAGTCGAGCAGCCGCAAGAGGCTTCCCATGCATCAGATAAGTGGCCCATTAATTGCATATGGCAACAAACATTTCCATTGTGTGTACATGATGTTTGGGAGCATTTGACCATGCTAGTCCTTTGTGCTGATAACATGCAGTCTTGAAGTCACGAGCAATGAAAAGCTTGCATGTGTTGGCAATTGAAGGGAAGATTAGATTCATTAAGCTCTTGGTAGTGGTAACACTATGACAAAGAAGGGATCACTCATAGTTTAGCAAGTGTTTGGTTTCCAGTGCCAAAAACACAAGAAAGGGATGCTGTATATCTGCATTTCGTTGTGTTTATGTTATGTTATGTTATGAAGCAGGTGTTGGAGATAGGTCTGTAGTTTGAAGGAACGAGGGGGACAAGAACGGGTCTTTGAGAAGGGGCTTGGCATATGAGGTTTTTAAGGCTTCCAGGAAGATACCAGACGAGAGAGAATTGTTAATGATGGTTCGAGCAGCGCTGCCAACACATGTTGTAATTAGGATGTTTTTAAGAAGTGTAGCGAGACAGGGATCTCCAGGGGAGCCAGAGGCAGAAGCAGAGCCAGGGAGGGGACAAGGGAGGCAGCCCTCTCAACAATATCCTCCCTGGTGCCCAGTGCACCCCCAAGCCTCCAACCGGCACAATATTATCAGCCCCCAGTGCCAAAAGCTGCCTGCTCTAATGGCCCATGGTCCAGCTTAGTGTTAGGAGTTTGAGGAATTCAGAGTGGGAGATAGGCGTGAACGAGGAGAGGACTAGCCGAGTAGGCCGGGAAGGATAGGACACGAGGAAGGAGGGCAAGGGATGACTAAAGCTAGTTTGTCTCTCCATAACGATGTTGTGCAAGTGGTCAGATATTGTGGACCACTTCGGGATGGGGCCTGATCTCTGAGAGGTGTGTCTAGTTGGCGTGAGTTGGGTCAGGGCACCGGTGAGCAAAGGATCAAAAGGTTTGATGCAGGGGTATCCACCCTGTGGTGTGAGAGCTGGAAGGGTGTTTAGAAGGGAATTTGCCAGATCAGGGTTTATGATGACTTTATTCCGAAGAGGTACTTTGGGGTGGGGGTTAGAGGTGGGGTTTGCGGGGGGCGAGGGAAGAATGCACGGGAGAAAATAATATAGCGTAATGATCCGTCCAGGTTAGTGGACAAGATAGGAGGATGGTGAGTAGGTTTGATGTGCTTTGAAGGGCATCACAGGTGTGCCCTGCGTTGTAAGTTGGAAGGGAGATCAGCTGAGTCAAGCTGAGACCTTCCAAGTTGTCAGTTAGCAAATGGGTCAGCGGGACGTCAAACCAGATGTTGAAATCTCCTAAGATAGTAAGGGATGGATGTAGAATTAGGGTGACTGATAGGAAGTCACCGAGGGAGTCAGCTAAATTCCTGTTCAATCCTGGAGGCCTACGTATGAGTAGGAAGCTGTGGGTGAGGGAGGGGAAGAGGCAGATTTTTACTGCTAATGATTCACATTCAGAGTTATAGGGTAGATTCTCAGTGGATATGACTGAGAGGTGTTGTGTGTGGAGGATGCTTAGTCCTCCTGCTCTGCTGGACCTATTTTGTATGATCAGGGAGTAATCCAGGGAAAAGCCTCATGTGCGATGGGTCCGTAGTCGTCAGTAAACCTTGTTTCAGTGATGAGGATGGTCTGATGGAGATCAGAGTGGTAATCAGTTGTGGTGCTGTAGGCAGGGGGGGTGTCACATCAATGTTTCCTGGGGTGGGGTTATGTGGGCTGGAAAGAGATGTGGGATTTAGCGGGGAGGTGAAGATAGCCTGGACGGAGTTGAGAGTGGGAGGAGAGGTTTGGGAGGAGTAAATAGTTGGAGATGGGTGGGATCCTGGATGGAGCTGAGGAGAGGACTGATGGTGTGAAGTTCTCTGGTGCATGAGGCTTGTCTGTTTAGGTGGTATTTTTGGGGGGGGCATAAGGGCGTGAGTGAGAGTGGGAGGGGATGTTGAGCAACGAGTAAAAACCAGGGTCACCCCTGCTGCACTTAGGGAGTTGAAGCATGCAATAGGAGAACTGGGAGTTGGTGTACGGGGAAGAGGGTTGGTGGATTGAAAGGAGAGAATGGAGGCCGGGGAAGTGTCTGGGTGTGTGATGGAGGTGAGGGTTTGTGAAAGCAGGGACTGGTGGGCGGTAGCTGGTGCTGATGTTCTGGACAGTAGAGCGCCAGAATGCGGCTCTGTTCCTGGAGGTGTGGGGACGCAGGCAGAGTGGGATTTAGAGGATGTGAGGTGGGTGTGGGACTCAGGACGAGAGGGGAGACAAGTTGGGTTAGTAAGGGAGGGGGAGTGGGTGAAGTCGTGGGACCAGTGGGCGGTCGCCTGGTGCTGATGTTCTGGGCAGTAGAGCGTCAGTGTGCCATTCTGTTCTGGGAGGTGTGGGGGACATAGGAAGAGTACGTTTTTGAGGATGTGAGGTGGGGGTGGGTGGGGGATGCAGGATGGTAGAGGAGGACAGTTTGGCTGGTACGGGAGGAGGGAGTGGGTGAAGGAGACGGTAGGTGTGGGCATTGGATTGTGGATAGGGGCATTCAGTAGAGAGCCATGTGATTGGCTAGGTTTTGGGAGCGTGAACGTGTGGCTCTGACCTCAGCAGAGTAGGGCATGGTGAGGCCCCTAGATTCAAAAGAGACTGTGTGGGAAAGAAGCCTCTAGATTCAGAACATGCAGTGTGTGGAAATGCACCCAGATTTAAACCCTACACTGTGTGGGCGAATCACCCAGCCTCTAGGCAGACACTAAGTGGAAATGCACCTAGATTCAAACCATACACTGTGTGGGAAACAAGCACTTAGCGTAAAAAAATACACGGTATGGAAATGCACCCAGCTTGAAAAACAAACACTGTGTGGGGGAAAATCACCCAGTCTCAAAGCACACACTGTGTGGCGATGTACCTAGATTTAAAACATACACTGTGAGGGAAACAAGCACTTAAATATGAAACATACACTGGAAGGTGCAATAGGTTTAATACAATGGCCGACTGGAAAACGCACCATGGTTTATAAGGCATTAGCCGGCCAAAGTGGAGCATAGACATACTTGTCAAATATAGAAATCTACAGTCATTTGTAAGTTCCCACAATCCTCTTTGATTTTATGTAAAGCGGGTTATAACCTCCCCTGGTGCTACTTGTCCTCTTTTCCTCTGTCATATGGGTTATTCAAAAGAGTACAATATGAGTTTACCAGAGGGTTCTTTTAGGAATGATAAACTATCAGAACATCATTTATATGGTTATTCTAGGTTTTATTAATGTGCTTTCATCAGTATGGAAACTGTAACGTTCTTATAATGACTACAATATATACTGAAAGTGATCATTAGAAATTAACATGGTGATTTTTTTAAAAAAAAATAAGCAGTTTACAATGTTAGTGCAATTTAATAATGAATTTTTTTAAGTAGCTGATTTTGCAAAAGAAAACAGAGCCCCAACCCTCCATAAGTTATCAGTCCTTTTCTTGGATATTGCAGCCGTTAGGAGCGGCTGATGTGGCTCTTTCAAACACGCACCACACTACTTGAATCTCATCCACATACAGAGACAGAGGGGTGGGCAGAAGGGGAGGGGGAGAGAGAGAGAGAGAGAGAGAGAGAGAGCGAGGGAGAGAGAGAGAGAGAGAGAGAGAGCGAGAGAGAGGGAGAGGGAGAGGGCAAGGGAGAGTGAATCACAGATCAGTGTATGATACACTGTATACATATATAAGCAGTGTAAGAAGTGTGTACAGACTTTAGTGCGTTTGTCCATCGAAATTAATGATATATTGTCTGTATGCAGCTCCCAGACATAGGTCAAATTCTAGCAAGAATTATGACAGAGCAAGGGGAGCAGCAGATGAAGCAACCTTTGGGATCGCAACAATGAAGGACGGCACCAGATGAGGACCAAACCAGATTCAATGACCAGAGTCCCTTGGAAGGAAGGATCAAGTGAGAGAGCCACTCTAGAGATATCGCGAGAGCCCACACTCTCGCGAGATCTCGCCGCGAGCCTTAGCTCAGCCCCCGCGCGCTTCGCGCGCATTACGGAAGAGCCGAGGACGCAACAGGGCGCGTCCTGCCAGCTCCTTCGAGAAAGAGGCCGAGGGACTCTTCCATTGACACGGACCCTGTGGCATTATCCTCAAGGCCACGTTTAGGCCTCTGTTACAGCTGTTATTTGGACACGCACCTGATGAGCAGTGTGCACTAATCTTATGAGAGAATAAACACTCAGTTACAAGCCTCCTGACTCCTGTCTTCATTGGGGTATTTCACAACATAAATTGGCGACGAGGATCACCACCAGAACTCACGGAGGACCATGCAAGGGGCTACGCCACCCCCACCGTTTCTACAAACTCCAGGTAGGCCTGCCATCCCGTGGCCACAATGGCAACCCCTATTCACAACATATGTGGAGGCTCTAGGAGGAGCAGGGTTTTCAGCGGCGAGGCGCAGGGCCATGCTACTCAATGCATTGGGAGTAGAAGGACAAAGAGTTTTCGAGAGTCTGACCCCGATGCCAGTGGATGACGACGATGACGATGTATTCAAGGAGGCGGTCAGGAGAATCATAAAAAGATTTGCCAGCAAAGAGAACACAGTGCTCCACAGGATACGGTTTTACACTCGAAAACAAGAGATGGCTGAACCAGTCGACGACTATGTCACCAAACTGAGGGAATTGGCAGCGCTGTGTAGTTTTGGCAACAATGCAGAGAGCCTCATATGCGACATGTTAGTTGTTCACACTAACAGTCGGAAAGTCCAGGATAAGTTCATTGTCGAAAAGGAACTGCAGTTGGAGAAAGCAATTGAAATCGCCAGGGCGGTCGAAGAAACGGCGGGAAGACGAAAGGAGCTTACAGGGGCCCAGAGTTCCGCGGAAATACAAGCAGTGGGCTTTCATACAAAAAAAGAAAGGCCAGCAACCGACACGAGAGAAGGTAAAGGGAACAGGAAAGAACCCCTCAAGTGTCACAGGTGCACCAGCACGAAACACTTAGCGTTCGACAGGGAGTGCCCAGCCAGAGACAAAGAATGCTCCATATGCAAACGCATCGGACATTTCTCAATCGTGTGTCGGTGGAGAAACAAGAAAGTCTCCAGTCTCAATGCTGACTGAAATACGGAGAAAGAATCTTCCTCAGAAGATGAAGGAAGACCCACAGTCATTATGGTAAACAGCACAAGAGCAAGGAGAGAGAAGCCTCACTGCACGATAAAAATTGATGGCATGGAAACAAGGGTCATGGCAGATTCTGGTTCGGACCTAACGATCATACCTCTTCGAACTTACAAAGACATGGGAAAAGAAAAGGTGCAAGTGTTAACGACGAGGCATCAACCCACTGTATTTGGAGGGGCGTCGGTCGAACTTTTAGGATACATCAAGGGCAAAGTAGAATTCAAAGGAAGGGAAACCACGACCCGAGTCTACTTCAGTCACGAAGGTCCAGCAGTGTTAGGTTGGGATGACCAAGACAAGCTGAAAATCAGACTGGATCCCAGCACCGAAGATCAGGTCCTGTCGGTCAGGGTGACGAGCGGACCCGTCGTCAAAAGCGACTACCCAACACTTTTCTCGGAGGAGCCGGGGCACATTAAAGGTTTTCTGCTCAGAAGAAATGCAGTCCCTGTAAAGCACCGCGTGAGGCCAGTGCCAGCCACGGCGAGGGACATCCTGAGGTGTCAGCTTGAAAAGATGAAAACGGAGGGGGTCATCGAAGAAATCGAAGCGTCCGAATGGCTGAGCCCCGTTGTGCTAATAAAGAAACCCCAATCACAGGAACTCAGAGTGTGCATAGACCTGCGCAGTCTAAACTTGGAAGTCATCACAGATAATTACCCCCTTCCAAGCATAAACAAACTCATTCTGTTGATGAAAGAAGCCAAAATATTCTCAAAATTAGACATGAGGAATGCATACCACCAAATACAACTACATGAAGAGTCGAAACCCCTCACAGCATTCATCACTCCATTTGGCACATACCAATTCACCAAAATGCCATTTGGGTTGTCATCAGCGGCATCAGCGTTCCAACGCATGATGGATGTCCTGCTACGGAAAGTTAAAAATGTGGTTTACTTCCAGGACGACATTCTGGTGTATTCGGAGGATGAACAAACGCACGATACCACGTTGAGAATTGTCCTAAACAAGCTACAAGAAGCAGGTGTGCGATTACGTCATGAAAAATGTTTGTTCCGGGTGTAAGAAGTTGAATACTTGGGGTACAAGATTTCAGAAAAAGGCATCAGCCCCAAACAAAATCTCATGCATGCAATCATTAAAGCACCGGAACCCACCAGCAAAGAAGAAGTGCGGTCATTTCTTGGATTGGCCGAGTATTATGCGAAGTTCATACCCAAGTTTTCTGAGACCACGGCACCCCTTCGCGACTCACTCAAAAAGGGCTCGGAATTTATATGGCAAGAACCCCATAAGACGGCGTTGGAGAACATAAAGCAACATATCATAGATGCACCGTGCCTCCAACCATTTAATCCGGCGTGGGAAACAATTGTCACCACAGATGCCAGTGCATATGGACTAGGAGCGGTGCTCACACAAAAGAAAGGTGACACAGACCATGTGGTGGCTTTCGCATCGAAGGCATTATCAGAAGCCGAACAGAACTACTCCACCATAGAAAAGAAATGTTGGCCTGCGCATGGGCGGTCGAACATTTCAGGACATACGTATGGGGCACAAAATTCAAGCTCGTGACGGATCATGAGCCCCTCATTCATATGCTCAGCCTGGGAGGCACTAAAGTATCCACACCCAGGTTGGCACGCATTACAGCCAAACTGCAAGAGTACACGTTTGAGATCCAACACATCTCAGGTTGGAAAAATTCGCAAGCTGATTGCATGTCGAGGCTGCCGGAGGGTAAGGATAAAGCCACCGCGTTCCTGCATGGAGAATGCATTGTTGCATACATCACGGACTTGAGAACACCAGATTACCTAGAACTCAGTGAGAGACATTGGGAAGAGGAAGATGGGAAAGACCACACCATGGCCATGATTCGCAAATGGATCAAGGAAGGTTGGCCATCGGAAAAGACGTTGCCCGAGGGCATGAGACCCTATTGGAAGGTCTCAGATGAACTATCTGAAATGGATGGGATAATTATGAAAACCGATCAGATTATCCCCCCCACTGGAATTAGAAGAACTATTCTATGTAGAGCCCATGCGGGTCACTTGGGAAACACGATGACCCGTCGCAGAGTAAGAGAGGCCTACTGGTGGCCATCCATGGACCAGGAAATTCGATCCATGGTAGAACGTTGCCATGAATGCCTCAATAGCGACAAGAGACTTAAAGTCCGCCAAGCACCCCTAATACCCACGGAAATACCAGAGGCCGTGTGGTCAAAGGTTGGCATCGACTTCATAGGGCCTTTGGAAGCAATGGCACCTGAACATCGGTACGGCATGGTACTGGTCGACTACCTATCCAAATGGGTGGAGGCACAGTTTGTCCCGAACATAACGACAGCGACAGTTATAGAAGTACTTACAGAAATTTTTCAGAGAGAAGGCCTCCCCAAGGAAGTGGTTACAGACAACGAGGTGCAACTAGTCTCTAAGGACATGGAAGAATTCTTAAAAAGAAACCACATTAAACAGAAGAAAGCGGCCCTATATCACCCCCCGGCCAACGGCCTTGTGGAAAGGGCCAACAGATTCATAAAAGGCGCCATCCAATTGGCCACAGCTTCGGGTATGGACCCGCTCAAAACCACTAAGGAGGCCATAGCGGCCCACAGACTCACTCCAAACGGGATCACACAGATATCCCCGTTCAAAATGTTGAGAGGGAGGAGTGCGGCATCCACGCTCATTCCACCATGGTTATCGAAAATACGAGAAGACGAAGCGGTGGACATGGCAGAAGTTGTCTGGAGAATCAAAAGCAGCAAGGCACGCATGAAATCATGGAATGATCAGAGAAGAAGAACTAGGCAAGCGTCCGACATAGGAAAAGGAGATTTGGTTAAAATAAGACTATCGAAGAAAGATCAGGTCACGGGGTCTCGGTTTAGCCGACCCACCAGAGTGACCCACAAAGGGACAAATCATGTTCGCACGGAAGATGGGCGAGCGTGGAACCTCGAAAGAGTGGCATTATATCAGAAGACTAGGGAAAGAGCGAGGTCTCCGGAGAGATCACAAAGGGAAACCGAAAGAGACTATGGAACAGGCGAAGAACGAGAACCAGAAGGAGACGACAGAGAGAGGGTGGAAACCGAACGTGAACCGGAAGCACCGAGTGCAGATCCCGAACAGGAGCAACAGGAGAACTGTGCCGGAAATAGTGAGCGGCCCAGAAGAGAACACAGAAGACTGGTGAGATACAATGACTATGTTTTACAGTGATTCCGCCGCACATTGAAAAGGGGAGATGTGTAGAGATATCGCGAGAGCCCACATTCTCGCGAGATCTCGCCGCGAGCCTTAGCTCCGCCCCCGCGCGCTTCGCGCGCATTACGGGAAGAGCCGAGGACGCAACAGGGCGCGTCCTGCCGGCTCCTTCGAGAAAGAGGCCGAGGGACTCTTCCATTGACACGGACCCTGTGGCATTATCCTCAAGGCCACGTTTAGGCCTTTGTTACAGCTGTTATTTGGACACGCATCTGATGAGCAGTGTGCACTAATCTTATGAGAGAATAAACACTCAGTTACAAGCCTCCTGACTCCTGTCTTCATTGGGGTATTTCACAACAGCCACGCCCCTGGTGAAGTGAAGGCTGTGGTTACAGGGCGCTTGGAAAATGACTCCATGCGAAGCACCAAGACGCACGAAGATAAGATGAACCCAACAACACGCTGAAAGGCCCCAGCACACCAGGTGATGGGCAAGGTCGAGGGAGCCAGGAGTCACAGATGCACAGGTGGTCAGGTTTGGTTTTAGGTTTAAGGTTGATTCGCAGTTCCAGTTCCTGTAGCAGTGTCTGCGAGAAGAGAACTTCGAGATGGTCGAGAGAAGAAAACACCCTGGGTGACATTCGAAGACCCCTTCAAGGAAACACCCAACAGAAAAAGCAACAGTCAGGAAACACAATAGTGACCCAAGAAAGCAGCTCTCCAGTCACAATCTGTGCACCCTTCAAAGTTCGAGAAGCCATCCAAATCTGAGATGGCTAGCCAAGCTCGGCGTTGATAGGCACACTAAACATTTGGATTGAGGTATCTGGTTGACCCTCAGCCAGCCTAATCTGTTTTACAATAGGCCAATGATGCCTTTACAAGCACTAAATTCGAGCTCACATTGACAAAACGACCCAAATGGTCATTACTGCAGTAAAAACAGAAAAAGAAGGGTGGCAAGAAAAATGGCAATGTCACCGTATTTTAAACTGCCTTCAAGGTCACTTAGTACCTGCTCAGGGAGCAAATGGCTACCATAAACGAACAAATGCTTGACAGTTGTAAAGCCACACATCATTTCCTGAGCTGCTACTAGCCTATGACTGAACACACTATCTGGCTGAGGAAACCCAACCAGGGACACTATGGAGGGCCCCTGCACAGGTAGCCTTTTGGGCTACTAACGACAGCCCATCCCAAATCAGTTATAGATTCCAATGAGGCTCTGTTGGCGGAATAGACCAGGACACACAACGCCTGCAAAAAGACTAGCAAATCCCTAAAGAATCCCTAAAAACAGATGCTTGACTTAATACCACACTTACACAACCAGAAACTCCACAACCCTCTGTGCCCCTGGGGGAAGAATCGCCAAACAGTGTATAATACCCGAGTGACCTGCTTAATTCTGATTGCAGTTTTGGACCAGCCTAGAGGGCAGTAGGGCAATACCCGAAGGAGCTGCAGAGCAAGTGTGGTCTTTATTTTGGTCAAAGTGGGTCAGTTCTTTTGATCAAAGTGGACCATATTGAGTTACTGCTCCATGAATCTATTTGTTTTTTTTACAAATTTTCTAGCAAGAATATGCTTTAAAATGCACCATTTGCAACAGATTTTAATTCAAACGAATCCTTGTCTAGTACTCAAAAATCGCACAATAATAATGAAGTGCATTTGCAATTGTGGGCCCCTTTTTCCTTGGTGTCTCAGCTAATATGATGTCCCTGTACTTAGTGTTTTCTACCTCTTGTCACAGATGGCACAGGAAGCACTCCAAGCCACATAGATGTTCAATGGTTTTGGATGTCAATGGGGGCTAAGGCGTCCCGCTCTCGCTCATCTAGCAAAGCACCTCCTCCTTAGCCCAGGAGTCCCTGATCCCAGGTTAGTAGATATCGATTATTGATCCCTACTGTCTACGTTCTATCTTATGATTGAGGTGAAAACCTAATGGTGGGATGCCTTTTCTGTTTAAACTCCCTGATGGACTTCCTGGCCGGTCCATACACTATCTATTGGTTAGTAAACTAAAGGGGTATTGAATTGTGCCTTACAGACACTGCCTGACTCTGCCTCCTTCTATCTCCACCCATGTATCCTCTCCCTATCTATCTTTGTAGTAGTTTTTCTCTGAAAGGCCCTTTCCACCCACCACCACTTTGTCTACTCCCTTAGTCTTGTTCCTCTGTCCCTCCAACCTTTGATGTTCCAATATTTGCTAGACTCGCTATTCGACACTTACTATTCTCCATTCCACAGTACGTTCTTCACACTACTGCTCCCTCCAATACACTACTACTCCTGCCTCAACACTACTGCACTCTCCTCTAAACGACCACTCCCTCCTCTACCCTACTACATTCTCCACTAACCACCTCCTCCAATCTACTAAACCATCCTCCAAACTACTGCTCTCTCTTCTACTCTACTACTACCATTCCTCACCACCTCCTTCTTAGACACTCCTCCTTAGGTCTAGGAAGGATAGCTCAGGGGCAACATGCTCGTCTTGGAAGCAAGACGATCTGGAGCAACACAGGTTCAATCCCCGGGTCCGCGTTTAGAAACCTCTGGGTATTAAGTGTATTATAAATAACCCATTACAAATAACCCATTACAATTACACCCTCCTTTCACTCACACAAACACTTCACTTTCACTTCCTCTACTAACCACACTCATTAACCTCTCATGCACACTCACAATGCAAAACCACTTGCACTCACTAATCAATACCTTTCCTGCTCTAGAAATCGCCGCCACATGCTACTTCCACTTACTTGCTGTTATCTTGGTCTGCCACCGCCTACACCTCTTACCTCATCAAACAACCCATACCTTCCTGCTTCCTGTAGCCCCCTTAATTACACCACTCCTCCTTCCATTGGATCAATTTCCCTGGCCAATGTGGCCCTGTCTTGCCTTGCCTGTCTTGGAGATGTTACAGACAGTGAAAAACATAAAGAGTGAGTTAAGCCCTGCTGTCTTTCATCCGCGTACAAAATCCATTGGATCAGAACTTGTCCAATTCGAGAGGGGAAGGCCCAATATTAGAAATGTAAAAATTAAATAATGCAGGTGCCAGCATACATCCCTGTTTTAAACCCCTTGATGTCTTCAAGGGTCTTGAAAGTATTCCCTGATAATTTAGCCGGACCTGGGTGGATGTATCCATATAAAGGTGCCTTATGATATCTAACAGGTACGATGGGCACCACCAGGTCTCCAATTTAGCCAAGGTCTTGCTCGGTCAACCAAATCGAATGCGTTTTTAAAATCCACAAAGGCCAAAAAACGGGCTGACCCGAGCGAGAAACGTTTCCTTTAATCAGGGTCAAGGTGGTGAAGTTTATTGAGGTGCCCAACGCCGGGATAAAGCCTGACTGAAAACAGTCCAACACCTTCTCTTGAGTCGCCCAATTTAATTGATGCCTTAGCACCAGCTTTGCACATTTTTTTCCTGTAATGCTGAGCAGGGTGATGGGCCGATAGTTTCCCGGATCAGACCTAATACCCTTCTTAAAAATAGATACAGTCACTGACCTTCTCCAAGTATTCAGAACTCTCCTGGTTTCCAAAATAGCCATAAATATCATAAACAATATATTGGCCCACTCTTCGGGGAATGCTTTAAGCTTCGCATTTCTCATGGCTCAGGGCTCTAGAATTACTTAACTTCAGAATGATCGCTTTGATATCATCACAATCAAAATCCAGGACCCAATAATTGTTTGAAGCTGCAACCCCTGTTTGCAAATTACCCGCCTCTGAGTAAAATAATGTTTCAAAATATTTTACCCATAGATCCTCTGATATTACGTTCGCCTGCACACATATAACGGCACTATTTTTAGATTCAAGGGCTTTCAGCATTACTTCTGCATCCAGTGTTTTAGCACTTGCTTTATATGTTTAATTTGTGTATAGCTACCCTCACTGTGTGATTGTGCAACTTCCCTGATTAAGTTCCTAGTCGTGGAAGTTGAACAGTCACACAGGGAGGTTCGAAGGAGTGCTTATGTTGCCACACAGGCTGAGCTTTGAAGAACCCTTTGTGACAAAGAGATTTAGAATAGTAGGATAGTCATGCATTTGGTGAACGTTCTCTGATAGCAAGGTATTAAAAGACTCAAGGGCGAGGCTAGACCACTTGAAACGTTTCCCACCCAAGTCTACCAATAACTTTCCTCTTTATGGATCTTTTCCCTGCAAAGGCAGTGGAAAGACCCATTGTGTGGTAACTAGGTAGTGGTCACTTTTTGTCTGGACGTTCACCTCTAAATCTTCTATCCACTCGTAGAAATCCCAGGACACAAACACATACCGACCCCCTAACCCAGGTCAGATGATGGGGGATATCACCCAGAAGCATTCCATTAGCCATAAAAAATCCTCTACCATTCATCACCTCCATCCATAACTTGGTTCTTGACTGGGTATTACCACTGCACTCATTTAGGTATGATATATTAAGGTCCCCCATAATGATCAGACCCACAATTTGTGAATCCATTGCACAAACATCAAGAATTTCCACAACAGACATTATACATTTTTCTGTGTTTTTCATTCTAGGGTTCCAGTACAAGTTCCGAAGAGCCACCGCTCCCCCTCTCTGTTCCCTCTCTGTCAACCACAATAATTTAGACAATTGGACGAACATGTTTGGGGATAACCATGGAGTCAGTAGACTGGACCATTCCTACATGCTGTAATAAGGCCTGCAAATGGTCTTCATGGCGGTGCCCTACTCGCGTTGCCCTGCAACAATGAGTATCCATCCAAGGCTGGGGTTTCTATGATATGATAAGTCATTTATAACGCGCCTGTACACAAGTGTTTCTAGGCGCGACAAGATGAGGGAGGGAAGACAGAGGAAGGACATGACAAATGATCTCCCTAGGCCTTGTGTCATGCAGATCATACAGGTGCGAGAACGAGTAGTGTTAACAACCAAGTTTCTTGCAAAGCACATCCGAAATTCCTAGGGTATTATCCTGTTCCTGGACAAGGTGCTTAAATTCCCTAGTATTCCAGCTACCCATTTGAATCTTCCTCGACTCCTCCCCACCTGACATTTATTGTTACCTGTCTTCAGTAATAATGCTTCTGTAAGCCGAGACCAATCCTCTTCTTCCTTTCTTTTTTCCTCCCCTGAAGACTAAAACTCCACATGTCTATAGCTTGAATCCCCCATGTAGCAGGTCACCTTTAGTGCATCTAACTGGCTGGGGACACCCCTACCTATCGACTAAACACAAAAAGGATCTCATCTAATCTTTCTCCCATTCTGAAACCTCAAAAATGACAAATCCCAAAGACAGAAACTGGAGCCACATTTCCATAATTTATTGTTTTATAAATCTCGAGGGGACATGCAAAAATACTCAATCTAATTCAAAGTCATTTACAAAGTAAATCTGGTCTATGTCTTTCGAGTCAATAAAGGACAAGTTTGGGATCAGATGGAACAGTCTCATAAAATGTATTCTATTCAATAGCGTAGATCCCTGGTTTCCTAGCAGACATTTCCAGAGCAAACAGTCACCCAATGATTGAACTATTTTCTGTATGTTGGGTGGCTCTGCTAAACTATCGTCATCTTTGTTAATGGGGAGAGCAGATTGTACTTTTAAATATCTTAATCTTCTCTCCTCCAACATGACAGATAATGGGGTCCCAGGAGCCAAAGCTGGCCCCAACTCTTTGGAACTCGCTGTAGGTCAAAAGTCAGAAACTGGCCCCTTCACTCTGAGACAAGCTGAGGGGACCTCCTGGGAGTCACTTGGGGGGCACTCTTGGTGTACCATCAAGGGGTTTCTGCATAAAACAGTAAGAGGTAAGGGGGTAGAAATTAAGTCCTCACAATCAGATACACCTCAGTGCGTGCTCAGGTGTATGGTGAATTTTCCAAAGGTCCTACTGTTAGTAAGACTTTAGTAAGCTATCCCAAAGGTTTGTAGATCCCCAACTCTTACTATTAGTCTGTACTAGCTCAGGACCTTGGTAGAGTGGCAGAGCAGTCAGGCTGATTTTAAGAGGAAGATGTGAGCTGTAGGTAAGTACACGGAATCTTAGCTGGACAGGCACAGCAAAGAAGCACTTACACATATAGTTATATAAAAAGTATATATATATATTATATTTACACCAGAATCACTTTAAATACTTCAGACGTTTATACTAGAACACTTAGGATTACTAGATAATACACTTCAAAGGGCACTTTCACTTTTGTGTTTGTTCGCAGTTACATTTGTAGCAACGTTCTATAGGGAAAAGATAATTTTATCGCATTATTGGATATTGTGCACTCATGCGTTTTTCAAAAGTTTTTACAGTAATGCATTTACTCTGCAAACACATATAGTAAAGTCACTTAAAGGGAGGAACATGGTTAGTTAGTGTAACATAAGCAAGGTTCTAGAGACGGTTTCTCCACCTAGTAAGTCTTTCAAGTCTCAAAATACAACCTTAGCAGTTCGGAGAGGGCTTGAAGTCTTGACAAGCAGCGAATTACGAAGGGTTCGTGTGGATGACTTCCAGTTTCTAGTGTTATTGAAGGAGCAAGTTAACAACTAACAAGGGAGACTTTAAAATGGACTTGAGAAAGGGACACAAGCAGCGAATTGGGTCTGAGGTAGGAGTGGGTTGCCCTGGACACCTCCTCTTGCACTCCAAAGCTCTGGAGCGACTTCCTGGAATCAGGTAAGCAATACTTTTTTTCCCCACAGTACCTTAGGTTAGAAGAAAATGTTTGTGCTGGATCCTCCGGGATGTTGCATCTCTGGACCCGACCTCAGGATTCCTTGGTCTGGTGACTGAAGACAGGACAATGGACGGGATCTCTCAGCAGCAGTCTTGAGAGAGGACCTGTAGCATGACTTTCAGCAACTTCTTGGTTCACTCTGCAGTTTTGGTGCCTTCTCTGCAGCACCAACAAAGGACACAGATGGCCTGGTCAATCTTCTTTGCTTCCTGCAGTTCCACACTCTGGTGACGGGGTCTAGGTGAGTTGGATCGGATCTCTGGAGTATCCTTACGGGTTCAGCAAAGATTTGGATGCATTTGGCCGTTCCACGATGATGCACACAAAATGGGCAGCAGGTCTCCTGGTATTTGGGTTCTGCAGCTCTGGAAACTCCTAGTACCTCAGGAGATGGCTTGTTTCAAAGTTTGTCTGGGGACCGGTTGTTCCCACCAGCCAAAGGGAAGGAGTCGTCCTTGTCAGAGCTCCTCTGTCACACACGAAATGGGATCAGGCCAGCAATGGTGGCTTCATGGTGTTGCAAAGGGTCTGCAGGTGTCTCTGGTTGTCTTCTTCTTCGGTTACTTCAGCTTCCAGTGGTCGACTTCACTCCAGAAGCCTCACCTTTTATACCATTCCAGCATACACTCCTCTGCAATCTCTTTCAGCATTTTACAGAAAGGGGTGTTTGGCTGTCCAATCAGGCATGGAAAAGCAGGTGTCCCTCAAGCTGGTACCAGGAGGGAATGAATTTGAACAACAGAAAAGGGATCTATGTCATATTTATAAAAAAAACTTTATTTCAGGTTCTTTTTTTATATATGTAGAAAATAAATCGTACAATTAATTAAAAAAACACAACATAAAGTCTAAATCCAATGGACATCAAACCATTAGCACAGAAACATTGACAAATCAACCAACATTTCGGTTCTCAAAGCAAACAAATCATATACTCAGTCATACCATTCATACCATCAACAACTCATTCGCAATCAATACTAAAATTACACAAAGCAAATACATAATTCACAATGTAAGATCTCATGAATCAATTTCAAAAGAGAATTTTCTAGGGCCCTGTACTTAGCCAGTCCCAACCGGTTTTGCCATGTAGGGATTTCACCATGTCTTCACCAGGGAAGTAGCTATACTATTATGAGTTGGTTGTCCAAGGTGGATGGATGGATGCAACTGGCATACATGTGGGGATATTGACTCGCGATCACTATGTCTGTCAATGCAAAATATTGAGTTCATGACGCCACCGGGCATAACAGATGGAAGGTTTCCCAGGCAATGTAAGGGGCGATGTTATGTGGTGACATGAGCATCTGTAATTGGTGATCCAGGATTTTTAAGTGGGTGGCATTCACAGTGGAGTCTTGGCCATTATCCACGCTAGTGTTGGCGGCGAAGTATGTACGCTGTCACAGTTCCGATCAATGATGCCGTGCAGCCTTAGTTCAGGACAGCCAGATCCCCTGTGGGAGCTGGACCTATTCAGGCACTCTGGCAGACAATGGACAGGGGGGTGGAAAACTCCTCCCCCACTTCCTGCCTACCCAGTCACTGTAGAGCCGAGTCGGGGACACCCAAGAGTTCCTGCAAAAGGCAAAACACAAACGCCAATCTCACCCTCCCAGAATGGTAGAAGGGCTCACAAAGAACAAACATGCTAGTAATCGCGAAAAAAGAAGGGAGACCTCAAGTTGGTACTTGGGTGTCCCTATTGTGCACTACCAAAGCTACACAATAGTTGGTAGAACACGACCAGTGCAACTAATCATTTGGACCAGTGTTGCTAAATAAATTATCTTTAAAATGCGTAATTTGCATCCCATTTTCACAAAAAACATCCCCTTGGTCCTATTCAAACAGTGTCACAAAAGGAATGAATAGTAATTTGCAACTGTGGGCCTCTTTTTCATTGGTGCCCGAGCCAATTTTATGATCCAGTCCAACCCTGTATTTAACTTCTTCAAAGCCTTGCCTCCAAACGTTGATGTTCCTACTTGCTATACGACACTTACCATTCTCCACTCCACAGCACTGTTCCCTCCTCCACACTACCACTCCCTCCTCAACACTACCATTCCTTTCTCCACACACACAAGTAAGTTTCCTATGGTGCTAATCACTAACTACTTAAATGCCCAGGATGTGGCTATCCACATCTGGTGCTACCCCTCTCTGATGCCAAGGGCATTGATGGCCAAAGTCAACATTTACTTTAAAAGCAGCGCCAGAACTGCAAACAAAGCAGTTCAATCTCTTTCTAGCAACTTCCCTGAGGCTCTCAAGCAAACATTGCTTCCTTTGCCAAGGCTTTTGCTGCATCTGTTGTATCCATTTGCAGTAATCTTGTTTTTGCCTTTTACATCCTTGGGGGTAGGATTTGGCATCCTGGTTCTATTTACCAGCTTTATACCTTAGCTTCTGTTTGCAGCATTTGACATCACAGAATGTGGTATTATGGTTAATGGTTCACAGGACTTTCTCGGTCTGCCTTTGGTTTCCATGGCATCAACAGGGTTTCACAAGCAGCAGTCTGCATGAGGGAAATGATAGAGAATCCAGGTATATTTTGCATTCAACAATTGATAGAAAGCAATCAGAGGAAATGCCCACAAAGCATTCTGCAAGATGGAGACTCATCCGCAGCAAGATGCACTTGGCATAGCAGAGAAAACACACAATGGGAATGCACAAGTCCACCACAGAAGTCCCTAACGTCTTTCAGAACCATCAACCTTTCCCTATTCTATACTTGATCATCTTGGGTGCGAAATCCTCTTTCCATATTCCCAATGTTAGGAAAGAGCTTGCGCCTTCTTTCACCCCCAAGCGCTTTAGAATTAGGCAAGACTCCTTTTGACTGCTTCTAGGCACTACAAGAGACCAGAGTAGAGGAGGGGTACTGAGAAAGCTTTTTTCATGCAAATATAATCACACACACAGACATGGGCAGGCACTAAAAGAAGGCAGTTATTATTTAAATATAATGTGCAAATAACTATTAGCTGAGTACATTTGTAAATGTTAAATCCTATTTAGTTCTAAAATCTCAAAGCACGATAGAAGCAAGCTCTCTGCTGGGAAGAATGCAGCTTGTGCTAAAAATTGATGGCAGAGCTCATGCAGTGTTGCGTCACTAAGGCTGGCAGAGCAGCACAAAGTAACTCAGCAGCTGTCTGCTGTCTGTCAAAAGACCATGGATGCTAAAATGGGATTTTACATGCTCAATGCACAACATGCAGAATTATGAAAAACAGATTTAAAAGGAGATTATAAAACCAGATAAAAATATGAGTAAGATGAGTGGAGTATGAATGAAAATTAGTTAGAGAAATGTTTAGTTTTTCCCAGGGCTAGGCCTCAAGGTTTGTAAAAGTCTTCAGGGCTGCAGTGTGCGTCTATGTAAGGTAGTAATACGTAAAGTAGCATGTCCTAATAGAAATCGCCGGCCATGAAGAAAGGAAGACTGGAGCATCCCTTGTATGGAAGCAGGACGAGTTGGGATAAAGCCATGCCCATATCCAGCAATGCCACTACAGCAAGTCATGAGTATAAAAGCTCCAGTCTGGCACCAGTTTGCAGGAGAAAGATACTGAAGATGGAGCAGAGTTAATTGCCCCCATCCTCATTTCTGTAAAGAATAAATGTGTTATCCTTGCAAGATAGACACTTGGCGTTACTTCCCTAGAGGGGTGTACTTTACGCTGATGTGAGTGTGATTAGGGGTTACCATTATAATTAGGGATACCGCTGTAAATTGGGCTACCATTACCCCATCCACCTTAAGAGTAGAGGAATACCTGGTCCCCCTCTTCCTAATACGTCCTGTCAACTCAATCCTGATCACATTATGTAGAATTGCCCTCCTTCTTCCCTTCCACTCTGCAGCAAAGCAGTTTCATTCTATGATTCTCCTCTCTCGCTTACTAGCCAATGCGGAGAACGCTCTTGTATTTGGCTCCCTTCTCTGTAAAACTTCAAATGGTGTGAGACATGGTATTGCCTGAGGGGCTAGCCTATAAACAGCTGCCCTCTGTGATAGTGGGAGGAGTGGTAGTAGTAGTGTGGAAGAAAGACTAAGTCATAAACTGCAGGCTGGGTGATGGTGCTGTGGTAACCCTGGTGTCAAGGGTCACAGATTGCTTCACAATACATATCCTGTGATATAGATGCTGTAGAATATATATGGTGGATCCTCTAGGGATTCCACGCCATCCCTAGCCCCATTTGTTTACCTAGCAATGTTGTCACTGGCACCTCTGCTTCTGCTAGATACAAATATGCTATATTATGGGAAAACTAGCAGGCTTAGGCCAAAGGACCAGACATTCCACAAAGCTGCCACAGTGGGCCGCCACAAAACCTACAATAATTGAGAGGCCTGGTACTATGAAGGTGCTTGTCCGTGAGCGCTGCTCTAACATCCCTACTTACAATGTATGTGACCCCAGACACCCAAACAAGCCCTCATTATAAAGGTTTACTTGAGTGTGAAGGACAGGAGACCCCACTTTCTGCAATCTCTGAAACATCAACCACAAGGAGAATCATTTAAGGATGGTAGACAAAACTAAAATATAGTTGGGCAGCAAAGGCTGACCACTCAGCAAGTATCAGCGTCTGATAATTTTGTAGTACGCATGGCTTATTGTCAATTCCTTGCTCACATAATAGACACACTAGGAACCACTTGACCAATTAGACTTCTCAACTCGTGCTCGGTGAGAAGATAAAAAAAAGGGGGCTGGCACTGTGAGTTAGTGTGGGAGTTGGATGTTTGGAAGGAGAGGTGCAATTTGGAGCATGGTGGTGCGGCAAGGAGTAATGACGGAGAGAGAATAAAGTGGAGGTCATGGTCCGAGAAAGAAGAGAAGAGGAGGGAGAAAGACCAGAAAATGTTATAGAGTGAAGAGCAGATATAGAAGAGAGAAGTGAGATGGGAAAAAGACGAGTGTAGGTGATAGAATGGAAACACGCGTTGGCAATGCCAATAGTTTTGTTGTTTCCTGTTGTTCTTTGCATTTTCCCTTTATAGGTACCAGGGTGCAAGGAGGAGAATTCAAAGTTTCAAAGGAGGATGTGATAGGGCGTGCATGTCTGCAATAGAATGAGAAGGTGAATAGAGGAAGGGAGGAGGCCATTGATAGAGGGTGCATTGGTGATGAGCAAGAGGAAATATGAGCAAGGAAGGGTGGGAGTGTAAGAAACCAGCACAGGGAGAGATAGTTACAATGCAGAAAGAGACAGCGCAGAGAGGCAGTATAGAAAGAGCCAGCATAGAGAGAGAGAGCGCAAAGAGAGAGAATGCAGAGAGAGAGAGAGAGGATGCAGAGAGAGCGCAGAAAGAGAGAGTGAGCACAGAGAGAGAAAGTGCAGAGAGAGTGACAGACAGCATAGACAGACAGCGCATAGAGAGAGACAGAGCAAGACAGTGCATTAAGAGAGACAGCACAGAGAGAAACACAGTGAGGAGAAAGACAGCTCAGAAGGCGACAGTGCAGAGAGACAGCACAGAGAGAGCGAGACAACACCGAGACAGGACAGAGAGAGAGTGGCAGGGCAGAGAGACAGCAGAGAGAGACATCACAGACAGCGAGATGCAGTGACAGCACAGAGAGGGTGGGTGACAGCGCAGAGAGAGACAGATAGAAAGGCAGCCTACAGGGGGGCGTGGCTAGCCGAGGACCCGAGCGGATGGCTCTTCGGTGTGCTCCGTGACTTCTATTGGCCCCGGAACCTCCTACCCCTTAAATAATGTACTATTCGACGAGACAAACCGATATATAGGGCGCTGAACCCCATGGGCACCTGTGGGACTAGAGGTCCGCTGGCCCCAGACAACATTTCTGTGATAACAAGCAAGTCCAGGCGGGACCCTGTAACGGCTCGCACCTAAGATGGCAGCCACCGCGGACTCCATACGATGAAGAAGGCTGCAGAGTTCCTGGAACGCAGGACCCAGAGCACCCTGTTTACCTGTGATCACTCCTTGGCTCTGTAGGAGGACCCGGCGGTCCGGTGCGGACGTGATAGGGGAAGAACTGGTGGGCCTCCCTCTCCCTGCTGGCGCATACTGGAGACTGTAAGCCGTAAACCCGAGCCGCGGTGGAGGAGGCAGCATACCCCTGGACCGGGGCGTGGCTCAACTGGTGCAGCTGTCATCGCTGACTCTCCCCCCAGCAGAAAAGAAAGCAGCATCTTGCCATGGAGCGCGGGTTCCCGCGCAACGGCGACCCAGCGCTGACCGGAGGTGAGCGGGCTGACGGGGGCCCGAAATTAAAGGCGGCAGCAGATGCCTGTGCCAGAAGGCGGCTGGGGCGGCGGCGACTCCCATGGGGATCAGTTGAAGGAAGGTGTCCGGAGTGCCTGTAGCTGCTTTCCAGCCCATGTTGAGGTCCCGGCGGGCAGAAGCGATTACGAAAGTGGGAGCCAGCTGAATTTCTCTCTCCCTATCTCTCCGGACACACGTAGGAGGTCATAGACCTGAGCCGCGATAAGAGGAAGCAGCATACCCTGAGGCCCGAAGTGCAGACCGGCTGGAATCTCTGCACCCGCGGGTCCCCGCGATAAGAGGAATCACGGGGCGGAGGACCCTGTACGCCACACGTAGACCACCGCCAACAGAGGTGAGCGGGCTGGCTGGGGAGAAGCTCTCTGACGGCGGGCGTCCATGCTGGAAGGCGGCGACACTAAATGCAATGAAATGGTGGAGGGAGCAATAAAGGTTACAGTGTTCGGGGCCCGGCCCTTGAAACAGTGTGGGGGGGCATAAACCATCCAGACACACTCCAAGCATCCCTGAACTAAACAAAGAAACAAGGAAACGCTCATGAAATGGCCTTTGTGAAAATCTCGCTGAATACATCCAGTTACATCATACCAAAAGCTGGGCACTAGCCTGTACAGAAGCAAGGGAAGACAGCAGGTGGCAATACAGTCCCTTGGGTCGGAGGAGATCTGGGATACGTTGGGGGCATGTGAAGTCGGCTATGACTGCTTGAACCTGTAGGAAGCCAGCTAAAAACCTAGCTCATGGTGTGAACGTTGCTTGAACATAGACATATACTTGGCTCATAGGCGCTTCCAAAGGGGTGAGAAGCTGAACACCCATATGAGGACCATAAGAAATAAACAATATCAGTCCCATCTCTCCAGATCAAACCTAGTGCCGCAATCAGAATAGCATGCATATCCTAAGATGTCCAAACAAACAACATAAGCTAAAAGTCAAGGCTCTGGTGATATTAAAACCATGCTACAAAAAGCAGACGCCCAGAAACGCAATAAAGTACAAGCAGTGGTCCAAAGGCACAACCCCCCTCCTGAAGGGGCAATGGCTACTGAAGATCCACCTATTCGAAAATCAGACTTGCTGGAAATGCTGTTAGAACTCAAAAAAGATATAAAAGAAAGTGCATCTAATCTAGCAAAGTCCATTGCAGACCTCGACAAGGGAGTTTTGGCGGTGGTAAAAAAATCTACGAAGTTGAAACGGTGATAACGGAACAGAGCCACGACCATGATGTCTTGGCAAGTAGAGTCTTGGAGCTGGAACAATGTATGGAACAGGTACAGAACAAGCAGGAAGAGGCGGAGAACAGGTCCAGACGAAACAATATACGTATTCGTGGAATTCCGAAATCAATACTAGACTCTGACCTA
Source organism: Ambystoma mexicanum (assembly GCF_040938575.1). Classification (NCBI taxonomy): domain Eukaryota; kingdom Metazoa; phylum Chordata; class Amphibia; order Caudata; family Ambystomatidae; genus Ambystoma; species Ambystoma mexicanum. Next base: position 665,188,370 of record NC_090929.1, read on the forward strand.
CAACAATATGTGATTGAGTTGTTCCGTCACATCCTGAATGCAGAAGAGAACAAGGACATAGTGCTCGACCTGACACATTGGGTCTACTCAACCTACCAACTCACTAGGAACTTGACCCCCAATGTGTTAACCCGGATACATCTGTACCCACTGAAAGAGGACATTATGCAGGCAGCCCGGAAAAAGGAGCCCATCAATTTCCGCTCAACCCAAATTCAACTGGTTCAAGACCTATCCCAAGCAACGCTTACCAAGAGGAAAAGAATGAGGGTGGTCACAGATTGGTTGAGAACCAAGGATGTGCGATACCGATGGGGACACGCAACGTGCCTCCGGTTTGAATGGAAAGGCAAGAACTTCTCTGTCTCCAAGGAGGAAGATGTGACGGATCTCATGTAAGAGGATGAAGGGGGCAATCTCACCGACACTGAAGAATCCCCATCTCAGAACGGGGAGACAGAAGGCGGATCTGGGGCCAGCCAAAAGAAACTGGGCCGATCCTGCCTGCGAGGACGCAACAAAGAGCCTAAACTTCTGGAGCCCATCTGAACAATCGCCAGATACCGGAGGAGCGGGGTCTATCCCCTTCAAGTCTAAAACAGGAAAATCAACCTTGAGAAGAAAGGGCCTCATATCTGGTACTGCTCATATTTAGTATGACAGTATGACCAGCAAGGGTATTACACAATGAGCGACATGAAAAGAAAAGGGTAGGGGAAAGGGGAGACGAAGAAGTCCGGAACCCAAACTTCCCGGGTGAGTAGAACCCAGTGATTTACTGTGAATACACTATGTTGGTAAAGTTGTTTAACAATTTTAGTTTGAAAGTTGAGGGGGGAGTGGGGAATTCCATTTTGCTATTTATTCTTGGTGAAGAAGTCTGCAACATATATGCAACATCTACAATATCTTTAAATCAGATCATAATGAAAGGGTGTTATGGCTGAAACATAATAATGACTGAGTTAACATTTGTTTCACTGAATGTGCAGGATCTTAACTCCCCAGTTAAGCGGAAATCCATGTTGACCAGGCTGTCTGATATGCATGCATCAGTGGTGTGGCTGCAAGAGACACTTTTACTCCCAGAGGATGAGCTGCGGCTGAAACATAGAGCCTTCACTATACAATATCTGGCATCTAGCGGGACCAAAAAACGGGGAGTGGACATTCTAATAGGGAAAAACATCAACTTCAAGAAGCGATTTGTAAAAAAGGATCCGGAAGGTCGTTACCTGAAACTGGGAGGGAAACTGATGGGCCAACTTGTGACCTTGATTTCACTTTATGCCCCTAATTCGAAACAGGACCACTTTCTACTGAGTTTGTTACCCAAAATTGCGCAATGGGGAATAGGGAAAATCCTCCTTGGAGACGATTTTAACGGAGTGATGGATGCAACAATGGATAAAACACTCCCAGCCACCTCCAATGACCACACATTTAGACAAGCTCTGGCAAAAATTCTAAGGGAACTGCATCTTCTAGAGTCCTGGCACTTCTTTAACCCACAAAAGAAAACATACACTCACTACTCAGCAGTACACAGAGGGTATTCCCGTATCGATATGATACTCATCTCTGAAACAGTTGTCCCACAAGTCACAGGTTTGGAAATTGGGGTACGCTGCCTCTCAGACCATGCTCCGGTACTTCTAAAAATAGAATTAACCTGCCCACAACAACAATCCCGCAGGCCCTGGCGACTGAATGAGGTAATGCTGAAGGACCAGGTGGTCCGGATGAGCATTGAACAAACCCTACAGAACTACTTCTGGGAAAATAGGACGCCGGAGATAGATTGGTCAACTATTTGGAAAGCAAGTAAAGCGGTGGTACGGGGGGAATTTATTGCGCAAGCATCAAATAACATTAAAAGTAGGGAGAGGGTGAGATGTAATATGGAAGCCAACATACAAAAAGCGCAAGAAGTATATAAAGACAAAGGTTCACAGAAAGCTTGGCGGGAACTTAAAAAGGCCAGAGCAACCCTAGAAACTCACGTAGCAGACGATGCAGCACAGCTTCTAGTACAAACAAAACAATTTTACTACATACAAGGGGGCAAAGCTAATCGATTCCTTGCTGCTAAATTACGACACCAGAAACTCCGGAATTGAATAACCCAACTTCGTAACGGCAAAGGGGAAGTAAAGAGGGGAGAGAGAGAGAGTTAGAGGAGGTGCTGAGCACATACTATACCAAAAATCTAAAACGGGAAGACCTAGATAGGGAGGAGCAGAATGTGTTTCTAAATCAGATACAGTTACCACAAATTAATGAGCTAGATAGGCAACGACTAGAGAGCCCCATAACAGAAGCAGAAGTGGGGGAGGCTATAGGAGCATTAAAAGGACACAAAACTCCGGGCCCTACAAATACTATACTATAAAACCTTTAGAAGAATCCTAACAGGCCCCCTAACTATTTAACTTCATTAGAAATAAGTGACGTACATCTGGGTAACTTCATTAGAGATAAGGAACATACATCTGGGTATATTTCCCCGGCAACCACAATATTATTGTTGAAGCCCGATAGGGACCCACTAGATTGTGCAAGCTATCGGACGATTTCTTTACTAAACGGAGACGCAAAGCTTTACTCTATGGTACTGGCCTGGAGACTAGCATTGATACTCCCTGAAATAATCCACTCCGATACAGAGGGTTTTGTGAAGGGGCGGCACACATACGATAATATTCGTAGAGCAATAGATACGATAAACTGGGGACAAAGGGTGGGCCAGAAATTCGCGGTAGCAACCCTGGATGCCTGCAGAGCGTTTGATAGCTTGCACTGGGGTTTCTTACGCTTAACCCTTGAAAGCTTCGGATGAGGTCCAATATTCACACGCATGGTAATGGCCAACTTCACAAGTCCATCCACTAGAGTAATGGTTAATGGAAAGCTCACAGGGAGTATCCCCATTCAGAGAGGCACGAGACAGGGGTGCCCTCTGTCACCCCTGATCTTTGCCATGGCCATGGAGCCGTTTGCATGCAGGGTCCGTAATCATCCAGGAATTCAAGGGGTTGAAGGAGGCACTGCAGGCCCGCAGAAAGTAGCGCTCTATGCGGATGACATTCTCCTATTCCTTAAAAATACTGCAAACTCTTTACCAGCAGCGATAAAACTATTGGGAGACTTCGCCAGGGTCTTGGGATTCCACATTAACTATCCCAAATCCAAAGCTCTCAACATTAAAGAAGAACTGGAGCAAATCTCGATTTGGGAGAATCAATATCCTCTGAAATGGGAACGAAAGGCAGTAAAATACCTCGGGATACAATTAACCCCTAAATACGATAGGTTATATGGAGCTAATATCCCAGACCTCCTGAAATCACTAGCAAATTAACAAAAACGTTGTCAACTGCAAGAGTTGTCTTGGTTGGCACGCATTACAGCGGTCAAAATGACACTGCTTCCTAAATTCCTATATGTAGTCGGCGCCCTTCCAATAAGAATCCCAAGCCCAGCTATCCAAACATTGCAGAAAGAAGTGATGAATTTTATCTGGAGGGGGAAAAAACCGAGAGTCCCCAAAAAAGTACTATTCAGACCACAGGTTCTGGGGGGTTTGGGGGTCCCAGATTTTCGTAGGTACCTATGGGCAGCACAAGTAGCCCCTATGCTGCAATGGACGGCTGGGGACACTCCAAATCATTGGGTCACTCTTGAAAGTTTGGCGACCAAAATACCACTGGGGAATCTTTGCTTCCTGGCTACACGACATAGGGAGAAAGGGGGCCAGCTATTGGAATCCACTAGATCTATCTTGTGGTATTAGCACAAGATCTTGAGAAACAAAAAGATCAAAGGGGCGGAGGGACCTTTCACGCCAATAGCTTATAACCCAGAATTTTCCCCTGGAACACATGCTAACTTTTGGACAAACTGGGGGGGCAGAGAAAACAACATGGCCCTAAGAGATCTTTACGTGGATGGGACACCTCTGTCGTTTGAGGACTATAAAACTAAGTTTAACATACCGGATCATGAACGCTACCATTATGCTCAGCTCAGACATTGGGTCTCAAACACGAAGGTGAAAGAGGGGGCAAACAGAAACCCCACAGGAGTGGAACTAACGATACAAGAAGGCCAATTGGACAAGGGAATAACTAAACTATACCGCCTGGTGGGGGGATGGGATCCTGAGGAGAATCTTAATTATATGCAGAAGGGGGAGGCCGATTTGAGACCAATAGATGGGGACACATTGGGCTGCATCTGGCACAGGGCCGCCAAAAGTTCTAAATGTACCTTGATTAAGGAAGCTGCATACAAACTTTGTCTTCGGTGGTACATGACGCCTACACGCATGCATGCCATCAACCCAGAATACCCGGCCACCGTGCTGGAGGAACTGCGCACAACCTGGGAACCTCGTCCATATGTGGTTGTCCTGCCCACTAGCAAAAACCTACTGGAAAGAGATTTTAAGTCACATTAAAGAAATAACGGGCGTGGAGCTCCCCTCCGATCCGTTGGTGGTGCTCTTGGAGGAAGCAGTAGAAGGATGCTATGCAAACTCAGGACCGACAGCCACTGTAATCACACATATGCTGAGCGCTGCTAGAATCACCATTACGCAAATGTGGAAGAACAAAGAAGGGCCAATAGTGGCTATATGGTGGGTACGGCTGTGGGGGGTAATGGCCATGGAAAAGGTGACAGCAATAGCCCATGGCTCTTATTCAAAATACCTGAACATTTGGCTACCACCACACAAATTTATGGATGACAAAGAGCAGATGTACTTTAAGACTACTCCGTGCAATACCTATCATCTGACGAATCCAAGGACCAAGATGGAAATGACTCTGACTCTCCTGGCTGAAGTTTCAAGACAGGACAGAACACTTCTTCACCTTTAAGTTTAAAAGAGGCGGGAGGGGGAGGGGGTTGGGGAGTTTATTTTTTATTTTTACATGGTTATTATATATGAGCATTGGCACCAAACAGCACTGAAATCCCATAAATGGGTAAAGAGGAACTGCCGTGTATGAAGCAATACATATCTGTTTTAATTGTTCACTGATGTATACATGTCTATATTGCTCCAAAAACTTAAATAACGTTGGTAAAAAAAAAGAAAGACAGCATACAGAGAGAGTAGCAGCACAGAGAGTGACAGCACAGAGAGAGAGAGAGAGAGAGAGAGAGAGAGAGAGAGAGAGAAAAAGACACCAGAGAGATTGACCTGTATGGTAAATGTGTGCATTGTAGGGTTAGGCAAAAAAATGATTCGAATCATACGTAGTGCAACCGTGCATGCCACCCGAGTTGGATAGCAACAGAATCATGCAAAATCTAAGGCCAAGTAATAATATTTAAAAAATCAACAATTTGCAAACCATATATAGAGATGTTTAAGATACCAGAAACCTAAGTTAACAAAAACCTAGGTTTGGTGCACAATCGGAGACGTCAGTCATCTCCAAAATTAACTAATGCATAGGGCATGATGTAGCTGGAGCTTTGGGGAACAAAATGTGTGGCTTTGAAAAAAGAATCAGATATCGCACAAGAAATGGTAATTCAACAGTGATTCACAAACTCCTAAACTTTAGATGCAGGTAGAGCACTATTAGCAATCTATATAGCTCATAATAAACCAAATAAGATGAGTACCTATTGTCAAACTCCATTATACTCAAAGACGTAATGTGTCAGTGAGTAGTATGCACTCTTATAGTCAAATACGTGTGAAGATGCTCCGGGTGAGGGACCACCTTACCTGGAGCCATGCACCACACTTCTCAGTAACTAAGAGATGGAGCAGAGTATGCTCTAACACGTCTTTATTTTTCCCATCAAAACGGATACTGCCTTACCCCTCCTGCCCCATGTCACTTCCCTCCCTGCCTCCCACCCCACCCCATCCTGCCCCTCAGCCCCGGAACTTGATTGTCAATGTGACAACCCCCTAAATTAAACAGTTACCCCAACAGGGGTCCAACATGAACCTGGGATGATGCATTTCACCCCATCTTCTCAATGAGTCATCGAGCCCTGTTTCTAGCCCTTTGAGATCTAGAGTTCTCTGTATCAGACCAATGTCTATGGCTGTCTTGAAGCTTATTATGCATCCACTTTCACTCTCAGTGGCAAGCACATGTATGAGTACTTTAGTTTCCTGTGACTTGTAACGGCATGTGCCTTCGGAAGTTCCCAAAGAGTTCAGGGGAGATGTTGCCCCATATGGGTAAATGTTCACAGTTGCTGGTTTGAGTTTTGGGGGCCGGTGCAGTTCATTGTATACCTGTTCACTTATCACGTTCACTATGGCGCCCAGGTCTATCAAGAATTCTGTCGGTTTTTCATTAAGCCCATTAAGCTGTGTCGGGCTGTGTTCCGTTGCTGCAGAGTAGCTCAAAGCATACACGTAACCCTTTTTCCTGTGTTCCCCCTCCAATGAACTGATATCTGTGTCTGCGGGGGATTGTTCTACCAGATATGTAGTCTGTGTATTGACTCTGAAGGCGTGACTGAGTTGAAGCTCTCGACCTGTGTGCCCACTGCCAGTACTGCCCTTACGAGTGGTAGGATTTTGTCGAGTGTTTGGACTTTTTGAAGTAGTTTGCACCTAAATGTCTGCGTTTCGCAGCCCGCAATGATTTGGGAACGTAGGTCTTCAATGTTTGAATAGTTTGCGATATCACAGTGCTTCATTTTGTTTCGTATTTAGTACAGGGGGGTGGTCCTGACCTCAAACATTTAAATTACAATGGTTTGCTGTAGAAACAATTATAACACATCTCCATATTAAGTAAAATACATCTTCATAAGTATGCATCATAGGAGGGAAACGTACAAATCCAAATTCTGGAAAAACTGGAAAACCAGTTATTGAAACCTTTATTTATTTAGGTCACATATTTCAGCATGGGTAATTCAATTTTGCTATCTGAAAGACTTACATATAAACGATAAGCAATACACATAGTCACCTGCTTGCTGAGTTTTGTAAAGCAAGGACACAAATGTTTAACACAGAAGCCACAAAATGCTGCCTGTTATACTTAAAGTCGTACAAAAATCTAAAGTGACTTTTTATAGGCACTCTGCCAACATTTCGAAAAAGAACACATTCGTAAGATAAGTATAGTGTGTTGTCTCCATAATACTACATTGTTACTCTGTTGTGTTGCCTGTGTGTTGTGTTCCAAAATATTACTTCATATTTGTCAACACTTTTGCAACCAGTACTTCGTACAATGCAATGTTTACTTCAAGAAACCTAAAAATAGGGTCTGCTAGTAGGCGCATGACGTATGTGTCCATTCTTTCACCTTTTGCCTGCTTAGTGCCATGAAATAGATGTCATAGTCCACATTAGTGTGCAGTGTGAAGTAGGCAGATAACGCACCCTTCAAGTCTTGAATTGAGTCAATGGAAGTCACTGGCATTTCGTCAATATTATCCCTTGTTACAGGCCCCACTGCCAACTTGAGTAGGCATTTTTGTCTTTCCTCATCCACGGGCCCTGTTGCCCCATGTAAAGATCAAAGTCTCTGATCCACTTGGCCCATCTTGGCACCATGTTGCTTGTGTCTGACACATCAAAGGCACCTGGTAGCTGTACGACTAGTGAATTAGGAAGTCTATATGGAACTGTAGCAGGTGCAGCCTCCTGACCCCTTGCCTGAATGTCTGATTGACTGCTTGTGGGATATCTTTTTTTAATTTATTTTTTTATTACTTGTGTTTAGCCAAACTTAGGCTTTTACAAGATCGACAAATGTGGTTTCGAGAATATGTTCTGACTTTGGTGGGTTTTTGCTTCGGCTGCGCACCAACTTCATAGAGTTTATTTTCTCGAAAGCGGCGTTTAAAATCTTTACCCCTGCAATTGTCCATCTGTTGTTTTCTCCGGAGATGAGGCAGGCCCACCAAGCTTCTTCTTCACGTAAGTCACTGGTGGAAAACAAAGGTAGAAGATAGACACTCCCCACTCCTCGCGTTGCTGGGCATGCCAACATCAAGTGTCTTATGGATTCCAGTTGATGAGCCTCTGGGCAGAGTCTACATTTGTTAGAATTGGACTGGGATCTTCTTTCCAAAAGTTCCCAGGTCGGGAGAATTTTGAGCCGCACTCTCATAAATGTTCCTCATAGCTTTTTGTCAGGAAATGTCTTGATGTACTCCAACAGGACTTTACATTTTCTTATTGTTGGGGGCAGATGAGCCAAAGATTTGTTGTTTGCTGTTTTGTCCTGAGTCGTGGGTGGAGCAACGCCTTTACCGCCGCAGCCACGGGTAATGTCTCTACCCGCTGGCTCGTGCTTGTGCGCGGCCATGGCGCCGGGGTTCATTTGCGCTTCCTACGCGGGCTTCTCCTCATCGCCAGTGTGAAGATGCTCCGGGTTAGGGACCGCCTTACCCAGAGCCAAGCACCATCCTGGGCAGTAAATAACAGACTGAGCCGAGTATGTACTAACACGTCTTTATTCTTCCCCATCAAAACAGATACTGCCTTGCCCCTTCTGCCCCACTTCACTTCCCAGTACAGTCTATCATTTCCAGAAAATGCCTTTGGGAAGGTAGGCATCCCTGTCAGGTGCTAGCCTTGATCCGCTCACAGCCTCTGCACACAACACGAATGCTATAATGGCAGCCGAAATCTCTTTAGGAAGGCAGGCGTCTCCTCTCTAAAACAGATCACTCCGTCAGAGCTCCACAGCTGCTTGTAACTCATTAAAGCATGTCAAATGGACAAAAAACAAAGCCAAGCAAATGGGAAAAAACGAGATCCAGCTGGTGCTTCTGCCATTTTATCGCCAAGTGTTGGCAAGTTGCCATGCCAACGCCATTCACTGCTCCTGAAATCCCCTTTTCATATACAGTACCAATGTTTTTGGCGATATTTTTGTGGTTACACCACCAAAATGCACTAAAACCAAAAAAGAGGAAAAAAGGAAGCGAGAAAAAGAGAGGTGGGAGAGAGAGGAATGGAGATGGTGGAGAGAGAGGGAAGGGTGGTGGGGAGAACAAGGAGGTGCCACAGGAGAGAATGGGGAGAAGGAAGGACAGTGGATAAATCTAAAGAATGAGCTATAGAGAGGCAAGAAGACCAGAGTGGCGAAGAGGTAGGGAGGCAACAGGGAATGTCAAGAAAGAAGGAGAAGAGGTGTTGAGGAGTGAGGAATAGAATGGTGATGACAAGGAGGAAAGGACTGAAAAGTTTGGAGGGGAGAGAAATGACAGCCTAAAAAGACTCTTCCCAAAGCAGAATCATTCAGTGGTGAAAAGGTGACAGTTTATGGCTGAAGGCCCATAAGTATAACCAGTTGAACTTTGCCCACACCGCCAATAGAGGGGAAAATAAGTCTGTCAATCTTGGGGCTCAACAACAACGAAACAGGCTGACCCTCGACCTCCCAAAGGCACCAGTGGCACTGACATAGCTGGGCCCCACGCAAAATAATTATGTCAATCCTATGGTTCAACAACAATGAAACAGTCTGAGATGACCCTAAAAGCAGCCACAGCCACAGTCACTCGCTGTTTCCCCCGACTAATCATCCCTATTCCCTTGGTATAGATGACTCATATTTTGTAGACATGTTCTGGCAGTGTTGCATATTGTGAGAAAGGAAAACCAAGCCCATTGTGCATTGTGTACTCAAAATAATACATTGCTTACATCGTTAACACAGACATAAATATTTAATATAAAAATCTAGGTCCATTTTAATGCTACCCAAATGCTCTTTGATTTGATGCAAAGCAGCAGGAACTATTGTGCCATGTATCCCCCTAACCTTTCCCATAGGAGATTTATTTACAACATGAGGGAGCTTTACTCACTTATTGAATTTGTTATGTACTTAGTGAGAGAAACGTGTATTGATTAACAGCAATTTATTTAAAAATTGAGCCAGAGAAATGTATGTGCAATATTCGAACTAAATACAAACAAGACCTCCCGAGATCATGTGGAGTGACCAAAAATACATGTTTTTAGTGTCTCACCCTTTTTATTAATTTTATTATGGGTGTACGTGTTTTAAACAAGGTCACTTTCCTCGTTTGCAGATCACTTGTGCATTTTTCCCCATGGTTGTTTTGATCAAATTCGTTTTTTAAATGTGGGATGGCTCCAGCCCCACCAACCTCCCATCTAACCCACCGCCAACCCCTCACACTGTCAATGCTGGCAAAATTTGTGAACTTAAGCATCATGAAAATGTTCTTAAATGCAGTGTGTAATGTTGGAGACATGCCATCTACTACATTTTTTCATGCGTTACCCTAGAGAACCAATTGTAGTTTGTATGATTTTTTGAACCCATTTTTCTCAAAAAGTATTCTGCAAAATACAACATTCCAACAGATTATTTTAAAATTGTTATCTGGAGAAACCTCTGATTTCCCCTACATTACCTAGGGCTCTTTTGGTATGCTGGCTCACTTGTGATAATTTGTAGAAAATGTTAATACTCCTACATTAAAGATATTCACCTCTGGCCACTGATCTTTAATCTTTGACAATGCCAATACCCTCTCAGGAGCCACCTTACCCCCAGGCACAACAATCTACTTCAAATACTTCTATGTGCATAATAATGTTAACGGCCACACAAAGTGGTGGCTGGAACATTTCGGTGCTAGGGCCAGCTCCCAACCCTTGTTTCTTTGTTAGGTGTAAGATGTGAGATTTGATTCAAAACTTTGCATCTTTCACCTAGTGCAGTCCGCATTATGCCACTGCTGCAGTATGCTCATCATAATTAATAGGTATGATTAGTGGCCCAGGCCAGCCCGAGAGGCTGTGGCACAGCATTAGCTTCTTTGAAAGAGCTTTGGGGGGTGGCCCACAGCAGTGCCAGCAGGGAGGCTCCCTCATTTTGTGTCAAGCCAATAACTACAGGTGGTGGTCCCAGGTATTTATCAAATTTGGGCAAGATGGTACAATTCTACAACTTAAAAAGGATGAATTGTAGGTCCCTGAAAACCCTAGAGATTGTGAGTGACCGCTTGCCAAGAAAAAAGTGCATTAAACTCAAAATCTCAGAGACTATCAGGGACTGGTTGTCCAATGAGAAGGTAGAATGTTTGAAAAGGGAGAGGGAATGACCCTTAATCCTAATGAGTGTTAACCATATTCCTCCTATTCAAGATTCCCAAGCCTTGGGTCAAGTCAACCATAATCCACTGATTTTCTGTTGTATCCAATAAAGCAACCTGTACTTTGGCTTCAAGTTGTCTGCGTAACCTATGGTGGTGGTGGGATCACAGATGTCGACCAAGTAAATGTTGATTTTCTCAGACACTCTTGGCTGAAGCGGTCTGGTCTAACATGGCGACATCAGCTTTGTTGAGATTAGATGTTTTTCAAACGTGACTCGTTAAATGCAAATGGTCGCGCCTCACCGGATTGTGGGTTTAGCCAAGGAAAAACCCCCTTGAACATAAGTATAAAGTATGAATAACCCGGAAGTAGACTGCGCCCAATTATGAAAGAGGTTTCTTTATTTTTAAAGTGCCCTTAAGTGATAACACGTGTTTCGGTCTCCCTGAGACCTTTTTCAAATCGGGGCTATTGGTCAGTCATAGCACCATAGGTCATAACAAGAAACATTTTTTCATGTTAAACATATAAAATATAATCAGACATCCACATAGATGGAAGGGTTCAAAAAATGAAATATGAGAACCAAAAACAGAGTTTCAAATGAGATTAAATGAACAAAAACATAAAAGTCAAAATCAAAATCAAAAAGTAAAAGGGGGTCGTGAAATGCCAGACGGTCTGTTACCTCTCGTACCGATACAGCGTTTGATCGCATGTTGCACAGAATCTACAGAATCTCAAGGGGGCGCCATTAGGCGTCCTCTGTATGTGTATATACATTGCTATGGGGATGAGCACCCTGCTCAGTCCCTTCTCCTTGTTTTGTCCAGTGTTTTCCTGGCGGCCATATTAAAGTGAAGTGTGTTCCATAGATATAATATAGTAGAATGTACAGATGTGATATAAGAGCATTCAAAATGGCTGTGTTCAGTGTATAATTGAATTCTGCATGGTTATTTATGTCCTGTGACAAAGTGATATCTCCCCAGTGTTAACTTAAAGGAACATATCACCAGTGTTAAATTAAGAGAACATTGTATTGCGAGCGTGCGCGTTGGCCACGCTAAAACAAGAGGAAAGTGTCTAGTCACAATTAATACTGTCCCATGGTTTCTAAACCAGTCAGAAAAGGTAATGTTATAGTTAAAATCTCGCTGTATATGTACATAAGTCAAATCATAATCTATTGGTCAAATGGCATGCAGAATAGCTATATATGGGGGAAAGGAGTCCATTCCCTTGTTTAATTAGACACATAATGAGATAGTTGTGTGATGTTGCAGTGAGCATCCACATGAAAAGAACAGGAGTATGTAGAGTTTGCTATATCACTAATTAAGTGTAAATACTACAATATGCATGGGAAAGAATAACAAAAATAAAAATAAAGAGCAATTTGATAATAACACACTAAACTTTACAGAAATGCTAATTGGATTCCTACAAAAAAGACACCATTTCATTGTCTGTGTTAAGGCCAAATACTGTAGAATTGAATTTGCAAATTATTTTGGCCTCCATTTGTCTAAGTTTCTTTTCTTTGTCCCTTCCACGTCTTCCTAGTGTCACTCTTTGGAGACCAATGAATTGGATATCTGCCTTATTGTTCATTTGATATTTCTCTTGCCAATGGCATGCAAGTGGCAGTCTGGGATCTTGGCTGCCGATTTTTGCTAAATGTTCTCCTACTCGGGTCCTGAGATCTCTAATCGTACTGCCTATATACACCAACTTACACACACAGATGATTGCATAGACCACATATTTTGTCCTACAGTTGATGGGTTGTCTGATTTTCAAGATCTTATTATTGCTACTTGAGAATGAGTCTGTTTTCTTGTGTGCATATTTGCACATCGTGCAGGGCCCGCATTTCCTGAATCCGTTTGTAGTTGCTTTCAGCCAATTCGATGATTCCTCCATCGTGTCTGGTAGATTCGAAGGGCTTAGTTTGTTTTTCAAGGTCTGTGCTCTTTTGAAGATAATCCTTGGTTTTTCATCCACAAAGTTCAATTTCAACAAATGCCTGTGTTTGGCTATGATTTGTTTCACATGTCTGTAGTCATCGCTGTATTTAGTGATAAAACCAATAGTGGGTTGTTCCAGCGTTTTGTTCCTTTTTACTAACGTTTGCTCTTGTGTTACCGACAGACTTTTGTCCCAGGCTTTGCTAACACATTGTTCCGAATAACATCTAGCTAGAAATCTTGATTTCAAAAGGTTACACTCCTTCTCAAAGTGCTCCATGGTCTGGCAGTTTCTTCTTGCTCTTAAGAATTCTCCTGATGGTATATTCAAAATTGTCGGTCTATGATGGCAACTTGCTGCGTGTAAGGTCGAATTAACTTCAGTAGGTTTCCGATATGTGCATGTTCTGATTTTATCTAGTTCAATGAATATTGTGAGGTCCAGAAAATGTATACTTTTAGCATCACAAATACCAGTGAATTGAATACCCATTTCATGAAAGGAATGATTCGGTCAAAAATTTTTATTGTCCCTGCGGGTCGGCCATGTGTTTTTAAGCCTAAGTCGCTCGATTTTAGAAAAATCTCCTATGGACCTTACCCGAGTTTTCGTCCATTAAACGCACGCGAAAACAGGCCCCAGGGAGCTGCCATTTTGTGATAATCCTAACATTTCCCCCATCGCCCTGGCTGACCTGCTTTTGCGGCACTAAATCATATCCCCCGCCCCTGAGCCTCTCATCAGCAGACGCGTACCGCCCATTTCACACAACAAAGCACGTCTTGTGTCAACATTCGCTGCGCTTCAGCTAATGAAGTGTCGCCATGGATATGGCAGGACGCCTCTTTCCTCAATAAGTATAAACAGACCGTTTCACAACACACAGCAGCAGATTTTCGATTCCATTCCTCTCTCTGTGTTACTTTGAGTATTCTGTGACTCGTTTCTGTGCTCTGGTCAGCTACCTTCGTTGCTTGTAGCCCGTGTGGACAGATACCAGTACCACCGCTATCAATTATTTTAGTTTGTGCAACACACAATGGATACAATAATGCCCTACATGTACGAGCCCAAGTATACCGAGGAGGAACTGCTGGAAAGGGAAACACGCGAAAACGATGGGGCTTCGGACAGCAGTTAGCAGGACGAATCAACAGATGAAGACACTGGACCTAGTCGCATGGACGATGTTTCCACCTGGTGCACATGCAATCGGTGCGAGCTAATGCCGACCGAGGAGGAGAACTGCTGCTGCTGTGAAAACTCGGGATGCATGGCCTACATTTCGGAAGGCGAGCCACGACCGCAATGCATCACCGAGCAGCCAGATTTCAGGGGCCCCTGCCTCACACGGTCCGTGTTGAGGATAATGATGGTGCTTATGCACGAACTTCGCGCAACTGTTCGTCCTCGTAATCCGAGTAACGAGTAAGTATACTCTGCTTGTCATGCCACTCCTATTTCATGGTCTTCTACTATATCCAAAATTACATATACATATCATTGTAACGCATGAAAGTCGTTCAATAGTGTGCAGTGTCTAGATAGCTTTTTTCCGAGCAGAATGCCATTAGTTACAAGAATTGTCATTGACAACAAACGTGTATTAAAATTATCTTGGTCAATTAAAAACAGTTTGTTTCATTCCTTTTCACAGGTGGTACAGGCTGGTGGCCTATCGTTCCTTTACATGGTGGCTTCACGGGAGGCTTGGACACCGCGTTCGAAGAGTGATACCCGCCTGTGCCGTTCGTGCCATAAGAGAAACATTCCCGAGTGACAGCGGTCAGTACAGGGGATTTTCTCTCGCTGTGCTGCAACCTGAACTGTACAATGTGTAAACTTTTGTATTTTTGTGTCATCAAAATAAGCTACAAAATAAAACACCACATATATTTTAACAACGGTTGTTTCGATTTTTTAAATCAATCAAGTGTGTCTCCATTCAAGGATGGACGTCAGACACCTGTGCTCGGAATGGGTGAAGTTCAGGTCGCTGTGAAGCGGGGAGGTCACTATCTAAGCTAACCAAATATATTATCAATAATGCATGCACTAAATAACACTTGTTCAAAGTCTTTCAGTCGGTTATGTCTCTATAAAAGTCACACATATATCAATACTATCAATGAACATTGGATTATACAGGCCTTAGGTCAAGGGTCTTGACCACTGTAATACAGTGTTTGAAGTGTGGGTCTGTGCTCACAAGAATCTCCGATATGTGGCATTTGTTATTGATAGGCAACGAGTTACTGCAATATGGGTCTAATGTTAGTTGGGGATCTGCTAAGTGGCCATCATGGCGTGGTCAGTGGTCTGGCACATGAAGAGAATACCTTGCAGGGACACAGGGTCAGAATGGAAGTTACTTTCCACTGGCGAGGGTGCGTGGGCAAGGACACGTTTGTGTAGATGAACGAGCCATGTGCATGGTTCAAGCCGGTTCACATGCAGGACCGTGATCTCAGAGAGTGATGTGTTACATTTATTAGCTGTTGCAAATACCTCTGGAGTTTTCCAGTCAGAGTGGGAACGAGGCTGTGGGCCATGTGCTCTGCGCGCTGTACTATCGCAGTGAGGCCTGGTCACCAAAATGGAGTGGAAAGGGGGTACAAAAATGGATGCCCCGTGTCCTTTAACATCACATAAGGGCAAGGGACGGGCGCAAACGGCCAAGGTGCCAAACAGCATGTACACTTCAAAAGGTATCCCACGCCCAGGGGCCATCACTCACATGGCCTCCTCAGACCCCGTGTCTCCAAGCAGGCCTCCCCTGAGGCAGGCCTCCCCCCTGCAATCCACATAAGTGTGTCTCCATTCAGCAGTCTTCCTGTGCCTTATCGGACCGCCCCAGGCCCATCCATCCCACCCCCTCTATCAAAGGCGGTTCACACCCGGGGATGAGCGCTGGCATGGGGGGCTGTGACGGGCGCAAACGGCCAAGGTGCCAAACAGCATGTACACTTCAAAAGGTATCCCACGCCCAGGGGCCATCGCTCACATGGCCTCCTCAGACCCCGTGTCTCCAGGGAGGCCTCCCCTGAGGCAAGCCGCCCCCCTGCAATCCACATAAGTGTGTCTCCATTCAGCAGTCTTCCTGTGCCTTATCTGCACACCCCAGGCCCATCCATCCCACCCCCTCTATCAAAGGCGGTTCGCACCCGGGGATGAGCGCTGGCATGGGGAGCTGTGACGGGCGCAAACGGCTAAGGTGCCAAACAGCATGTACACTTCAAAAGGTATCCCACGCCCAGGGGCCATCGTTCACATGGCCTCCTCAGACCACGTGTCTCCAGGCAGGCCCCCCCTGAGGCAGGCCGCCCCCCTGCAATAAACATAATATCACGACATACACACGTCATTCATTCACAAACACACCCCTGTTTCTAATACTTTATAAACCACTTGATATGTCTCATGAGAACATCTGTGTGCTTTGCAAGTCAACTCCTGAACCTTCTACCTGAGAAGCACTGAGATCTCTGCTAATCTGCTCGTCGCCGTGCTATCTGTGACCGCTTCGAGCAAACTCGTCAGTGTGCTACCTGTGGCCATCTACCTGTTCTCCTGCAACATACTGCTCGGCCTGCTGAATCCAACTGTTTGTTGGTGCTGGTCAAGGTAAGGCCATGTATCCTAGTCATATTTCGGTCATTTTTACATTTCAATCTATTTGCTATTACAGTACCCAATAGAGCTATGGTCATTGGTCTCATTGCTATTTACTTGAGTTTCAATTGTTATGCTATTAATAGATCTATTTATTTTCATCTGTGTCAATTGTCATCGAATTGCATCCTTCGGGGGTCCAGTCTATAATGTAAGCATGGTTCCTTTTCGTGCAAGGCAAAACAGAAATTTCTGTAATTTATGCAAATACTAAGCCGCACATGATGAACTGGTATAGTTCCGGCGACCAAAACAAACCTTGCATTGAGCATGGTATGGTTCGTTTACTTTTTTATGACATTTTTATTCATCAAGGTTTTATAATAATCTTGATATTTACTTTTCAGAATTTTCAACAATGCCTGCCTGTTCGATTAGCGGTTGTCCTTCGAAGACCCATGCTAAATCTGAAGGCACTACAATGCATGTATTCCCGAAAACTGTTGATCGAATAAGAGAATGGGTCAGACATTGCGGATATCCACTGAATAAGCTGGAAAGCAGAGTCCAACAAGTCTTTGAGGACAAGAGGGGTGATCGATACCACATCTGCAGCCGGCACTGTCCCTCGAACATGTACACCACATCTTGGGTAACAAAGAAGAACAAACAGCGATCGACGCGAAAATTGCTCGCAAACGCTATTCCCACTCTATTCATCCACAATCCGCCACTGGTGAGTCAAGTGTCCGTTTTTAGCTTTAGGCCTTGCAGTAGTGTGTAGGTAGCCGAATGGATCATTGATATTTTAGGTGTTGTTTCCAATTTGTAATACTTTCGACATTGATATGAGTGTATAGCTTTTTGAATAATGACATGTATCAATATATTATTTTTAGATTTCATAACCCACAAACGAAATCTATATATGGGCACAGGGAACTGTGCTATATTGCGCATTACTCAAGTATTCTGTCTCCTTACATGGCAATTTTAAATATTGGCATTTCATTATCAAACAATAATTTACCTTTACAACTTCTTGACTATCCCTTGAATCTGAAGCAAGAACATTCTACTTCCGTCACGTGCTCGCAGTTATCAACCACTTCTAGCGCGTATCAGGTAATCATACTTGGCTATTCCGCTACAGACTTGTTTTATGCATGTCAAGTAATAGTTTGTATGTATCGTGTGATTATTTTACCAATTGTTTGGTTAGTGCTTTCCAATTGATATACACCTTAGTTGTCGTCCCCTGGTGTTTGTTTTCAGTTATAATTAATGTTATCCATACTAATGCAAGTACTGTCTTTCAGGGAGATGCTGAAGCGTCCACCACATTGACAACAGCCCTAGATGTTCTTCAGCAGCCCGAGGTATGGATACTGACAGCTCAACTGACCGTGATCATCAGGACTGGAACACTTGTCATTTGATTGTTCTACACCATGTTTCATTTGTGGTTAGCCGTTGACATGTACCTGTGCGGTCGACACCAAGCGCGTGTTGTGTTTTCAATATTGTAATCCTTACTAATGCAAATACTATGTTTCAGGCTGTTGTTGAATCGTCAACCCACGCACTTGATGCGGAGCCTGACATTCAAGTAATTCCGGTGGAAGCGGGACCATGCGGATACGAATCGGCGCAACAGCTTTCGGAAGTGCGCACCACATTGACAACAGCCCTAGATATTCTTCAGCAGCATGAGGTATGGATACTGACAGCTCCATCGAGTGTGATCATATAACGTGATTCCATTTGCTGTACTTTCTTCCCTATTAACGCAAGTACTGTGTTTCAGGGAGATGATGGAGCTTCCACTACGATCACAAGATCCCATTTAGATGATGCAGATGTAAAGAAATCAGAGAAATAAGTCGATTAAATCTGATCATTTTTAAATATTCCTTGATTCTTTTAGACAATGCAACATTTGTGGTTATCTCTTTATATGTACCTGTGCCGTCGACCCCAAGTGTGTGTTATGTTTACGATATTGAAAACCATACTAACGCAAGTACTGTGTTTAAGGGAGTTGTAGAGCCAGAGGTATGGATACTGACATCTCCATCGAACTAGGTCATCAGAGCTCGAATACTTGTCGTTTGATTGTTCCACACAATGTTTAAATCGTGTTTGGCTATTGAGATGTACATGTGTGTTCGTCCTCACGTGCGTTTTACGCTAACAATATTTTGATACACAGTAATGAAAATACTATGTTTCAGGGAGTCGATGGAGCCTCATTCCGTGCTGTCTATGCGGATACAGAAAATATAGTCGTTGCAGCGCAAGAGGAAGGGGAGACATGCGGAAACGTATCAGAGCAACAGGGTGCAGATGTTGAAGGTCGAGTCAAAAAAGTTGTAAAGAAAAGAAACCAAAATAAGGTTAGTTATAAACAGTTCATAACTTTAGACATTTTTTTGTGCTGGGGACTATTTTATGTTTTTTCCAGTCAATTGTACTATACTTTATCTTGTGTTTAAACTGAACATCCCTTTTCCAATCTGTCTTCTAGTTACCCGTGGGTCTACAAACTATACATACACAGACAGTGAAGCGAATGAGAGATGTTGATTGCCAGACGATTTACACTATGGAGGAACTCGGGATGCTCATGTCCAATGGCCAGAACATGAAATGAATGTGTCCGGAGAATCCAGCAAAGTTTTATTGGACCATTGCTACAGTACGACCCCACTGCCGCAACAACATGATACTGGAAGTATTGAAGATAGCTCTGAAGTAGTCGCAGATCAATTCACACAATCTACACCCGCCAAAAAATTGCCACCAAAAAAGCTGTCGACATTGTTGTGTTCTACCATCAATGTTGAAGTAGCAGATGTTGAAATGACAGAGAATGAACCAGCAGCAGCATTCACCGACGCATCAGAACTTGACAGCAGCAATATTTCTTTCAAATGTGGTGATATGTCCACAACGTCACAGGCCGAATCAACTTTGACGCAGGATGACAGTCTAATGAAAGAGGGCAAATACATAGTATTCGACAGTTGTTTGATGGATATTATAAGTATGCTGAAATGTGGGCATTCCGTCAGAGGGAAAGTATGTGGGAAGCCATTGATTCATGTGACTCGTCAAAAACAAGGCAGTAACGTCACAATACATGCCACCTGTAGATTACATCATACGTTCTCATGGTCTGCACAACCGATGCTGGGGAAACTGCCAGCAGGCAATCTACTGTGTGCAGCTGCATCACTTTTTAGTGGCTCCAGTTTTAGAAAGTTAGAGTCTTTCTTTCAGTTTGTGGGACTCCATTTCATTTAAAAAACGCAGTACTACAAATACCAACATGATTATCTGTTTCCGGCCATTAGTGATGCTTGGAAAATTTAACAATTGTCTCTAGCAAGTACATTCGAAGGCAACCGATTCAGGCTAGCTGGCGATGGACAGTGCGAAAGCCCAGGATTTTCTGCCAAGTACTGCACCTACCACTTTCAGGACATGGATAGTAAGAAAATTGTGAGTTCGGTGGTCGTGCAGGTAATACAATGTACATCCTCAGTGGCCATGGAGAAACTAAGATGTATAAAATCAGTGGAATATCTACAATCGAGGGGAATGCACATCGACCTCATAGCCACGGCAGACACGTTTCAATTGCCAAGACAATGAGAGAGCAGTTCCCACATATTAAACATCAATTTGACGTATGACATCTTGCTAAATCAATCAATAAGAAAATCTCAGCTGCAGGGAAAAAAAAGGTTTGGAAAGTATTTCAGAGTGGTCCAAGTCTATCAGCAACCATCTTTGGTGGAGCTCCAAAACTTGTGAAGGGTCAGTGGAAATACTACTTGAAAATTGGCAGTCACTGATGCACCACTGTACCAACGTGCACTGCTGGTCAGAAAACCTACATTTCCACCAATGTGAACATGGCCCTTTATTCCCAGTGGAAGCACGGAAGAAGAAGTGGTTGAATCCATCTTCACCGACACACAAAGCCATTGAGAAGATTGTTTTCGATAAAACTCTATCAAGAGATTTGAGGGGACTGACAGAATTCTGTCACACAGGAGGTTTGGAGGTGTTCCACAATATGTGCCTAAAGTACAGGCCAAAGCGCTTGCATTTCAGCATACAGGGCATTAAACTTAGGACTCTACTTGCCGTCTTGGCCCATAACGAGAATCTCGGCCGTGAACAATATAGGACTAAGGGTAATGTAAGGATGCCTCGCTACACTAAGGCCTTTTCAAAAAGAAGTAAGCAATGGGTGATCAAACCAGTCTATGAGGAAATGGAGTTCGACTTTGTCAAAAGCCTTAGTGTTGCTGTATTAGAGAAGCTCAGATATGGAATTTTGAACGTTTCTGTGCAGAGCACTGATCCATTGCCACCCAGCATTGCCACTGTGCCATGTCCACCCAAAGGAGAGCTGGTTGTGAAGTACAAATCCCGGTTTAAATAATTGTAATTTTGTAAATTAATTTTATTGTACAGCGTGCATACAAAGTACGCTAACCCTAAACCCTACCTTCACCATCCTGGGTGCCGAACTACCTGGGTGTCATCTTTGAATTCTCTATCTATTCACCTCATCTTGCTGACCTTGTCTATATGTGTATGTATATATTTTTGTTAATGTAACTAATTTTCGCAATCTCTTATAAATGCTGAGTACTGTTAACCGAGGGGAGGCTTGCGTATTGCAAATAATAAAACAAACAAACAATACATCTGACTTTCAAATCAACTGCTCGGGTACTTTATACTTTCACCTGACCTTCCCCAAAAAATTAAAAGTCTCAATAGTTATGGTTCTTTGGGCTTCAAAGCTCGCAGACAACGAGGACAAAATTGGGGCCTTAGAACGCGCCAAGCGAGGCGTTGCAGATGGGAGAGAAGCCAGTTCGCATTTGCACATTGAGGCGCACTACATAGATGGATTCGAAATTTCAAGTTCTCACAGATGGCTTTACTACGGGATGTTGCAAAGAAAGAATGTATGCTAATTTCTAGTGAAGGTCAGCGGCTTTGATTTTCAGCTCGCGCCCTGAAGAGGCCCACAACTCGCACTGGCAGTATAAGGTTCTATTGTTTTTTTACCTTGAGAGACAGGGACCATGCAGAAAGAACTTCATTTGAAGGGGGGTTTAGGGGGTGCAATAACGTTTGAGACGATAAGGCAGAACATTCTTAAACTAGACCGAGTTTCATGTTAGTTCAGTATATGAAAAATCGTTGTCAAGAGCACAGTGGGATTTACGGACTGCATTACGCAGAGACACAATGGAAATTGCAAATATAATGTAAGTAACTCTTTAGACGCTTTTATACCGGAATGAAGAATTAATGAATGGATGCATGAATAAATGAATGAATGAAGAGCTTTGAAAAGGTTTGTGGGATCGTCCTTGTAGCGGGCACATGGGCATGCAGGTCCACATTCCACACGCATGTAGACAAAAAGTCGTTTCTCATTGTGTACCAACCTCGATTTATTTAGTTAGTTTTCGCATTGATTTTAGAGCCGAACATACTCCATTGCACTATACTTGAAAGCAAATAGTTTCAGCTCGGCCGTAATAAATAAAATGAATAATATTAATAAAGATCGGTTGGCGAGACTAATTATACATTTTATGTTTTCAAAATAGGTATATACTGCCATTTTGCCCCTGCCACCAGTTTCAGACACCGGCAGACGGTTTCTTCAGCCGCCAGCTGCAGCTTAATGTAAAAAACTGCACCATTCTGATGATCTTATGGGACGATCGCCAAGGACCCATATGCCCTTACGCGGTACTAGCGGCTAGAAGCAACATATCAACCTTTACGCTGGCCTAGTGCCTACTTGATGGAACAGCCTTACGGTTCAACGTGCGACAAAAGTGCCTCTTTGAACGAAAACCAACACCCTGTTGGAACAGCGCGTGACTCACGATAAAATTTTAAGGATTTGCGGATAGAGATAAAAGAAAATAAATGACTTTCGGAGTTCATATGGCAATTGCAGAATATTCTATAAACATTTAGGGCCTGATTCATGGAATTATGTGCGCCGAAAAACAGGCTTTGTGCGCCATTCTGCCCGGAAATCCCTGTTTCACAAATGGGGATTTGCGAGAAGAATGGCGCACAAAGCCTGTTTCTCGGCGCACATAATTCCATGAATCTGCCTCTTAATGTCAAATAAATGTACTTTACCAAATTTACTGTGTTGCTGTTTGATTTTAAAGTACAGTTTCATATTCCGAATTGTGGCGCGCTGTGTTGTGAGCTGATCTGTGTTGGTTTCCGGGTTCTGTGTGAAGTCGCGTAGAAGACGACTGGGCGCGTTTGCCTACGCAGCACAGAAAGGTCACAGAGAGAGGCGGGGAATATGAATGTTTTGATAATGTCAGACTCAGGGGCGGGGAATATGATTTAGTGCCGCAAAAGCAGGTCAGCCAGGGCGATGGGGGAAATGATAGGATTATCACAAAATGGCAGCTCCCTGGTGCCTGTTTTCGCATGCGCTTAATGGACGAAAACTCGGGTAAGGTCCATAGGAAATTTTTCTAAAATCGAGCGATTTAGGCTTAAAACCATATGGCCGACCCGTAGGGGCAATAAAACATTTTGACCGAACCATTCCTTTAAGGTTAATTCTGTTCTGAAAATCTGTGAACTCCAATTCTGTGCCTTTCCATAGTATCAACACGTCATCGATATATCTTAACCAGTGAACAAGTTCTTTCTGATAGGCCTTATCCTGATAGATAACCGTGTCCTCAAATAGGCCCATAAAGATGTTAGCTAGGGCTGGGGTGTATTTTGTGCCCATTGCAACGCCCTTGGTTTGTCTGTAGTATGTATTGTTGAAATTGAAAATGTTGCATTCCAGAGATAGTTCTAACATTTCCTTGATCATGACAATCTGATGATACATGGATGCTGAATCATTCCTGAAAGTATGGTCTATTGCTTGCAGAGCCCATGAGTGCTGGATCGATGTGTGCAACGCTTTCACATCCAGGGTTGCTAATAAACAATAATTCTCCCAATTCCAGGATTGCAGTTTAATAATTACATCGGTGGTATCCTTACGATACGCCTTCAGTTTCATTGCTCTGGGTCTCAGAATATTGTCCAAGTATTGCGAAATGTTTTCAGTCGACCAACCTATTCCACTTAGGATTGGTCGGTCTTCCGGTATTAGGTCATATTCCTTATGAACCTTTGGCAAAAAATACATGATTGGTGTAACTGGGTCTTTGATTAGAAGAAAACTCTTCTCATTGTCTGTGAGAAGACCTTTGCGGTGCCAATCCTGAATTTTGAGTTCCAATTGGTGTACGATTTCCTTTTTTGGATTGGCAGTCAATATTTCATAGCAACCTGGTGTGTTTAGGTGTCTTTCAGCCATCTCCAAATAGTTTTCCCTGTCCATGATGACAATGTTCCCTCCCTTATCCGCCTCTTTTATCACTATTGAGTGGTCAGTTTCCAGTTTGAGTAGAGCTTCTTGTTCTTTAAGGGTGAGATTAGGTTTGAATTTTGAATGTGATCTATTGTAGTATTTACACTTAATTAGTGATATAGCAAACTCTACATACTCCTGTTCTTTTCATGTGGATGCTCAATGCGACATCACACAACTATCTCATTATGTGTCTAATTAAACAAGGGAATGGACTCCTTTCCCCCATATATAGCTATTCTGCATGCCATTTGACCAATAGATTACGTTTTGACTTATGTACATATACAGCGAGATTTTAACTATAACATTACCTTTTATGACTGGTTTAGAAACCATGGGACAGTATTAATTGTGACTAGACATATTCCTCTTGTTTTAGCTTGGCCAACGCGCACGCTCGCAATACAATGTTCTCTTAATTTAACACTGGTGATATGTTCCTTTAAGTTAACACAGGAGAGATATCACTTTGGCATAGGACATAAATAACAATGCAGAATTCAATTATACACTGAACACAGCCATTTTGAATGCTCTTATATAACATCTGTACATTCTACTATATTATATCTATGGAACACACTACACTTTAATATGGCTGCCAGGAAAACACTGGACGAAACAAGGAGAAGGGACTGAGCAGGGTCCTCATCCCCATAGCAACGTATATACACACACAGAGGACGCCTAATGGCGCCCCCTAGAGATTCTGTGCAACACGCGATCAAATGCTGTATCGGTACGAGAGGTAAGAGACCATCTGGCATTTCACGGCCCCCTTTTACTCTAAAATACGCCTAATTACGCGCACGATAACGTGCGCGCATACCTACTCGATCTTTTTGCATTCTATACTGCACCTAGGTGCATTATTGTGTATTTTATCCCCTGTGTTAGACGATGAAGGACCATTGATACATAACTATACTGTTTAGAGGCTACTTAAGCAAGATAGTTATAAGCAAACGCTAGCACAAACGTTTAAGGTTAATATAAAACACTTCACACCGAAAGCAATACCGAGTTAATACCAAGTTGCAATTGAATAATTAAGCCAAATATTACTGTTGTAACGGTTGACATTGTCAATATTTCACATTTGTAGGGATCTAACCCGTTTATTGTGGAGGATTAATTCCAAATGTAATAGAGGCACTAGAGGAATCCAAGGTAATATTCCTTATATTTACTATGAGATTTTCAATGAACACATGTGTTGACTTATAACAACCATCAAATACATTACCTAATAAGTGTCTTGTACTTATCTCTCTCAAAAACACCCCTTCTTTTACCACCCCCTTTCCCCATCCCACTTATTGTCTGGCTTTTATTTTGATTTTTATTTTTGACTTTTATGTTTTTGTTCATTTAATCTCATTTGAAACTCTGTTTTTGGTTCTCATATTTAATTTGTTGAACCCTTCTATCTATGTGGATGTCTGATTATATTATATGTTTAACATGAAAAAATGTTTCTTGTTATGACCTATGGTGCTATGACTAACTAATAGCCCTGATTTGAAAAAGGTCCCAGGGAGACCGAAACACGTGTCATCACTTAAGGGCACTTTAAAAATAAAGAAACCTCTTTGATAATTGGGCACAGTCTTCTTCCGGGTTATTCATACTTTATACTTAAGTAAATGTTGACCCTATCCTCCACCACATTTGACATTTGTGAGTTAGAGCGGTATCTTCTTCGGCTGAAGAAGTGAAATACATTTTAGCTGGAGAGGAAGACAATGGCCCTCATTAGGAGTGAGCCGGTCTGGAAATAAGGTGCCGGTAAGAACATTACCGGCACCTTTTCCAGACCGGCTCACTCCGAGTCTGGCAGTAGGGACTCCGAACTACCAGCAGACCCGACCTACCGGTAATCCAGGCCCCTACAGGCACATAAATCATTGAATCACTGGCATCGTTAACAATGGTGCCGGTGCTTCAAAATTCCCATTTTAGTGGAGTCCTATTGAACTCCACGGGAGTGGGAACTTAGCGTTTCGCCATCCACAACACCCTGGTATTACCGGGATATCGTGCGGCAGAAACGGTAAGCCGAGTAAGTCATGCCTCTTGAAGGAATTATGAGCAGAGGGAAGCTATGTGACTATAAATAGGAAGAATTTTTCTCTGTCACCTGGTAAGAGTAATCAAAAATCAGAAAGTAATACAAAGAGTCAAGTGCATGATATTTCCATAGGGCGGTCCAGAGATATAATATGATATGATATGGCATTTGTAACGCGCCTATACACAAGTGTTTCAAGGTGCAATGAGGCAAGGAAGGGGGAAACAGGGGGCGGACACAGACAACGATCTTACTAGGCCAAGTGACATTGAGATCACGTAAGTGCAGGAGAGTGGGGAGGGGAAAAGTGCTAGGGGGAAGGGGAGGGGGCAGGGCTGTACATGGGACCAAAAAAGAACAAAAAGTGTAGGCCAGCAGGTGGCAGGTGCAAGGTTAAGTGAAGACAGCCGAAGTCCAAAAGTGCAGACAGGGGGACTGAACGGTTACAGATACAGACCCAAGTGCAGGGCGGATGTGCAACTGGGCGGGTAGGGACCGAGGCCCAAAATCAGAGGGTAGCCAGGTGACCAGTGCAGTATCATTTTATTTATTTATTTATTTATAGAGCGCACCTAACCCTTGGGTATCTGGGTGTTGCCTAAGGCATTTGGTAGCATTGTGAGCCTATGGAAGGTAATAATTGCAAACAGTATGCTAGTCGTTGTGAGGGTATGCAAGTGCATGGCTTGACACACTCAAGGTTAGCTAAATTGTAGGTGCGACAGTTGAGTTTCAGGAGTTAGGTAGGCTGCTGTAGGCTAAAGACAGTCTTATGAGTAGTAGGGACCACTGACTAGATAGTGCAGTTTTGCATTACCATAGATGGTGAAGCAGGGAGCACTGGCTTTTAGAGGGCCATTTCGCATTGCTAGAAGTGGCACAGATGGGATATTTTAGCTGAAAGACAGGAAATCAACAGGGGACTGGAAGAGAGAAGGCAGAAGCAAAGAGGAAGGTCTTGAGGTGCTTCCGGAACCGGAGATGATTCTCTTTGAGTTTCAGAGAGGCAGGGAGGCTGGCCCAGCCGAAGAAAGAGATCTACCACCAACTTGTTGCTTGGAGATGTGACTGACCCTGAGGGAGTTGGAGGTGGAGGAGTGAAGAGCTCCAGTAGGAAGGTATTTGCGAAGAGAGAGAGTTGGAGGTATTGAGGACCCAGGCCCCAGAAGGCATTGTGGACAATGCAGAGGGTCTTGAACGTAATCTTTGCCGCCACTGGGAGCCAATGCAGAGATTTCAGTGCTGGAGAGATACGACCCCTGGGCTTGAGGCCAAGGACAAGTCTCACAGTTCTGTTCTGGATGAGTTGCAGAGGGCGGAGAGTAGAAGCAGGCAGATTTAGAAAGAAGCTGTTGCAATAGTCTAGCCGAGAGAGAACCAGAGCTCTAGAGACAGGGAGCTTCTGGGGGAAGGAGATGAAATGAAGAATACCTCTGAGAAGGTGCAGTTGGTAGTATGACTTCTAAGAGACATCAGAGATATGAAGAGAAAGGAGAGTGTGGAGTCGAAGATGACCCAGAGGTTCTTAGCCTCACAGGTGGTAGCAGGAAGAGGGCTAAGGGAGGATGGCCGGAGAGTGACAGGAAAGGAGGGTGCAGGTGTGCCGATGAGGAGAATATCCGTCTTACTGGCATTAAGGCAGAGACGTTGGCGGCACACCACTTCTGGATAGCAGACAGGCAGTCAGAGATGAGAGAAGGAGAAGAGGTGGCAGAGGGGAGCCTGAAAATGAGCTGAGTGCCATCCGCATAGCACTGAAAGTTGGAGCAGAAAGTGGCAATGCAGTGGGCAAAAGGTGCCAGGTGTTAGTTGAGTAGCCAGAGAGAGAGGTTAGATCCATAGGGAACACCACAGGTAGAGAGTGAGATAAAGGAAAGGAAGGACCCAAGTTGGACCTGGAAGGGTCGATCAGAGAGGAACAAGGTCAGCCAGGCCACCGCCTATCAGTGATACCCAGGTCATCATGGAGACGATTGAGCAGGATGGCATGGTTGACCGTGTCAAAGGCAGAAGAAAGATCGAGTGACACGAGGACAGAGGGGAGATTAGATTCAAGGTTAGAGAGCAGGTCTTCACGGATGTTCAGGAGAGCAGTTTCCATGCTTCTGGCTGCTCTGAAGCGAGACTGATGGTCATGGAGTTTACCCAGGAAAGGGGTGATAGAGATCGGGCAATAGTTAGCAGCGCAGGAGGGGTTGGCTGAGGGTTTCTGGAGAAGAGGGTGCAGAAGAGAGTGCTTGGGAAGTACATGGGAAGTTTCACATTGCATGCATACGTCTATGGTTACTGCCTTAACTAACAACAGCTCCTTAATGATTTGGGTGATGATTTTCTTTTCTTATATGCATATTCACTGTCCAAAATATGCAATACATTTCCATGGTTATTAAAGTTCAGGTACAGCCTTTGGAAGAATTGTGACCTGTCTGTTTTTCTTCAGAAATCTTTACCTTTCTAAGGAAGGTTATCCAATTTCCTCAAAGGTTTTCCTTTAGAACCTTTAATTCCAAATAGCCCATCACAGCCATAAGGGACATTAACAAGTTTCTTCTTTTGGTTTAGCCATGCTTCATTTTTAACCCTCTGTTCAAGTGAGCATACTGATTAAAATGTTCTTTCTCGAACTTCTTTCCATTTTCCAAGTATTTCATTGTAAACCTTCATGTGTCTAGTTAAGAGCTTGTTAATCTGTTTTATCTACCCTCCCAATTATGCCCAAACTTCCTAATCTTTGCTTTGTCTTGCCAAAATAACTTCTTCATTCTGTCCCCTGGTGTACCCTCAAGTACACCTTGCCATATTATTTCAACGTACGCTCACATACTTACTTGGATATATTTCTGTCCATCCTAGATTTCCAATCTTCTAACAGGCATATCCTAGCCCTCAGGATCCAGTCAGAGGATAAGAGTTAATCCGAAGGGTATGAGTCCTTGGTACCGTTCCACCACCGCTCGTAATATCAGGGATATCGGACGGCGGAAACGGTAAGCCAAGGCAATACCGGGATATTACGGGCAGCGCTGGAAAGTTATGTTCCCATTCCTGTGGAGTTCCATAGGACGCCACGGGAATGGGAACACTGAAGCACAAGCACTATTGTTAACGGTGCCGGTGCTTCTGTGATTTATTTGCCAGTAGGGCAGGTCGAGCCTGCCAGTAGTTCACAGCCCCTACCAGCAGATTCGGAGTGAGCCGGTCTGGAAAAGGTGCCGTTAACTTTGTTACGGGCACCTCATCTTCGGACCGGCTCAGTCCTAATAAGGGCCAATGAGTTTGGCCCAAGATTGGTCCAAGAAGAACCCAAATAAGGGCGATAAAAGATTGCACTCCAAGTGCCCACCAGATATCTCTCCTGTATAAAGCTCTCAGAACCATCCGCGAAACAAGGTAAACCCACAAGTATACCAGTGGGATCCGATCTGAAGAGGGTACCCGTGTCCAAGATAGCCAAGACACAGAAAAGTCCAGAAAACAGTCCCACCCATCCACCAGGAACACCAGTGCAGCCTGCTGCACCTAAACCTTGTTTCAATCCGCACTGCAGCATTGCTCAAAAACCCGGCTTGACGTTCTCAAACTGCCTAAGAACAGCAGAAAGGTGCTATTGACCAATAACTGCCCTGCTGGCCCATTTTTGAGACCTAAGGAATGGTTAGGCAACATATCCTGCTCCTTGGTTGCTCCTTGGTTGCTTATTGCCTTTTCACCTCTATCTTAACTAACTAGAGTGCTGGATATTTCTTTCTTTGAATATTCTGTGTTCTCTCTTACAGAGGTGGGGTTTTATAGTGTTATTAATTGATATTTGTTCATTGGTGTGTTTAAATATATATATTTTCATAGCACCTTGATTGGACAGTCCTTTATTTTAGACTTATAATTTTCTTTGTGCCTCACTACTGGATTGCATTCACATCCCTTCTAAAAGAATAGCCTTCACTCTGCTCAAGTTATCACAAAAGGGGAAGGAGGTTAATCACTCGGCTATGCCTGTTTTACCTTCGTGAATGGGATCAATGTTGATTTTCAGAAGTGCAGGGGCTGAGCAGGTGGTTTGCCCAAATCTCATCCCAAAACCACTGCAGAGCAGAAGTAATTTTGTAACACCATCATCCCTGGGCCATGAAGTGGTTGATGTGGGAGGAATCCCTAGAACTTCACCAGAAAAGAAACTGATGAAGAAGCAAAAAGGTCTTTTTTTATGGCATCAATGTACAAAAAGTCTTTAAAACTCTTAAACCCAGAAAACAACTCATACAGTGCCACATATTAATCCCTAGTCAAATACTTTAACCCACAGGCAAATGCAGGTTTCAAACCTTTCCGGCTCCACCAAGCGAGGGCGGCAGATCATGAGCCCATCGACCCTTAAACATGCGATTGCAGCACCTGGCACCCGTCTGCACTCTAGTTCATAAGAGAAAGCTGTGGTGTGAGTGCAACACAAACAGGTCTGCTAGTGATACATACTTTGGAGATAACCACAGCGAGAGCCAGGCTTCTCCCTGGATCCAGTAGCAGAGGCAGCTTTTGGTGCCGGGGGTGGGGGGCGACCATAAGGTGCCAGTCGGAGGCGTAGTGGGCACCCGAGGGGATGCAGGGAGTGCAGCCACCCCCACTGCTCCCCACCCCTCTGGCTCCGCCACTGCTTGGAACACATCTTGGAGCTAGGTCGCGCCCACCAGTTAACAGACGTATGGGAGAAATGGAAGTCTGTCATGCCTGCACCCGCGCAACGGTCACGGAGATGGCTTGTTCCCCGCTGTTCAGCTCCACGCCGACTCCGTGTACCTGCTGGCACTGCTACGCCCTCGCTTTTACCTCACATCCTAAAGGGCTTGAGAAACCGCGGCGGAGACCGTATAGATTGCGGTTCCAGCCGCGGTCTCATTGGCGGTTGCGCTGATGACTCCATGACGCTCAGAGAGCGCATGCAGTTACTCACATGCGGCGTAGGCTATCAAGTGACACGTTACCAGGGCAACCTGCTTAAATGCGAACACGCCGCTACAGACCACGCTATTCAGCTGTGTCTTTGGCCAGAGTGTGGCGGTCCTGGTTCCTCATTTGTCTTGTTCTCTGGATTACTGGCTCACCTGACTTTTGGATCTGGACTTTGGACAATGCTACTGGATTTCCCTTCTGCCTCATCTTGTTCCTTGCTGGATTTTCTCCTTGTTCGACCTCGGACTGCTTAACGGACTGTCTTTTGGATTTCCCTCATTTTAACATGCATGGGAACTGTTTACTTTGCACATTTCTGGAGCTCTTTCCATGCTCAACTGGTGAGTCGCCCTACACCCAGTCACAACAAGGGCTCCCTCTGGCTGCTGGAACCTGCTTTCTACCTCACTGTACCCCAGTGGGTGGGGAAACGCCTCCTGTACATCGGGTGTCCTGCTCACCTTCCCCACTTCAGTGCCCCTTACAGTCTCCTACTAGGTAGGTCAAAGGGCTGGTTGTTTGTTTCATGTTCACACCACATCCTGTTTTGATACTTACATGTTCTGTTTCCTTTTCAGCCACCAGAGGACCTGGTGCTGTTGTTCCAGCCACCTGTGGCCCCAAAGATTGGTCAGTCAGTCAGTTTGCTCTCCCTTTCCGGTACTTGGGGACGGAGGTACTTATAGTCTACACAATATTCACATCTTGACAAAGCCTGCGGCAAACTAATGCTGGGGCTGACTCACACACCGTGGAGAGGGGGCAAACAGGGAAGAAGCCAGGGAATATCCAAGACAAGCCCAAAGAAGTGACACCACAAACGTCATGCCAAAATGCAGTCGGTGCCAGCCGTGACCTTATTTCATTCTTGTAGGTAAAACTCCCTTTAGTATGGATATGTCTTTTCTATCATACAAGCTATAGGACAGGATGTTTCCCCTTCCCTTGACATCTGTTTGGAACTTCTCCATTTAATAAGGGGACATAGTTCCTGCTGCTAGGAACTCCGCATGTTACGCCTCCTTCTATTTCATGTGGAAGGGGGATTTTGCAGTTGATTTTCAGCATCCTGATTACCCTGGGTTTGGTGCACTTTATACATGGAAAAATCAATCAATCAATCAATCAATTAATAAATAAATAAATAAATGTACTGGCTTCTCTTGCTTTCAGCACAAATACTTGCAACACCAGATGTCGACACCCATCTCAAACTCTCCATTGGTGAACATATTTCCTTCTGCCTTGCCCCTTGACTTCCCTAGTTCCTGATGGAAAACACTGGCACACTTTACGGTCCTCCTGTTTTCAGCTTTTCATTTTCTTAATTTTTCAAAATGTTTTTATATTATTTTATGCAATTTGGTTAACAAAACCTGACATGTTATGTTCTTAATTGCAAAGCCCAGACAGGCAGGAGGCCACAACATCTCAGCTGACTGCATGAAAAAGGGATATTGAGTAATGGTAATGAGACCTGGATCCCAAGTATGTTTATTATAGTACTACATGGAGAGAAAAGACCTAGGCATGTATGCCTTCGGTGTGGGCCGAACACCCCAGTTTCCCACTTGGGATTTAGTCAGTTTCTTTCTGTTTGCAATAAACTACAAGACACACTTTGATGATTTGTCAAAAAATTATATTCTTGATTTAATTTTCAAAATTAGAGCTTCTTGAAACTTATTTTGTACTTTATTGGTTTAAACTCCACCAATGAAGTTATTGCTGAAGAATGAGGCAAAATGTGAAACCCGTATGGCTAATGCATTTCAGAGTTTTCCTTCTTCAGAGCCAGGGTATTACTGTGTTGCACACATTGTAATTATTGCAATATCCACATTCAATAGAACACGCCACATTATCAGATTAGAATTCGACAGTGCACCGTGCGTCGAGAAAAAACAAATTATGCCAAATTAGACAGGGCGCCCACAAGGACAAACAGATGTTTAACAAAAATGCGAGAACAAAGATAAAAGAAAAAGAAACAGATTCCATCATTACATGTGTTCCTGACATAGCAAAGCATTCCCATACTTTACTTAAAATGATAATGATTATACCTTACAGGCCATGACATTCCACTTTGATTAATCGCATAATTACTTAAATAAATTCTAATTTACGTAATCACATATGTGCTTCAATGAATACCTGCATGGTACCATCTCATTCAATTGAGTGCAGTATAACCTTATTTTCATGCGCAATGTCACCCGTATTGTGCCAAAAGTGATTCTTCACAACATCAAATGTATTCAAAAGTCTTTTGCCTATGCTTAGAGTGATGTGCTTTTTGTCACTAACCTGATTGCCAAGATTCGAAATGCATGCGGTCTGTGTGCGTGTTGTTATCTTCAAGAGAACGCTTCCTAGCATGAAGAGAGCAATTCTATTAGCTTCTGCTCTTGTTAATCTTACTAATTCACTTAAAATATCTTGCGATCTTGGATCGCGTATGTCTGTTCAATCTATACGGCTTACCTGGAGTGCAGCTTCAGCGTCCTGCTGTGTCAACTGCGAACGGCGTGTGCTGTTCGCGGTTCGTATGGTTGTCCTTAGCAACCTGAAATAAACAATATGGCCGCACGTACACTTACGTGTCGGCCATGTTGGTTGGGCAATAGGTCTTCATAGTAAATACGCGTAATGCATTTTAGAGCCGCAAGCTATAATTTTATGTAATAAGTTGCCGTGTCTGTAGTGTTCGAATTCTAGCAAGTGTAAGTAAAGAATGATGTCATGTAATGTGGCTTTAGGTTACATGTATTGCCATTAGGCTTGCACACTGTCAAAGACAGGTTGTAGATGTGTAATGGCTAGCTAATGCGTAAGGCTGTAAAATAACGAATATTATGACGAGTATTGTGCTAGAGGTACATGTGTCACGTTTGTGTTCTTCTTGATGTAATCATGAAATAATGAAAATATATCTTAATACACTATCAATACTTAGACATGTATGTAGTCAACAAAAAAAAAGAAATGGAAAGGGAAATTCTTTTTCCTCAATGTCCTTTACAGTCTTCTCCAGACTGAGATATTGGAGTCTAAAACGACCCCTTTGTTAAACATGGTAAACCTGCTAATGATATATTTGTGACATGTTGAACGTATAACATTGCAATCTTATAATCTTATTGTATTTCACATGATTAGGTGAGCATGCATTGTTACATCATTATTACAGAAAGCAATTGAGATCAAACTCTTCATTGAGTCCTCGCGGTGCTAAGGCTTCTAGGCGATCTATCCAGTAGGCTTCTCTTTGTTGTCTCCTCCTTTTGGAGTCTGTATTTTCCAATGTTTCCAAGACTTGAAACTTGACTTGAGAGATATTATGTTGTTTCTCATTAAAATGTCTTGCCACTGCTGAGTTAGTGTTTCTGTTTCTGATACACGACTTGTGCTCATTCATCCGGATTCTCAATTTCCGTCCAGTTTCTCCGACATAGTAGAGTCCGCATGGACAACGTATGCAATAAATGCAATTTTCAGTGTTGCAAGTTCCATAGCTTTTTATTGCAATCTTTTCACCTGTATATGGGTGCGGGACTAGTCCCCCTTTGATGATGTTATTGCAATTGCTGCAGTTTAAACATGGGAATGTTCCTGTTCTCTTTGACTTACTCCTTTTGGTTCTAATGTCCCTTGTGTTTACAAGTAAATCTCTTAGGTTACTCGATCTTTGGTATGCAAAAGTTGGAGTCTCTAAAAAGAGATTTCTAGTTCTTTCATCACTCGTAAGTATTGTCCAGTGCTTGTTTATACATCTTTTAATCTGCATACTTTGAGAAGAATATTTCGACACATATACCAATGTTGGAGATTGTTTTGTGTCCTTTGGGACAAGTGTACTGTCTCTTGTTTTATTTTGAACCTTCTGTTTTGCTGCCTGTAAATCTTCATTTGGATATCCTCTTTCCTTTAGTTTGTTACTTAGTTTCTCTATTTCTTGTTCGCATTCTCTTTCATCACTGATGATTCTTTTAAGTCGCAGCATTTGTCCATAAGGCAAGTTCTTCAGGGTGTTCTGTGGATGGAAACTCATGCGGTGTAATAAGTTATTTCTGTAGGTGGGTTTGGTGAACAGTGAGGTAGTGATCTGTTGGTTATGTACATTAACCATGATGTCCAGATAATGTATGCCCGGGTTTCCAATCTCTGAGGTAAATTGAATCTGAGGATCAATACCATAAAATCCATAGGATTAAAAATTATCAGATTAAAAGGAAAAGTCCAATTAAAGAAGCTGTGCGCTCTCGCCTCTCTCTCTTTTTATTATAGTACTACTTCATACACACAACCAACATGTTACATGGAAGCTTTGCCCATTTTTTAAAACTTGCATGATAGGAAACCTATCTTGACATAGGATGATTAATCCCCCTCTCTATCATGATTGGGGATTTTTGAAAAAGCCTGGACATGATCCCAAAATCGCGAACAACTTTTGGCGGTCACTAACGTCCCCTTTTTATTACAAACTGTGAATAAAGTGGCCACCATACAGTTGCAGGAGCATTTGGAACACTCAAATATTTTACACCGCCGGCAGTCTGGATTTTCATCCAATCATGCGACTGAAGGTGCGCTATTGGACTTTCAGATTCCGATGCTGGAGGTTATGCACAGAAGTAAGACGAGCTGCTGATGTTACCTGATTTATCAGCAGCCTTTGATCTTATTGACCATGAAAGGCTTCTGAGAACACTATCGAACACAGGCTTTTGCTCGAAGGATGCAATCGACTGGATTGGCTCCTTCCTTGCCAACAGGGAATCAAAAATCTTTTGGGGCCGGGAAACGTCCAAGGCCACACGTATTACATGTGGGTTACCTCAGGGCACATGCCTGGCACCGGCCCATTTCAATGTTTATATACGCCCTTTGTGTGACATTGGTTGGGGGCCAAATTTACGAATTATGCTGATGACACTCAGCTATTGATTGAATTAAGTGGTGATCACAATAGGGACAAAGAAAAGATTCAAAGTACTTACAAAGTAGCGATGGACTAGATGGCAGCCAGCTGGCAGTGATTAAATAGCGCAAAAACAGAGCTTTTGATTTTTAGGGCTTTGCAAGCAAGGGCAAAACTGGATCCAAGTTTTACAAGCTTCTATATTGAAAATCATTGCATTGAAGTACAAAATAAAGTGAAAACATTGGGTGTCTTTTTTGATTCTGCTCTTACTGCTGATACTCAAGTAGATTTCATTGTAAAAAAATCCCAGTATAACCTAAGATGGTTGAGGCTCATAAAACACTACAAAACTATAACATTGTCAGCTGGGCTGAGCCGTGAATTGACCTTGTGAGATCCTCTTGGGTTTTATTTCTTCAACTTGCTGTACCTTTGTTCCCCCTTGGCCCCTGTTCATTCCCCCCCTCCATGGTTCCCCTTCCACTTGGACCCCTCCCTCACTCCTGCCTCCAAGTCTGCCCACCCCCCTGATTGGCCATTGTGACTGCTGCATTCGAGTCTAGTGGCCCGCTGTTTCGCTGTGCTCACCATTGTCAGCTGGGCTGAGCCGTGAATTGACCTGGTGAGACCCTCTTGTTTTTTTTCTTTAATTTGCTGTACCTTTGTGCTCCCTTGGTTCATTTCCCCCTCCGTGGTTTCCCTTCTGCTTGTTCCCCTCCTTCCCTCTCTCAACCAAGCCCGGCCTCCACCACGATTGGCCATTGTGACTGCTCCGTTCGGGTATAGCAGCCTGCTGTTTCACCGCGCTCACCATTGTCAGCTGGGCTGAGCCGTGGATCGACCTGGTTAGACTTTCTTGTTTTTTTTCTTTAACTTGCTGTACCTTTGTACGCCCTTGGTCCCCTGTTCATTTCCCCCCTCTGTGGTTTCCCTTCCGCTTGCTCCCCTCCCTCCCATCTCCCAGCCTGCCCACCACCCTGATTGGCCATTGTGACTGCTCGGTTCGGGTCTAACAGCCCACTATTTCTCTGCGCTTGCCATTTTCATCTGGACTGAGCTGTGAATCGACCTGGTGAGACCCTCTTTGTTTTTTTTTCTCTAACTTGCTGTACACTTGTGCCCTCTTGCCCCCCTGCTCATTTCCCCCTCTGTGGATTCGTTTCCGCTTGTTCACCCCCCTCCCTCCCGCCTCCCAGCCGGCCCACCACCCTGATTGGCCTTTCCTTCTCTCATTACTGACCATCCCACGGCAGCCCTCTGCCCGTGCAGCCCCTGCGACTAAGGGCCCAGAGGCAAAGGGCGGCTGCCACAGAGGAGGTTCCTGGCTGTGTCTGCAGGTGTCAGCAGGGGAAGCCAGTTGCCAGCCGTCAGCCAGGTTTAGACCCTTACTCTACCCTGCTTACCCCAGTCCACATAGCAAAATTGCACTGTGAACTTATTTAAAAACTGCATTGTGAAACCTAGGCCTTTTCCCCTCTATTCAGGACTCTCAAACTTAGATGTGTTTTTCTCCTGTTTTAAAAATTGCACTGGGAAAATAGTGTTGTCCCGTGGCTTTGCCTCCCAGCAAAGCACTCATCTTGTTAAACTTTCTACCACTATCTTAGCGCCTGTCGTCTTGTCTGATTGTCAACGTGTCTAGTCTCTCTGTCTCGCCTGCTTGCTCCCTGCCCTGTGTCCTTCCCTAGTGTTCTCGCTTACCCCCTTCCCACTCCCTTTCTCTCCTCTCCTCACCTTACCTACTCTGTGGTGCTCTCTGTCTCTCCTATCTTCTCTAACTGCTTCTCTATCGACAATCCTGCTATCCTCACTAAATCTAGTAGGAGGAAGTTTAAAAAGGACTCCCTGGTCTCCAACCCAGGCCTCCCTATCGCTGACACCTATACCAGTGCCGCCTCCAGGCAAAGTTTTCACCGACATCCCCTTTGTTGTTTACTCACCAGACCTATGGACTCTACATATGGTTTCTGTGCTCTCTCCTTTCTCTTCCTCTCCCATTAATGGTGGCACCCAGTGGGGGGCCCTCCTGACCTCCTTCCACTCCTCTAAGGTTATCAATAATGTTTATGTGTATGGTACCATCTTGGTCCATAGCCCTCAGGCCAACCTTCTCCTCTTTGATAGATGCTTCCCATGCCTCATCAATTTCCTTTCTTCTCCTGCTGTCCCCTCTCTCCCCTCCATGGCTTCCTCACCCCCCCCTGCTGCCTGTTCCTTGGCTACCTTGTCTTCTCCTCCTTCCTTTTCTGCCCCCCCTCAGGCTTCTTCTACACCTCTGCTGGGCGTACCTCTGATTTGTGCCCCTCCCGGAATTCTTTCAAGGATGGCAAACTTCTCCATATTGCCACTCTAAACTCTTGCTCAGCTGTCAAACACTCCTCCGACATCTGCCGCCTCCTGGAGGAACATGACCTCGATGTCCTCGGTCTCACCGAGACATGGTTCATGGCCAGCTCTGTCACAAGCTTTGACACTTTCCTCCCTGATGGCTACAAGATCCTCTCCGCGCCCAGGTCCAACCGTTCTGGAGGGGGTGTAGCCCTGATCTTCCCCGAGTGGATTCCTGCCTCTGTCATTCCTACGCAGACCTACTCCTCTTTCAAATGCCTTGTCTGCAGGCTCTCTCTCTCTCCTAGCCATTCCCTTACTGTGGCTTCTATCTATCGGCCACCTGGTCAGATATCCTCCTTCCTCTCTAAGTGGGCGGACCTCTCCTCTTCCCTCCTGGTCTCGATCACTCAACTCCTCCTTCTTGAAGACTTCAACATCCACCTCAATGCTTCCTGTCCTTACTCCAGACTCTTTCGCGACCTCTGCGACTCTCTCTCACTCTCTATTCTCTCCTCTGGCCCGACTCACTCTGCAGGGCACACTCTGGATGTTCTGATCTCTTCAGACCTTACCCTTTCAATCCCTCTCACCTCTCCTCTCTCCTGGAGTGATCACTTTCTCCTTTCCTCCCAGCTCACCTTCTACCCCTCAGGCCAAGCCAACTCCAGCACTACCACCCACCTTCTCGGTCATCCGGCCCATGAAGCGCTTGTCAGTTGAGGCCTTCTCTGCCACTTTCTCACCAACCCCCCGTTTGGCTGACTCACACACTGACACAGCCGTTTCCATGCTCCACTCTGCTATAACTGATACTTTCGATGTTCTTGCCCCTGTCATGAGGATCCGCTTGAAGCCCAAAGCCAAGTGCAACTCCTGGTATGACTCAGACCTCATCACCCTCTAACGCAAGTGCAGGGTGGCTGAGAGGAAATGGCGTGATTTTGGTACATCCTCTGACAAACTGGCCTGCCGCCTGTTCCAAAGGCAATACCGGCACTCTGTGCTCACCAATAAGAGAGCTCACATCCAAGCCAGCATCTCTGTGGCATCTAACAACTCGGCCAAACTCTTTAAATTCTGCAACGAACTGGCTAATCCTGCTGCAGTCTCTACCTCTCATGTCCCTTCCCAGGCCCTCTGCACGGCTCTGGCTTCTCATTTCCTCTCTAAAACGCAGGACATCCTGTCCTCTCTCTCTTCCACTCCCCCTCTTCCCTCTACTCCCTGCTCTTCCTCTGGCCCCTCTTCAGCCACCTCTCCTCCCTCCTTCTCTGCCTTTCCCCTATTCTTCCCAGATGAGGTATCTAGACAAGTGCGATCTATGAAAGTCTCGTCAAAACAGGTTCATCCCTATTCCTCCAAAACCATAAAGGTCCATATTGACTCCCTAGCTCCTGCTCTGGCCGACTTTTGCAACCACTGCTTCGCCACTGGAGTCTTCCCATCCCCAATGAAGCACACCCTTGAGCACCCTCTTCTTAAGAAACCATCTGCCAACCCGTCCTGCCCGGCTAACTATCGGCCAAACTCCAATACTCCTTTCCTGGGAAAACTCCTGGAAAAGCTGGCCATCTCCTAGCTCATTCTTCACACTGAATCTGTTGGTTGTCTCCATGATCATCAGTTTGGCTTCAGAGCTGCCAGAAGCACGGAAACTGTTCTCCTGAACATCCGTGAAGACCTGCTCTCCAACCTTGATTTCAACACCCCCTGTCTCCTCATCTTACTTAATCTCGCTAACTTTGACACAGTCAACCATGCCATCCTGCTCAACCGTCTCTGTGACAACCTGGGTCTCACCGGTCAGGCCGTGGCGTGGTTG
Organism: Ambystoma mexicanum; assembly: GCF_040938575.1. Taxonomy (NCBI): domain Eukaryota; kingdom Metazoa; phylum Chordata; class Amphibia; order Caudata; family Ambystomatidae; genus Ambystoma; species Ambystoma mexicanum. The sequence continues at coordinate 665,228,590 of NC_090929.1, forward strand.
ACCTCTTTCCTCTCTGATCGACCCTCCGAGGTCCAACTTGGCTCCTTCCTCTCCTCTATCTCTATCTCTACCTGTGGTGCTCCCCAGGGGTCTAACCTCTCTCCCTGGCTGTTCAACTAATACCTGGCACTTCTTTCCCACTGCATTGCAGCTCTCTGCCCCAACTTCCCAGTGTTATGCGGATGACACTCAGCTCATTTTCAAGCTACCTTCAGCCACCTCTCTCATCTCTGACTGTCTGTCCTCCATCCAGGAGTGGTGTGCCACCAATGATCTCTGCCTTAATGCCAGTAAGACTCAGATTCTCCTCATCGGCACACCCGCTCCCTTCTTTCCTGTCACTCTCTGGCTGGTCTCTCTTGGTCCTCTTCCTGCTCCCACCTGCGAGGCTAAAAATCTCGGGATCATCTTCGACTATCCTTCTCCCCTCACATCTCTGACATCTCTAAGAAGTCACACTACCAGCTGCACCTCCTCAGAGGTATTATTCCTTTGCTCTCCTTCTCCCACAAGCTCACTGTCTCCAGAGCTCGGGTTCTCTCTAGGCTGGACTATTGCAACAGCCTCTTTCTAAATCTGCCTGATTCTACTCTCCGCCCTCTGCAACTCATCCAGAACAGGACTGCAAGACTTGTGCTTGGCCTCAAGCCCAGGGATTGTATCTCTCCAGGACTGAAATCCCTGCACTGGTTCCCAGTGGCTGCGAGGATTAAGTTCAAGGCCCTTTGCATTGTCCACAAGGCCTTCTGGTGCCTGGGGTCGCAATACCTTCAACTCTCTGTTCCTAAATATCTTCCTTCTCGAGCTCTTTGCAAATCGGTCTCCATCTCCCTCATGGTCAGTCGCTTCTCCAAGCAACGAGTTGGTGGTAAATCTCTTTCTTCGGCTGGGGCCTCCATCTGGAACAGTCTCCCTGCCTTCCTGAAACTTGAGGAGAACCTTCTCCAGTTCCGGAAGCACTTCAAAATCTTTCTCTTTGCTCCTGTTTTCTCTCCTCCTCTCCCCTGCTGAATTTCCTGGCTGAAACTGAAACTGCACTGGTTACCTGGCCACCCTCTGATCTCGGGCCCATGTCCCCTCCCCTGCCAGTCGCACACCTGCACTGCTCCCTGACAATCCCCACACTACAGTCCCCCCTATCAGCACTTGACACCTGATGTCTGCACTTACCCTTGCACTTGCCACCAGCTGGCCGTACTTTTACCTATTGTTTATTTATTCTATTTATTCCATGTACTGTACTGTCCTTCCCCCTCTGCCCCCCGCACTTTCCCCCTTCCCCCTTCCCATGCACTTGTGCAATCTGAATGACACCTGGCCTAGTAGGATCGCTGTCTCTGTCTTCCCTCTGTTCCCCTTCACTTGCCTCGTCGCGCCTTGAAACACTTGTGTATAGGCACGTTATAAAGACCATATCATATCATTAAAAAAACTGCGAAGTTCTGGTGAGGGCAACTATCTTGCCTATGTTGGACTACTGCAACATGCTCTTATGTGGCGCTAACAAGAACTGTGTTTGGAAGCTGCAAATATTACAAAATGACACAGTCCGCATCATTAAGAGCATATCTAAGAGTGTGCACATCACTACATCTAGGAAAGTACTACACTGGCTGCCGGTGGCATCCAGGATATGTTTTAAAATAAATACCTTAACCCACAAATGCCTGTTCGGATCCGTTCCTTCTTATCTGAACGAAAGTCTTACTCAACAAAGGACAGAACTACCCGCTGTAGACATACTTTTCGGCTTATTTGTCCTTAGGCTAGAAGGCTAATAGGGAGGGGATGCTCCTTTCCTGTACAGGCAGCGGATTGCGTAGAACAGCCTACCCGTTGATTTACGGAAGGAGAAGATCTCCTTACTTTCTGTGAAAGCTTGAAGTAAACTGATTCACCCCTTGACTATTCTGCTTCTTGTCCTGTTTTCCCTCGTTGAGATGTGACTCAATGTGCGCCTTGATGCCTATGGGTTTGGCGTGTGATAAATAAATAAATATAATAAAAATACAATACATTTAAAGACAAGGAGCTGGCTATTATCATGCCCGCCCTCCCTGTAGATTACTACTCAAATTGTCCTTGGGGACCTCATTCAGATAGTCTTGTTTCTATTGGCAGTACACGATAGGAGCATAGACATTGTACCGCACAAAGGACAGCACTTAGAAAGAGCCCTTTCACCCTCCCATTCTATCATCTTTCTTACAACAAATGTTTTTTCTTCTCCCGTGTATGACATTCTCCAGACCCTCACATTACAGTACGTGAAGACTGCAGTGTTTTTCTCAGAATGATTGATGTTCTTATATCATCGGTAAGTCATGCCTCTTGAAGGAATTATGGGAAGAGAGAAGGTTTTCGACTATGAACAGGAAGCATTTTTCTGTGTCACCTGGTAACAGTAATTAACAATCAGTAGGTAAAACAAAGAGTCAAGTGCATGAGATTTCCATAGGGAGGTCCAGAGAGAAGAGTACATGGGAAGTTTCACTTTGCTTGCATACGTCTATGGTAACTGCCTTAACTCACAAAGGCTTCTTAATAATTCGGATGATGATTGCCTTTTCTCGTATGCATATTCACTGCCCAAAATATGCAATAACGTTCCCCGGTTGTTAAAATTCAGACACAGCAGTTGGAAAAATGTTGACGTTTCTGTTTTTCTTCAGAAATGTTTAACTTTCTAAGGAAGGTTATCCAATTGCTTCAAAAGGTTTTCCCTTAGAACCTTTAATTCCAAATATCCCATCACAGTCATAATGGGCATTTATAAGTTTCTTCTTATGGTTTACAGCTTGGGGTTTCCTTTATAGGCACTTTTTTCAGCATGCTTCCTTGTCAGCCCTCTGTTCAAGTGGGCATCCTAGTTACAATCGTCCTCCTTTATCTTCTTTCCAAGTATTCCATTGTACACCTTCATGCGTCTAGTTGCGATCTTCTTTATCTGTCTTGCCTACCCCCCAATTACGTCCAAGCTTTCTTTTCTTTGGTTTACCAAATGAAACTCTTCATCCTGGCCCCCGGCTAGACCTCAAGCACCCCTTGCATATTGTTTCAAGGTGGGCTCACATACTTATTCTCCTTCTAGAGCCCTTCGCTCGGCCTCATCCAACTCTCTGCGGGTGAGCTGTTTTTCCAAACAGAGATTTGGGGGTAGATCCCTATCCTCTGCATGTGCCTCTGTCTGGATCAGCCTCCCTGCCTCTCTCCATCTTGAACTGGACCTCTTTATGAAAACTCCTGAAGACCTTCCTTTTCTCTTCCTCTTTCTCTCTCCCTCTCCCTTGCTAAACTCCTCTCTCCTCGCTTCTTTCCCTCCTTATTTCTCTGCCCAAAACTACTCAGCTCACTGACTGCTCACCTGGTGCACCTGCAGGGCCCTATAGGTCCCAGGATCCCCCATCAGTCCAGCACTTGCTTCCAGACCGCTTCACTTTGACGACACTACAGCATTATGCTCCTCAAGAGGGGCAACCACTTCGGCACTTAACCCTGGCCCCTGCGGGACTGGGCGCACTTGTCCCCTCCCCTCTCCCTCGCACTTCCTGTCTCTGCGCACTTCGCAACCCTGAATGTACTATGCCTATCAAGTCTGTCTGTCTGCTCTTCCCTCTGTCTCCCCTCCCTAGCCATGCCTAGTACTGTAGTTTATTGTACTTTACATTCCTTTCCCCCTCCAAAAACCCTGTTCTCTCCTGACTCTTTCTCATGGACTTACACTAGTAGATATGCCTCTGGCCTAGTATGCTAGTTATTTTTGTTGGCTTATTCGGAAATCTTCAAGACCTAAGAATGACAACTGTATTGCCTTGTTTCCTTTCCCGCCTTGAAGCACTTTGAAGCACTTCACTTGTTTATAAGCGCTTTCATCAATCAACAATTACAATATATTTTCTGCCCAGTCTAGACTCCCAATCTTCTAACTGACATATCGTAGCCCTCAAGATCCAGAGAGAGGATAACAGTTAATACGAAGGGTATAGGTCCTTAGGATCGTCAAGGACTTGAAGACACGTAAATAAGCTCAGTGTTCTCAGTATTGTTGGGTCTGGTAGAGGAAAAAGCAAGGTCTTGGTTCCTGCCAGGAAGATTGCCTTTTCCTTGCCAAAGCATGGTTCATCCTCCACCCTGGCCATCATGTTCAGTAAAGTAGGGTACATTTGGGTATATTCTCGATGCATTGAATCCTACATCCCATAGGTGAATCTACTTGGGGAGACACTTGCCTTTCAGTAAGAGAGCTCCGTTTATTTCCTTTGTATTGATAGGCTCTATTCTTTACTAACAGTGGGTCAATATTCATTACCAATTCGTGCTTTAAGCAAACATATTTTTCTCCACAGGATGTTAACATTGTGTTTCTTGACATTGTGCCTTCCGCTTGACAGGCATTGATTTGTGCCTTTTCCCATGTAGACCCAGATTAGAAACTGTTATTCCCGCCAATATTGTTAAAAGGATGCACAGTGAACAACCGGGACATTTTCTTGGGAACAGGAATGTGGAGTTGCAGTTGGGTTTCTAACTCCCACCCACCTGGTTTGCTTTTTCTCTTTTGTCAATAAACAAACGAAGACGAGATGTGAAGGACGTTTGGGATCCACATTTGGTCTTAGTGCTAGAGTTACTGCAGGAGCGTTTTGTATATTGAACTTGGCAATTAACATTTGTATTTACAGAGTGTTTTATCCTAACTGACTAGCCCAATTGATTTATTGAAGGCTCCTTGACAAGAGTTTGAACGAGAATGGTGTGTCTACTTAAATCAAAGCATTATGCGATATCTTATTACACTATTTTTGTATTTGTGCATGTTAATGTTTTCTTATTATTGTAGTTGCTTGTATGCATGTGCACTTTGATGGATTGTTTTTATTTTCTGAATAATGTTGAAAGGTGTAAAGATTGTTTCCAGACTCTAAAGAAGAAGAATAAGAGGTACTCATGGCATGGGCTTTTGAGTGCTGGGACCTATGCTCATCCAATGTGCTGATGCCATGGCCCCTCCTCATTAAGGGTCTATGTTACGTGTTTCTTTTGAAATGTATTAATGCAGCACCTAAAGGTTTTTTGAAGTATATTTTCTCTTTGCTGATGCATGAATAGACTAAGATGATAATTGCATAATACTCACTTCCGTGTCTTTGATAGAATCTAAAGCCCAACCCTTGATAGATAGTGAGGAGATTAGTCATTGTGGGAGTCAGTCAGCATTGCTTGATGGAAACTGTGGCAAAAAATAAAATGGGCCTACCAGCATTTTTCTGCCTGATTCTGGAGGTCTTGAAACTAAGGAGATGTTGGGAATGCAGCCTGGTTCTTTTTGCAATGAGTCTTATGCTTTTCTTGGTGTATGACAGTAAATGCATCAGGATTTAGGTTCCTGTAATTAAGTGACAAGCTGCTTTCTTTCTTTCTGGGATTTTACTCTGCATGCCAGCTGGCACTTTTTCTCAGGAAAGGAAGCTCAGACTCTTTCAAGTTTCCCATGGCCATACAGGTGATGCCATGGGAAACTTGAAAGTTTGACACAGAGTGTGTCTTGTTTTTACTTTGAATTGTGGGAATTCAAATGGGAAAGAAAAAAACGACAAGTTCCAGAATCCAAACAAAATAAAACAGGACTTGAGAGGCCTTCTCACGCATGGTCACGGGAAACTTGAGAGTTCTGTAAACTCTGTCCCAATCTGCATCCATAAAGGTCTGTGTGGTGACACGGATAGAACATTCCAGAGAGTCGTTGGTCTGCTTATCCGGATTAATTTGGTTACGCCTACAGACGGAACTGGTGACAGAGTATGAGTGACAATGCGGACGCTCACAGGCTTCTGATGTGTATGCATGCTGTCCAGTATGTGACTTTATTCTGTTGAAATGTGTGCATAAGCAGAGCTCTCAAGTTTTCAAGTCTTGGAATCCTGGGATTTGTAGTCCTACACTTAAAGTACAAACAACAAAACTACAAGTCCCAGAATGGCAACCTAAATCAATGTGACTGGATGACTTTTTCCTGCCTAGGATTAGGAGTTCTGCATAAGCTTTCCCTTTCAGGCCCATTCACCCCGACTCAGTCAGGCTGTGCTGCTAGTTGATAATTAACTTGCAGATGGAAGCCGGCTTTCTTAAACTGACACCTTTTTCATTTCACCACTGCGGCTTTGACTTTTCTTCTTGGCTGAGAACTATTTCAAAGCTACCATCCAGGATCATGTAGGATCGCATCTGCAATCTTTGACTTTCCAGATGTTTTGGACTACAACTAGAGGTTTTGGACACAACTACCACCAGCCTTAGTCAGCAAATTCAATGATGATGGATCATAGCAGTTGTAGTCCAAAACATCGTGAGAGTCGTAGGTTGCAGATGGCTGATTTAGGAAGCTCACCAGCATTAGCGGCATCAATACTTTCGGTCACCACAGTCCTCAAACTGAATTTGGAGAATTGCAATGAGCAATCCAGGAGCGAGTATTACCAAAATAGTCAGCAGCATGAACAACACAGCACCTGTGAGCTTACCACGCTGGGTAATTATTTAATGGTAGGTCGGGTCCCATTGAGTCTGAGAGAGATATTGTTCTTTGTATGAAGATGGGACAGAGGCGTTGCTAGGGTGGGGGCTGAGGGGGCTATAGCCCCGGGTGTTTTGTTTGTAGCCCCGGATAGAAGCTCAAGGGTTACAACCAAAAAGGCTAGCTAGCCCCCAGTCCCAACACTCCCAAAATTAGAGTAGCCCCTGATTGTTCCAGACCTAGCAACACCCCTGAGATGGGATAAGAGCTTGTTAAGCAGTTGGAAGTATTATTTAGTGAATTTCCAACTAAATTGGTTACACTCCACGCTAAAATATGTCGAAAAGTATCAGATTCTATGTCACAACAGGCTCGCTCGCTTTCTTTAAAACTGAATTGCAAGCAATGAACAGACCAGAGACAACTTATGCTGCAATTCAACGCGTGCTCGAAAACTTGCAACATTTCAAGAAGAACATAAAACTCATACGTTTTTCCGTGACCTTCAACTCTACCAAAACTGGTCACATCTGTGCATTTGTCAAAAATGTGATTCCAAGATGGCCATGACATCGGAACTTGATGTGGGCGCTTTTTGACCATGCGTCGCAGTGACGTCTGCTGGTGAGTCTTCGGGTGCCCGTCATTCAGAATCTGGAACAGAACACTAGTATGGATAAGAATTTTTAAGGAAAGCCTGGTGGTTGCACTACCGATAAAAGACACTCCTTCCCATAAAAAGCAAACAATGAACAGTGTGCAAGATGTAAAAGCAAGAGGGAAAAGGGGGGAAAAGAGGATTCAGGGGAACAAATGGCATGTGACCAAGATCTCACTTTTTCTCGGCAAACAATGGGACATCATTTGTGGACTGTCACACCATGAGAGGGAACATTCTAGAAGTTTCATCTGGTAATAGGGCGGTTAACTTCTCCGCAAAGTGATTCCTTAAATATGATATGCAATTGTTAAATCTTGGTTTGCCCTTTTCTTCTCTACCTCATATTTGCTGTGTAAGCACTCATATGGCAAATTTACCAATTCATTCAGACATGTTAGGTTGAGAAAGCATTTCTCACGTCATCAAAACACTTCTGACATGATGAATAAGTTGGATTGGTTCATTAGACAATGGTAACTCAAAGACATCTGGCCTCAGAGCCAAGGGTGAGTGTTAATGATATATTTGAATCATTAGAGGAAACACCAAGTAACTCTATCAATAGTAGTTTGAAGAACACATCCCAATACGTGCCAATGGTAGGTCAATTTAGTTACAGAGAAAATGTGTGACTCATGATTTCAGGGAATCTCACAGAGGTAATGGGGCTGTTTCTTCTAATAAGACCTTTAATCAGAGGGAAGTTCCAGAAACCCGACTCTCAGATCATCTGGTTATAATCATGAAAGTAGATCAGGGGGGATTAGTTATTCTGGACACCTCTATATGAGTCAGAAGTCCTGAGGCAGTTGGGAGAGCAATCATTTTGTACCAAGTTAGTCACAATTGGATGGTAACCCTGTACAGAGACACATTACCCTTAAACCCGTACTGATGCAAGACATGCTGAACATCCTCATTAATAAAGAGGACCTCATTTCCTTTGGCATACCCATCCTACCACCCCTTCCCTCTGCTTTTACTGAAGATTCACAAAGTGACCCACCGTCCCAAGGAAGCCTGTGTCACAAGCGGCTGCGGTTCCCACACAGTGCGGCTTGACACCCCGCACTGTTGGATGCCTTCCTCTAGGGCCTCCTGTCCGCTCCTCTACTCTGTGCGAGTCCTGCATTCGTACATCCATTGTGCATCTATTGCCTCTGTGATGCCCTGACCCTGTGGCTGCAGGACCTCGGTCTTGGGCCCTCTGAGCCTGAGAGGCCAGAGGGGCTAAAGTGCCAGGTGCTAAGGAGCGAGTTCCCAATTCTCCAAAAAGTGGAGGAGGTGATGTGAGGCGGGGGAGAGTGCATGATCAGCTCTGCCCAGGCGTAAGCACAGGCATGAACTGGTCAAGAAGAACCAAGTAGTAGTCTTGCCTCTATTGTTGCCCCTCTAACCCAATCCTGACCTTCTCCCTTTGCCTTACTGCTGCTCCCCCTCACTTATATTGTTTTTCCAGCACCTTCTGCAAAGTGTGTCTGCCTGCCACCCTCCATCCGTGTCTGTGATTGTTCTGAAAGGGATTTGGGGTGAAAGAAGTAGACTCTGAACCATGTCAGTAGCCGAGTACCCTACAGGGTCCTGGATCTTGGGCAAACGGAAAGCCCCAATTGGGCCCACTACCTCTTTGGCGACTCGGAAGAATTCAAAGAGGTTTGGAATAGGCACCAAAGCAGGCACTAAAGTAAGCTTTAAGCCAACAGGGACTTAGAAGGAAGTGGAAAGTCTGGTCTAAAGGGGAATTACACAGGCGCTACTTTTGTAGCTACTCCGGATACACCCACAGCACCTGGGCCACACAAGGTGCTCAGCTCCAACGCCGTGATAACTCTGCCCGACCAGATTTAAGTCAACAGACACCCCAAAATTTCACAACACAATTCCTGTTACTGAAGGGCTGCCTGGGAAGGGGGAAACTAAATTCTCCTTGTACAGTGATCCTGCCCAAGCGTTACAGTCCTTCCAAGACAACCCAACCAACAGGGTGACCAAAATCTTCTAGTTTCTGAAGTCACGCACACACATCAACAGGCACTACTGGAGATTTGTGGACCTGACTTCAGAAACATTATACCAAGATTTTCCTTTTTGGTGGCTGAGGGAGGCACGGGGAGAAGGCGGTCGCCTGTCCAAAGCTGCCGGACCAGGTACACACACCACTGAAATGTACGGAAAGTGCGCAATCCCCAGCAACCGTGAAAATCAGAGGAGCCTAGTGTGGGTGCACCACCTTCTTGAGAGGGTTTATGGCTGCACAGATCCCAGCAACCTACGCTAACGAAACCCCCAGGTCAAGTTCAAGTCCAGGAGCAACTACCTTTCCTGAAGTAACTATGCCACACATCCGAGGATCATATTGCCACGCCTATGCCTAACGTCAATTGCTTGGCGAGCTGGGGTCTCTGTGCCAATCAATTGCACATTATGAAGGAGGTGATTGATATATTAAAAATGGCCCTCAACAAAAATAGCAGAGAGGTGAAACTCCCTCAGGCTGACGTAAGCAGACTGGTGGATACATGTGTAAAATTAGAAGCCTTGGTAGAAGTCTAAAATAGCAAAATAAGTAATCTTGCTTCATACGAGTTCCCACTGGGGCTTACTTCTACAAGAAACCTGGGTCGAATCTGATCCATTGATGGATGGTTTGACATGTGTGCATTCAAGAACAAAAATAACTTCATGGGGTCGCAAAATGGGGGGGGGTCATATTACTGGAAGTTGAACGACGTTAGATATTCTCTCCATAGAGACACTCTGAACACTGATGTAATTACTAAACTGTCATTTAAATGCTGCCGTAGCCTCATTTTTGTAAATGTTTACAATGCTACAGGGGTCTGACTAATTGCAAATCTTTAGATCATTTTATGCAGGTGATTATTGACCTATTAGAGATAGGAAGGACAGGGAAATATTGATTGGGGTGATTTTACCTGAAGATGGGCTCGTACAGTGATCTGGACCCCTTTGACAAGGAAGAGGATGGCATGTTCATTATCCTGCGCACTTTGATGTCCGATCCCAGGAGGGATGGTCTGGGAACAAACTTCTTGGCCTACCTACATGAGAAGGGGCTAAGAACACTTAATGGGCGAGTACCCGGAGGTCAACCTACAAGGTTGGCTCAAGGAAAAGCAGCACCATGGATTATTTTTTGCTTCTCCTAGTGGACTGATCTATGGTAAAATACATGAGGGTGGTCGATCGCCCAGAGGTCGATCAGAATCCTTTGGTTGGGCTGCTCAATCTTGGAATCGACTTAAATCTCAAACGCACTACAGGGGACGCGGATCACACCCCAAGACCAGCAGAGAGGACCAGGCGAGCACTTAAATGGTCAGCTTCCCACTTTCATCCCAAATCAAGAGTTTAAAACAAACAAAAGGTGGGGCCTTATTGCTGCTAAGGGACCCCAGTGAGATCATTGCATCAGTTCTGAATTTAATTGCTAGTTTAGTCCCCCTTTTGTCAAGTGTAATCCATCCCAGGAGCAGGAAACATTAGGCTCCCCCCATGTACAATAAGGCATGTAGAAGTGCAAAAAAGGAACTCCTGGCTGAATTAAAGAAAGAAAAAAAGAGATATGGTGTTAGTTTCTATCAAAAGGTGTGCTTACGTGAAGGCAATGACCCTGGGAAGAAAGAGCAGAAAAGAAAGTTATGGGAGACGCTAAATGATGACGCTCTGGAAGCTAACCTCTAGGCACTTGGCGTTAATAGCAGAAGTAACTAGAGGTGAACATCATATTTCAGGGCCTCGAGAGTAACATAATCAGGACCTCTTGGGTAAAACACTTCTCTGCATTACATGCACCACTACAGGGCTGTGAATTAGCTAGCACAAATGTAATGGGGGAGCTGAGATGAAGAGTAAGTACCAACAACTGAATGCAGTGGGGGGCAGCCCCCCGCCCCCACTTAAAGCTAAACAGAGAAATTCGTATGGACTGATTTGGTGTTGTAATTATGTGAAAATGGTATTCATAATGTTAGTAGAGATTAGTAGTCTACGGGGTGTCATGTCATGTTTATAAGATAGAAAATGTCTTTATCATGGTTTAGTAAGGAGGCAAAGTACAGCATGCATATTAAGGTTCTCCTATACACAGACAGAAAAGAGCGCTGACAAATGCCTTTTACTAGAAATGCATGTAACTGACAATATTGCTAAAATGAGTGAAATGAGGTAATGGTTCAGAGTGTGTATTATAAGGTAATTCTGAAGTTAAAACATTCAAGGCTACCATGCGGTCAGAAATTAGACAAATGTGCTGAAACCAGACAATTAATTGGGCCTTGTCTGGAAACTTATCTAAAGGTTCCAGCTGCATTGACCATACTTCGGCAGAGCATCGGGAAAAAGTAAGAATGTGTGCCAGAATGTATTTCATTTTTGAAGATTTAGATAAATTAACAAATAATTGCTCGGTGAGCGAATGCTAAAATTAAGAGTTTGCCTAGACATGAGTAGAGAGAGTGGGGGCTGGATTCTCCCTCTGACTAGCTATAAGAGAGAGCTCCATTTTGACCTCAGGGGAGGTGGTTGGAGTTCCTGTACTTGACGAAGATGCTGTGTTTTTGCTCTGTGATCAGCTTGGCATAAAATAAAGAGTGATGAACTTGACTGTCTCCTTGCCAAACCACTGAGTTGTCCTTATTGATTGGTTTTGGAGTAAGAGAATCCCGCACCCCATGCACCTCAAGGTGCAGCTATCTTGTCTTAAGGCAATCGAGGGCGAGCTCTGATCCTATGGGCCCATCAGAGGTCACTTGGACCACGATTACATTTGGTAGCAGGGGATGGTTCTAAACCATTGATTATTGATTAAAATAAAACACCTATTGACCGTCGACACGAAGTAACTATAGGTCTTCCGCAATATCACGAGTCCTTCGCCATTCAGCTGAGTAGACTGGGAAGCTTCCCGTGGACAATGGTAGTGTAATTGACCCAAGACTGCAGTCGGGCCTGAAGGGACCCATTTTAAAAACATATCCCTTTCCATTCCTACGGGCAGCTGACCGGATGAAAACCTGAAGAAGGCGCGAGGGCGGGAGATGAATGGTGGGAAAGGTGAGTGAAGAAATAAAAAATGCTATGACTTAAGGCACACAAATAAGTGGCGATTTCATTTCGAAAGAGTCAAACAGTTCTGAGATAAGTGTAAAAACTGTTGCACTTGAAAGTCATCGCAAAAATTCAAACCAGCAACTATGGAGCTAAAATTGTGATTTTCTAGTTCTAGACAGGATAACTGATGAATTGTGCTAAGTACGATACAGTTTTGCATTTAAATGACAAAACTATAGTGATTTAAAGGGGCTATTGTATGTGGGCACAGAAACTGCGCAGAGTTGAAAGAACAGAGAATCGCGTTGAATTTACAGTGATTAATGGGAAAGGAATAGTGCCAATGTAAAGGAAGGATTTAAATAAGGAGGGCAGTATTGTGGAATTTTAGTCTGTGTGTGTTTTGAAACTAAGCGCATCTTTAGAAAATGAATTTAAAGTGTAGACACGGTTGTTCTGTAGAGTGAAGGAAAATACATTGGGCCTCATTACAAGTACTCCGGTCCGGAATTAACACTGCCGGTAAAACCATACCGGCACCGTTTGCATGTCCGCGCAATCATGACCCGCGGCCCCGGTAATAGCACCACCCTAAACCGCCACCGCGGAAATAGGGTTCCCCTTAATTCCGCCTGCACGGAAACCCCTCCGTTACCGGCAACACGAAACACCGTGAGCATCACAACTAGCGCGGACACGGAAATACCGGGAAAAAAATAGCGGAAATACCGTGATCACGGTGGCGGAACCGCCGCCACCGCGAACATGGCGTTATACACTGCCGGCTGAACTGAATCAGGGCACAGGTGCACCAAATCAGCCCAGCTGGACCTAGCAGGCCACTGGGAGCCTACAAAAGGGCCACACCCAGCCCAACACAACACAGAACCATGCAGGCAGCAGGGCTAGTAGCACTGGGACTGGGCCTACTCAACCAACAGGCAGTACTGCACATGGTGGCAGCAATGGTGCAGAGGAGGAGGCGTAGGCGGAGGAGGCGCAGGCGGCAACCAGCCAATCCTGCAGCTATGGCAAACCCCATTGCCCAGCCAGCCCGACCCCGCCGCCAGCCACCAATACCACGCATCAGGGCCTCACCCTGGAACCTCACCCCAGGACAGATCCACACCCTATACCGGCTGGACCGTGCAACAATCATGCACATCACCGCCATGATTGAGGACAACATCAGCAGCCTAATTGACACCCCCACCGCCATCCCCCCCCTCTTGAAGGTTGTCTCAGTTCTGCATTTCCTTGGCACTGGCACCTATCAACACACGGTTGGTGAGCTGCACGGCATATCACAACCGTGTTTCTCAAAAGTCCTGGTACAGGTACTGGATGCCCTGTTGCGCCATGTGTCGGAACACATAGCCCTACCCCGCACCCTCCCCGAGGTCATTGCCACCAAGTTGGCCTTCCATGCCATGGCAGGCATGCCAAATTGCATAGGCGCAGTTGACTGCACCCACGTCGAGCTGACAGTACCACATGCAATTGAGGCGGTGTTCCGCAATAGGAAACAGTATCACTCCTTGAATGTCCAGATGGTTTGTGATGCCATGCAACTGATTACACACTGCTGCGCACGTTTCCCAGGCTCATCACATGACTCAATGGTACTGCGGAATTCCACGTTGCCACGGTACATGGAACGCTATGCCGGACAAAGCACATGGCTATTGGGTGAGTACAGCTGACGATGCTACAACCCTGTCGGAGTGGTGTGTGTGTGTCCAGGCAATGAGCATTGTGAGTGTGCCGCTGTGACCGCACATGCATCACCCCCCTTCCATCTACCAAATACACTGCGGATGCCAAACATCATGAAGGAAGACATGACAGGGCACCACAATGTGCCCGTGCACACGCTGCCACAGCCAATCCCGTCACTGTCCCATGAACCCTGTGCCACTGCAGACACCCACCCTCAATTGAAACACTGCCCCAAAAAGCACGAGAGGCGTGCAAATGATACGACGAGTATTTACTACTTCCGTACAGTGGAGTCACTCTGCCATGTGTGGACAGCACTGCACCATGACATGCACACAATCAAATGTCACCCGCAGGGCACAGCAAACATGCAAGTTAATGTGTAGGCCCATATGCAGTCAGCGACATTCCTCCTGATGGCCAAAACATACCTCCAGACACTGCATGGTTCATATGCATGAATGAATGATGATACAAGAATGCACAGCAGCAGATGAGGACATGATGCCACAAACACTGACATGTTCCCCCATCTACATCCCATGTAGGTGATGCGGGATATGCACTCACGCCATGGTTGATGACACCTGTACGGAGACCAAGGAACAGGCATGAAGAGGCATACAATAGGGCACATATCCGCACACGTGGAATGATTGAGAGGACATTTGGACTGCTGAAGGCCCGTTTCCGCTGTCTGAGCAGATCTGGCGGATCACTGCTGTACAGCCCAGTGAAGACGGGCAAAATCACGCTGGTATGTGCCATGCTGCACAATATATGCCTGCGCAGGAACATCCCAATGCCACCAGACGCAGATGAGGAAGATGGGGATGGGGATGGGGATGGGGATGGGGATGGGGATGGAGATGGGGATGGAGATGGAGATGGGGATGGGATGGCACCGCCTCCCCCTGGGGGTGCACATGATGGCCAGAGAGCACGGGATGCCCTGATTAGCATTTACTTTTGAGTCACAGCACATTCACAGTAATGCACAAACATGTTGACGACAATGAATTAATAGTTGCACTGCAAAATAAATGATCAATGTCCACACATGTATGTGTTGATTTGAAATGGTGATGTATTGATGTAATCACAACAGGGAAGAAGGTGCATTGGTTAGGGAAGCTGTACACCCGGGGCCACCCACCACCCAAACGTGCCCACCCCCACCCAGAGCCCATTGTCCGAACCCCCAAAACTACCTACCCCACCACCCAAACGTGACCACCCCTCTCACACCCTTGTAGTCCACATGTGTCCTGCACTGCCCCACACACATGCCATCACTTCCGTGTGCGCTTCTGTGCAACCTTGCCCAAGGGACCCGTTAGCCTACTCGAGCGCCTCCTTGGACTGGCAGTGGTGGAGCTGGATGGGGTGGTAGTGTTTGATTGGCCAGAATCAGGGATTGAGGGCATCCGTGCCAGATTTGCCTGTTGGCCAACCAACATGGCCTCCACAAGCCTGGAGGTGTGGTCATTGCCCTCCCGCACATGGCGTGCAAGGGTCACTATGGTGCTCGCAAAGCGTCCTATGGACCTCGACAGGCGACGCACTGAGGCGCTGTAGCTCTCCCTCTGCAGCCTGGATTCCTCTAGCTGCCTCTCCACCAGCTGGGTGAGGGTAGCCTGCTGGTCCTCCATCCGCTGCATGCGGGCATTCAGTTCGGCCATGGATGGGGTGGGCGACCTCATGGGACTCCCCAGTGAAGTGGGGCTGAACCCCAGCTCATGGAAGGAGCCCAGGTCTTCCAATGTGGGCATCTCCCCCTGTGGCCCCGTTTCCGAGTGCTCTTGCGGGGCACTGTTATCACTGCAGGCCGCCCCCTCTGCAGTGCTGCTGCCTTCGGTGTTGTGTTGGGTGGCCATGATAGGTTCCTGTGGCACCTGTCTGGACTCAGCCAGTGTGGAGATGGTGGGGATGTTGGTGGTGGTGTGCTGCACATCTGTAGTGGCTGGTAATGTGGCCAGAGGTGCAGAACTGCCGGCAGCATCCTCCTGTGTGGTGGCGGTGGCTAGTGTACTTGCCGATGCTGATTGGCTGGCCTGTTGTGCAGTATCACTGTCACTTGAAACGGCTGTGGGGACACAAAGGGCATGCAATTAGTGTTGTTGTGGTGGCAGATGGGTGCATCACATGCATCATTAAGATTGTACATTGAATAGTGTTGGTCACATGCATCTGATTGCTGGTGTCTGCATTCAGTGATATTGGTTGCCATACGGATCATAATGGGTCCTTTGGCCCACACATGCACTGCCTGGGGGGGGGGGTTGTTAATGGGTCCTTTGGCCCACACATGCACTGCCTGGGGGGGGGGGGGTTGTTAATGGGTCCTTTGGCCCACACATGCACTGCCTGGGGGGGGATTCTTCATGGGTCCTTTGGCCCAGTACTCACAACTGCATATTTACACGTGGCATTCATGTTTGGGCACTTACCGGCATCTGCAGGTGGGCTCACTCCTGCCTCAGCCTGCCCAATCCCATGGATTCCCTCTAGGTGGAGGACGCTGCTGCAACGCTCCTCCCATGCTTGCAGCCTCAGTGGGGAAGGGGGTCCTCCGCCTGTCCCACTGCTGCGTTGGCGGTGCGTGGAAATGAGGTTGCGTACCCTCAGCCTCAGGTCGTCCCAACGCTTGTGGCAGTCCTTCACGCTCCTCACTGCCACGCCCACAGCGGTGCACTTGCGTGCAGCTTCGGCCCACACCTCCTTCCTCCGCTGCTGTGTGGCACGCCGTTGGTCGGCGCTGAACAGCATCTCAGCATTGTCCACAATGTGCTCCACCAAGACGGTTAGCTCCGCCTCGCTGAAGCGCTGTTTGCGCTGCCTCTGAGCAGGAATCCTGGCAGACATGCTTGTGGTCCCTTTTGGCTTCTCAGAGTCAGGATTGTGCTTGTGCTGGCTCTGGATGGCAATGGATTGTGCTTTTATATGATGGCCGCCTCTCTGTTTCCTGTTTTGGCGATCATGGTATTTCCGGTTCCGTGTCCGTGGCGGCGGAGGCGGAAACGGGTTTTGCGCCACTTGTGGCTTCGTTATTTCCATTTCCGTGGGGTATTCCGTGACGGCGGTAACAACGTTTCCGAGTCCGTGTGGTGCGCGCGACCGACAGCGTGTAATCGGGCGGTTTTTCCGCACCCTTGCGGACACGGAAACGTTTTTACCGCCATCACGGATTTTGCACGGTCCCGGACTGGCAGGTTGTAATTTTTGGAAACACGAAACAAAGAGAGAAAAGTTATGTTGTGCTTAGACTACAGTTTTTGTTAAAGAGGAATGCAGTGTTACAAACATTGTTGAATATAAAGTCAGAGAAGACTGTTTAAAAGCGCACAGTTAACAACCATCTGAGATTAAGAACAGTGTTACCATGTGTAAATTGAAGTGGGCAGACCGGCACACGAATGGAAAATGTGTTTTCATTTTTATTTAAAGCAAGGCGAGAGCTCAAATGAAAAGGCTTTGGGCAGGAATGCAGTGTGCAGAAGTGTCTTTTTATTATAAAGTGTAAGAAGAATCTAGTTAAAATTAGGAACTGTGATCTTGTGAAGTGTGTATGATGATGGGTTTTCCGGCAAGAAACGATTGCATGATTTTAAGGCAAAGACAAAGCCTAGTGAAGTGTTATAAGGATGTTGTGCTAAAATGTATATAGGCTGGTTTTGTTAGCATGTTTTGTGTGGGGTTGCATGTCGTGGTTTAAAAGATAGTGGGTTTTTATATTTTAACATCAGAGCAGCTGTTTGAAAAAATGCGCAATTGAAAACTAATGGTTAAGCGGGATGACAAGAGAAATGAAACATGCTTCCATTAGAGCCCACGAGAGTGAATGCGGTGATTCATCAAGAAAGGAATGTGCAATGGCAGTCTTTGAGATAAGCACTGCCAAGCACAGTGAGATCATGTCTTGCACGGCTGTATTTATCGCACCCAAACGAGTATTGTAAAAGACAGGATTTATTTCATTAGGAAACAAGGTGTGAAATGCAGATCGCAGAATGCAAAGAATCATTCTGAGCATTGATGCAAATTATGGAATAAGATGCCCACACTTGGAAATTGGAAAATTTCACAAGTGTAGTTGCAGCTTACCCATGCAATAACCCAGCGTTAAGGGGATATTTATTAATGAGGACAGCAGCTAAATATTTCAGTCGGATGGCTGGTAAACGAAGGGCTCAGATCTGGTTGGGTCATTACATTTTATTATGACTCGTGGTGGTCATGGTGTGGCAGGGCGGTAACAATACATACAGTAATTCTATGTGGTAAGAAGACACGCTAACAGCCTATGTAATTGTTAGGCTATTTCAGTGATCAGGAAAATGCTCAAGTGAGTGTGGTTTATATGTTCCAGTAAAGTGCATTAGATGCAAATTAATTTGTTGAACAGCGGGCAATTAAGTCGGGGTACATATAGGCTCAGCAATATGCAAACACAGAATACACAGAGACAACTGAGAATAAAAAGCGTCAACCTAGAAATGAGGACTATTTCGCAAAACACAGGAAAATGAATGTGTTATCACGGTAGGACAGCCCCAGAGGTTGTCCGGATGTGCCTAAAAAATTAACTGGCACTAGGGTTTTGGAATGCAAGGAGAAAAATGACAAGAAAACCGATTTTTGGTCTAATGATAAGACAGTGAGACTGTATGTCCATGTAGCAAAGGCAGCTTTTGGACTATAGATGTGGCATTGGTTTAGCAGTCTCTTGCGGAAAATATGTCAGCTGCGGTGTAATTTTAATAGGCGCCTTTCAGTGGTAGTCATTTAAACTTGTAGGCGCACATTAGACATAAGAAGAAATACCAAGTAATGAGCTAAATGATGCCACCAGCCTGCAAGTAGGCAAACCTCACAGAAGACAGCACAGTAATGCAAGGGATCCTATATGATTTGACCAGGATCACTGTATCGTCTGCTGGCAAAGCCAGGATACAAGCATGAACACTTTGGCTGCACAGTCCTGAATTTGCATACTTATTTACCTCTTGGACTAATAGTTTATGCACATCTTTGGAGGGGATTGCTTAGGTTTTAAGAATGCCCCATTGGAACAAACTAATTTCTAGACCTTCACCATACAATGACATTTTAGTTTTATAGCAACCCCTATCTGGTGCAGGAACAGTGCTGTTAATAGCACCTCTTGTGCTGCAAAACCAAGTAAATATGCAGGTATGTTTATAAACTTGAGGCATAGGAACGGTTCAGCCAGGCTTGCTGGAATGTGCCTTTCTAATCTTTCATATGAACACATATCTCTGCAATGAGTGCTTAACACACTGAGCTAACTTCTGAACCATCTTGGCACTCAATTATGAATATGGATTTCAACTTTGGCTATTACACGTGATCAGCAATATTCCCACAGGAAGGATAATAATGCTACAGAAATTGTGCTACCCAAACTATGTATTCCACAGTGAAAACAGAAAGCATTACATGATTAATTGATCAAGGCAGAATGTACTTGCCAAAACAGGCAGGCAATAGGTTTAGAGCCTCAGCAAGCATGCAATAAAATCTCCTGGCATGTGGTATTTAAGTCTGGTGAACAATGGAATCTTAAGTTAGATCAGGCAGCCTTGTGGGGCCCCTGGGCAAGTGCCCCGTTTTACCCTCCCATAAAAACGTCTCTGGTGCCTACTGTAGTTTGGCAAGGAATGAGCGATTCCTAGTAGAAAGGAAAGGGTTGAATGCATGAAAAAAAAAAACTTTAATTATTTATGTATTACAATTCATGGAGCACACAGAAGCCCTTAGACATTGTAGTGCTATTACAAAGAAGGGGCTTGCAGATTACAATAAAAATGGCATACACAAGTGGTTGCATGGCAAAGCTTCGCCTGTAGTTATAGGACAGATAAATATATATTGTAATTACAATGAATGAGCTGTATGTTTAGCTCACACTGGATAGAGTAGATATTGAGTAAAACACAGCATAGAGGTTAATTTAGCAACAGAGGGATGAGTATAGACACTGCTGGGGGAACTGATAGGGGTAGGTAACCAAAGTAGGTTTGAGGGTTTTTGCAAAAAATGAGGAGGGATGGTTCTGCTCTCAGTTCGGTAAAGAAAGCATTCCTTGGTTTGGGGACAAGACAGGGAAGCTTAGCCGTCTGGCATTTGCTCTTTTGGTTAATGGGACTTGTAGTTGGGAGACATGGTGGCTTCTTTTGGGTCAGGATGAACTGACTCTAGTAACAGCATCAGTCAGATATACTGGTGCTGTGTTAGACATACATGTGTGATTATAAATGAACCGTTCCTTCATGGGTAGCCAGTGAGCAGCTCGCATGGCATGAGTAATATATATTCTTTTGAAGAATACTGAGAGTTGCACACAGCATCACTCCTCACTTTTAGAGCCTGTGAAGATTTTTGTAAGATGCCTGCAAGGAGGGCAATGTCGTAATCCAATTTAACACTGATAATGCCACAGGAAATGATTGAGCAGGTTTTGCAAGTATTGCGGGAAAGGAAAGGGCCGGTGACATAGTAAATGTGGTAGTGAAAAGGAAGCAATGGCACTCAAATGATAAGTGCAACAAAACAGACAGTAGTATGTAATCTGGCCTGGCATGAACAAGGGTGAGTGGAGGGATGCTCCTAAGGGTTGTTTTACAGCTACAGAAATAGTGTTGGAATTAAAGGAGGTATTGATGAACGTCATGAGATGAGGAGCAAGTGATTTACATAGGGTTTTTATACTAACGTGCGGGCCGGAACAGGCATCGCCTTGTAGCCGAATGGTCCAAGGCCATTCATTTTTTCTATTATTTTAACTTAGAATGGCCTCTGAGGTTGAAGGGGGTTGCTGGGTCCTCTGTGACCTGCTTTTGGGGAATTTCGCGGATAGCACAAATGTATTGTAGGGGGTTTTTGGGGTGCTCCTAAAGGTCCTTTTTAGGAGCTCCTCTGTGAATGATAGGACAGTCTGAATGGTGCTATACCAGGGGTGGTATTTTACAATTTTTGAGGCCTTGATGGCCAGAATGGAGAACATTTTTTATTAAATAGGGAAAAACCCTTTTTGATTTGAGACGATCAGTTGAGATTTTGGTTTTATAGGATTCAGGCGGATGAAGAAAGGTTTGAATCACAAAGCATGAAAGCATGATGACAGTGTTTAGGTTACCAAGGAAAGCATGAAAGCATGTTTTTATTTAAGACATGCCCCAATTAGACACAAGCACAATTTTGAAGGCATGAAAGCAGCAGAAGGCCAATGAGATTGTTTGGGTGAAAATTAAAAGATTTTGTCATTGTGGCAGCATGGCAAAATATAGCCAGCTGTATGACCTGGTGGAGAAATAATGAAAATATTTTAGACATTCCGGCGCAGACCGTGAATATTTATGAACATTTGCAAACAAGAGGTAGAGACAGATGACCTCTAGGAAATTTACGGAAGCCATAGCGTAGGGAAATATGGCAAATGATTAAGAAACAAGCAGAATTAAATAAGAATCATGAAGGACAGTATTGGATCATATAAAAGGATACCAGGTCAGACACCCGAGAAATAAAAGGATACTGGGTCAGACACCCGAGAAGTGAAAGGATACCAACTAGGTTACCGGGGTAGTCACTCGAGAAAACAAAGGTTACCAGGGTAGACACCCGAGAAAACAAAGGTTACCGGGGTAGACACCCGAGAAGACAGAGGTTACCGGGTTAGACACCCGAGAACAGAGAGGATACTGGGCTAGACACCCAAGAACAGAGAGGATTCCAGGACAGACACCTGAGGAGAGAGAGGATTCGCTTTGTTCCTGCGCTTCAATATAGCGGTCAGAGGAAACGTGAACTCAGAGTCCCACATAATGGGGAACAACTAGGCTACTACCACGTTTAAAGACATCGTAAAAAAAGAGTTTGTTTAAATTCCATGTCGGGGTACAAATTAGAGGCAGAGATATTTTTCTCCAGGTGGTGTCTGTCTAGTCTGTCAAGTGTCTGTCATACGTGTTATGTTGTATGTCACACGTAAGAAATGTTGTCTTGTGTTGTTGAAATCAAATAGGGTTTTTACGCGATTCTATAGTTGAGAGGGAATCGCACATGGATTTATATTCTTGAGTAAATTGGCAATAAAAGGTTTTGGCGGGAAAAATTGGATTGGAGCTTGCAGTGTTTGGTGCTCGCTCATATTGTTGATAGTGTTAAATTGCATGGAAGAATTGAAAAGTGGTGTTTGAGAGGAAAGTAGAACAGATTTAAACATGGAACAAATTACACCATTAACACACCTATATAAGCAACTACCGAAACATGCACCCAAGCTTAAGAAATATAGCACCGAGTGGGTTAAGGGTACCGACCACAAGATGTTCATGCCGTGGCCACAAAATGGGCCCTTATCTAAAGCCGTCTTGCAGCATATGACGACCTACTTGCATGCCACATATACAGGCAAGAAGCTAGAGAAACGCCTTGCTGTTCTAGAACTTTGGAAAATGTTCGAACAGTCAAAGGAGGAAGAGCCACCTACAGACTGGATATTAAATGTATGCACGGAGGGGGTGAAATGCCTACCGCGCCACCTGCCCCGCCTGAAACAGAAACTGAAGGAAATAAGCCTGAGGGACTCTTCCCATTAAGGGAGCTTAAAGCATCTACAAGGTACAGAAACCCCGCATATGAGTCACCTACGTACAGTAGAGATGAAAATAATGGGAAGGATCATGATAAGAATCTTGCCACCGCAAACCCGAGGGACAAGGAGAGACGCGATGATGAGAGGAAGGATCAGGCACAGATTAGTGCATCTCTCAATAACGAGAGAGAGGGAAAGAAATGGAAAGGAAGTGAAGACAGAACTGATGAGATAACATTCGCAAAAGACGAATGGATGGGAGGACAAATATTACTGAAACTCGATGGAAAAGGAAGTGATGAAGTGAGACCTACAGAGAGGTTAGATGAGGCACAGAGAAGGGAAAAAGAGAAGGAGATAAGGGACAATAGGATAAGAAGGAAAGATAGGCTGAGGCGATATCGGCTATATCGCAAAGAGCAAGAAAAGCAGCTTGATTGCAAATCAGAGAGCAGCCTGGGAACATGACAGACAGAAACAGCAAAGGTTAGAAGAAAAGCAAAGGGTACGTGAAAAAAGGATAAGGAGATGAAGGGATGAGGAAGTTCGAAGGGCAGATGAACGAAGAAATGAAAAGAGAAGGGAAGAAGATAAGGTCAGAGAAGAGGCGAGGAAGCGCAAAGAATTTGATGTTGACATTGAGCGTAAGCATAGACAGAGGGCACGCAATCTCAAATAGTTGGAGAGAGGTTAAAAAACCTGCTCCAATTGCAGACTGGGAAGACATTGAAGAATTCTTCCTTGCGTGCGATTCAGTTCCAGGCACATCTACGGAAAATGTTGATGATGACTTTGACACCAGAAGCATAGCTCGTCAAGTGGCACAGCGAGTAGAGTGCTCGCTTTGACATCCGTGCATAGCCTGCTAACGCAGGTTCGAATCCCGGCGGGGTCAAACTCAGCCTTTCATCCTTCCGACGTTGATAAATGAGCACCACATACCGTGGGTAATAATAAGCAGCGCTCAGATACCTGAGGGTTCTTAGTGCTATATAAAATGCCAAATTATTATTATTAGCAGGGAAACGATTGATAGAATACATGATGAAATGGGGCTGGAACAAATACCCCAAAGGGGGAAGACAAGCGTCCAGAGAGCACCCAGCGTTACGACACTCAGGATATTACCCGAAGTAGTGGGAATAAGGAACTATCCCTGGACAAATTAGAAATCAATAGGAACAATGAAGAAAAATAAATAAATCAGTTAAAGATTAAAATGGTTGGTTATCTTGAATAAAAGGAAAATTGAGAAAGGGAACAATTGGGCAAATGAATGAAAGGATAGGGGATAAACTCAAAAGCATAAAACAAACAAAAATTTTAAAAAATTGGAAATCAAATGCACTTATGAGGTTTCCTGGCCAACAGCAAAAAGAAGCGTAGGGCAATAAAAGGCATCAAGGACCATGAAGACCAAGAAAAGGAGTATGACTGACAAAAAATTGGGCCAATTAAACAAAGGAAAATCACACAAGCCATTTTAAGAAAATATAGTGAGGCAAGTAAAAAACAACTTTTTGAGTGCCTGTAATGATTTTGATTTATTTTACAGATAAAAGTTATGGACCTTTTGCGTGGATGCACGAGAAATGTCTGCATGGCCTTAACGCTAAAAGGGTGTGGACACAAAAACTGATCAGTAATAAAGGTAAGAGGATCAATTGAGTAACAGGAAGAAGGTAGTAAGAGACACAATGCCTTCAAGTGTTAGCTGTTTTTCCCAAGATAGGTATAATCAGGTGTGGAAAGAGTAGAAAATGGATGACAACATGGCAATTTCAGACAACCACAGAAAACAAGTAAAATTGAAGGTGAGTAATCATTTTCGTGTTCATATTGTCAAAAAAGATTGTTGTGATAGGGCTATGCAAACATTGTTGGGAATGATAAAAATGGAAGCACATAGTAAGAATTGGTGCCATAGTCTTAGGAAACAGGGGTAGGCTAGATTAAGTTAGGTAGGGACGGTGTGCAGCGAAACACCTCTGTTTTGTCTCCATACGACGAACGCAAAGTAAAGACTGTGGTCCAACCAATGACACAAAGAGAAAAGGAAGAATGGCTGCTGAGCTGAGGAAGCATTTACTGCTAACCAGGAAGCATTTACTGCTAACCAGGAAGCAGTTGCTGCTAAGCTGAACAAAGAGGCAAGCCTAAACTAAGTATCCTGCGGGGTGGTTGGAAAATAGTTGTTTATGTGCATCAACGAATAGGGGAGAATGATCTGGAGAGTATTTTTGATAGCAGAAAAAGAGGAAAGGGTTCCGCAGGGACGTTTCCATCATCTGCTATGGACGTGCTTAGAAGACCAGAAAAGAAGAAGATGTCTTTCCTTAATTGGTTTTGTTGTCTCCTCAGGGTTGCATGTGGCACCCGTAGGGGGAAAAATGTGTCCCATGAAGGACGAGATGTATTTTATGTTATTGAAAACAAAAATCCTGTTCTAGCCAGCTGACACTGAGCTAGGGATGGGGGGTATTTTGTGTAATGTGAGAATGACCTACTAAAAG